>NW_024342471.1:15477389-15778942 GCF_902729225.1 Pteropus medius
AAAAAAAAAAAAGAAAGAACGAAAGAAAAACATTCCAGGCAAAAGAAACCAATACGGAATCCCTGAAGTAGGAGAGGTTAGAGTGTTTAAGAGAGAAGAATAAAGTTATGAGATGGGGGAGCTGTGTGAGATGAAGATGGAAATTGGGTGGAAACCAAATGACACGCATCTGGTTTTGCAGACCATGGTCAGAAATTCGGAATTTATTCTCATGCAACTACACTAAGAAGAGTGAAGATCAGACTAGTGTTTTGAACAAACCACTCTTATTGTAGTGTAGAAAGTGAATATTGGGGGGGGCAGGGCAAAGTAGAGGCAGGAGACCCCCGAGAATGCTGTTGTCTCCTGTCAGAGGAAGGACGATGGAGGCTTGGGCTGAGGCATGACTGGACGTCTCGCAGCAGAGGGAAATTTGATCGTCTGTTAGGAGGAAAGAAACCACAGGGTTTGCCCACTGATCAAATGTGGGGTGTGCGAAGGAGGGGAAGAGTCAAGGACGAAACCTACTTTTTTGCTTTGAGTAAGAGGAACACTGGCGGGGTAAGTTACTGAGATGAGGGAAAACAGTTCCAGTCTGTGTATGGTGGTGGTGGTAAGAGGTGGACCAAGAGATCCATTTCAGACTTTAATTAAACTTGAGACAACTGTTAGACATCCACGTTGAGTTATCAAGGAGGCAGTTGGATGTTTCGGTTTGTTGCTCAAACACAAACCCAAAGCTCAGGAGGAAAGGCAGCTCCGTGTGTTCTAGCAATTAGGTGCCATGGAAGGGGATTGTGGGAAGACTAGCCAAGGGATAGGAGCCAAGCCAGGGACGTTCCAGAATCCAAGAGAAGAGCGTGTTTTAAGGAGTAAGGAGAACAAAGCATTTAATGGTGTTAAATTCTACAAGATGGAGGTGTCCATCGGATGGGCAACATGGAAGCTCTTTGCGATTGTGAAAAGAACAGTGTCAGAGAACCTTCGGAAAGGAACCCAGATGGGGAAGTGTTACAGGGTGAGCAAGTGAGAAAGTGACGAAGCGGAGATGACGAGAGTAGACAACTCTAACAAGAGTAGACGACCCTTTGAAAATGTTTTGCTGTGGCGGGGGAACTATGAGGGAGCTGAGGATGATTGCAAAGGAGTGATCATAATGATGGACAGTGGAATTTTGACTGGACTAAAAGGGAAATAAAGATGGGGGTGACAAATAGTGAAAAGTGAAGGTCAATGAATTGGCATGCTCAATAGGGTCGAAGAATTTTTGTAGCGATGGTACTAAATGAAGTGAGCTGGGAAGGTAAGAGGTGACATCTAAGTGAAGAAGCTTGGACTCAAGATTTTGCAGGTGATGTAGTTATTGGTGGTGATACGGCCGAGGGCAAGTTTGCTCAGCCTCAGCACTAATGCTATGTGGGGGCTGACGTGTGCGTTGATTGGTCTAGCCACATGGCCTCTGCCCATGAAATGCCAGTGGCACTCCTCCACCAGGGACAACCAAAAATGCTTTCGAATATTGTCAAATGTCCCCTGAGGGGCCCAAATCACTCCCAGTAGGGAAGCATCGTCATATGGTAACTCATTTCGTGTTCGCTTGGACCCGGTACATATGGGGATATTACAAATCAGGTGTCACTGAGATCAAGATCAGGAAGGCGCTTGTGCTCTGTTGCCAGACAAACTTGGGTAAGATTTTAATCTCTCTGGACCCTGTAATCTCATCTGTAGACTGGGATAATAATGATACCCACCCTATAGGGTTAATGTAAGGACTAAATAATGTCAAAAATGAAAAGCACTGTAAAACGGTGCCTGGCACATAATAGGTGCTCAATAATTAATAGCTATTATTAAAACAAGGGTACTTCAGAGGCCTCCTGCAAGCCCTAAAATTCTATCATTGTTATGTTACTGACCACACCTTATATAGTATTATCACTCTCTGACACATTTTTTTGAAACAGTTACTGTGTTCCAGACACATTGCCAGGCCCTCAAAGAGAGGAGAAAAATACACCTATAATTGTAATATTCACAGACAGAGGAAGTGATTGCTCCCAAAAGCAGGGTTGCAGATAGGCTACTGTAGGAATTCCAAGGAAGGAGAGGTTTACTTCCTACTGGAGTACAGAGAATCCGAAGAGACTTCCCAAAGGAGAAAGTATCTGAGCCGGAATTTGGACATGTGGACCTGGAGTGGTGGAGAAAGCGTCTGTAACGGAAGCAACACATGAGCAACAGCATAGAGATCGGAAAGTACAGGGAAACGTAGATGCTGGAAGTAGGTCACCTTGGCTGAAGCAGAGGTGTGGGGATGAGACTGAAAGGCGAGTTGGGACCAAATGGTTGAACGACTTTTGTGCCAAAAAGCTTTGAGAGCCATCGATTAAATCCATTATATTAACATGCAATCGATACGCTACTCATGACAATATTTAAATGATCTCAGAGCTTCCTTACATGCTCCTTGTTTCTTTCAAATCGCTTTTGTTCTCTTGGTTTGTTGGGTCCTCTCAGTACCCTCATGAGGCCCATGGATGGGAATGGTAAGCCCCAGTTTACTAACCCATGCTTGTCGTTTGGTTTCTGCCCCGTTTCCACCATCTCATACAACTTCCCCCATCTCACAACTTTATCCTTCTCTCTCAAACACACAAAGCTCTCCCGCCTCAGGGCTTTTGCATTAGTTTCTCTTGACTTTTAAATGTTCTATTTCCTTTCATCCATCAGGTCTTAGCACAATAGGGAATAGAAACCCAATAAGCACCATCGATAATGGACGGACAGGTTGACTGGCTACACCTGAGGCAAATGGTGCCTCAGGCCCACAGTCGTTATCCCAGACTCTCCATCCTCATTGAGCACCCCCTCTACCTGCAGGGTCCTCCAGTGATGCAACTCATGCCCATCACCCTCTGCACCCTCACCTGATGCAGGAACACATGGGCACCAACGTCATCGTTGCCAACACGATGCCTGCTCACCTCAGCAATGGACAGATGTGTGAGTGGCCCCGACCCAGGGGGCAGGCAGGTGGGCATCTTGGGTTCTACTGAGGAATGGGGTGAGGCTGGAGCCTGGGAGCGGTGCCAGGGGAAGGTTGGGTCTATAACATGGGAACCACAATACAACTGTTCTCTGGGCTCCAGAGAACGAGGAGTAAGATTGTTCCTTTGTTAAGGCTGTTATTCATTGCGGTGATTGACAGCCTCTACTGAATGAAGCTGTTCTTGGGATGAGGCAATCCACCAGACAAGATTGCCCCTTGGGTGAGGATGTCTATTGGGGTGAAAATCCAGTAGGTGTTGTCCACTAGGTAAACTTGTTCATTGAGTAAAGCTGCTCACTTGGATAAGGCTATCTATTAGACAGTTGGGTGAGACTATTCATTGAGTGGGGATGTCCTTCAGGCTAAATGCTCCTCTGAGGTGAAATCTCACAAGAGTGAGTTTGTCACTGGGCAAAGTTATTCAAAGACTAAGATTATCATTGGGATGCGGTGAACCACATAAAATAAGATTGTTCTTTGGGAAAGTTGCCCATTGAATAAAGTTAGCCAAGTGGGTCATGGTCAAAGTCACTTCCTGAACCTGTGGTGGGGGTGATTAGTTCTGTTACTGATCTACCTAAATATCAGAGAAATAGTATTTTTTAGGCCAGTTAGCCAGACCCTTGGGTCTCAACTGTTGCTTCTCCTCTCTGAGAAAGTATATTCCTGTCACATGTCCCATTGTCCTTGGGGAGAGTCAGACTTGGGCCTTGGTTTGGGAGAAGCAGCCCACATCTCCATATCAAATGGTGGAACAGATGGGGATTGGTAGGACCTGGGAAAAGGCTGTGACCATGGAATCTGGCCCAGTCACAACTTTCCAGACCTCATGGAACTTAGACTATGATCTGGGACTCAGAAGGTGTGAGCTGTAAGAGACCTGAAAGATTATCTCATTTCATTTGCTCATTTTATAGAAGAAACTAAGCCCCAGAAAGGGAGAAGAGCTTTCCTAGGGCTCTTATTTATTCCCCGAAGGGCCGGAATTCTGAGCAGTCCCTGTCTCTCTCTCTGTTCCTCCAGCCACCCCTGAGACACCACAGCCCTCACCGCCAGGTGGCTCGGGGTCTGAGCCCTACAAGCTCCTGCCAGGAGCCATCGCCACAATTGTCAAGCCCCCCTCTGCCATCCCCCAGCTGACTATCACCAAGCAAGAAGTCATCTAGCAAGCTGCTGGGGGTCAGGGGCTCTGCTGGCCCCGCAGCCCCCTCAGAAAGTCCCTGGTGGTCACTTGGTCACCATGAAGATGACAACAGGGCCAGTCCCAGAGCAGTAATGGAAAGGGCAAAGAGCCCAGGAACTTGGGCTGCAGGCCACATCCCATTGCCACCCTCCACACCTGCTCTGGATGATGGGGCTTTAACTTGGGGAGACCCCAGCTGGAAAATCCTCCGCCGCCTTGGACAACTTTTCTCTTGCTGAAGCCACTGCCTTCCCCTTCATCCATATCTACCCCCAAGTTCTTCACCCCCCAAGGACTGCTGACTGGAGACAACATGGGACCTTGCCTTAACACAGCTCCCCTCCCCTCAGACTGGTACTTCTCTCCTAGAGCTGTCATAGTGTCCAGTCACAGAGGGCCCTTTGAGGCTGGGTCGGATTGTGACCCCTTAGTCTTCTCTGTTCTGCTGCCTCAGCCTCCAGCGCCCCTCTCCACTGCCACAGTCACCTTCCTCTGCCCTTTTAGTGTCTCCAAAGCCACCTCTCCAGAGGCTGAGGAAGACTTGGAAACAATGTCCCCAGTCATTCTGGGAACACTTTTAAAGCACTGTCTGGGGCTAGGCACAGTGTAGGAGATTGTTGAGAAGGAAGACACATTCCTTCTCTGACCCACAGCTCATCCCTTCTTCAGGGACTTGGGTGGGACCCTCGGGTGGATCCCTGGGGACGGAGTCATGATCTCTACAGGCTCTCAACAATGAGAGAACAGTCCGAGGTGGACAACTGCAGCAGGAACTTGGAGGGAAGGCCGGAGTGGTCAGAGAGAGCATCCAGAAAGAGGCAGACGATGCACCGGGCCCTTAAGGAAGGGTTGGATTTTGCTGGTGGAGCAGGTGAGACAGGACATTCCAAGGGAGGGCAAAGAGCTGGGTAAAGCCTGGAGGTTAGAAGGGCATCGGGGGGAGGGCTGCCTGGAGCAGAGTTGTCATGCCAGATAGTGGGGGAGCCTTGAATGCCAGACTGGGGCATTGAGACCTGGGTTCCTAGGCCATGAGTAGCTGGAGAGGGGTGTGCAGTGAATTGAGCTTTCATAAGCTCAAGACAACGATCCTACAGAGGCCGGAAGTTTTGGAGGAAGCAGGGAGATCAGATGGGGGCAGCTCATGTAATCCAGGTGAGATAGAGATGAGGCTTAAGAATGGAGAAGGATGGATAAATCTTCAGGTCAGAGTTGATATCAAGGGGGAATTATCCACCAGGGCCTGTCTCAAGCTCTTCCTTATTCCCAGAACTGTCTTAAGGCACTTGATTTGTGTCACCTCCTTTCATCCTCCCTACTACCCAGAGAACCATACAGAAGATGAAACTGAGGTTAAGTAATTTTTCTGGAACTCACAGAGCTGGTAAGTGACCAAGTCAGGACTTGATCCCAGGTCTGCTTGGATCAGAACAGGAGCTCCTAACCGTGGTGGCTGAACAACTCTGAAAGGGCCCTCTCTCCTCACTGTGATCGAGTTGAGGGACTTCCTGCCCTCACCAGCCTCGGAAGCCAAAACTTCATTTGTCCCAGGAGCCGTGCCCACGCCCACGACTAATTGTCATGATGATGTGCTGAAATCCAGTTAGTGGCCAGATTCTGGCTTGCTGATCGACAAGGAGATTCATAACTCCTGGGTCCCTTTTCTCTCTTTACTCCCCAACTTTGGGAGATGGGTGTCAGGGATTTGGCTCTTGGGAGACAGACAAATATGGCCTGGTGTTCTAGGAATGGGACGGTTTGGGTGGGGGACGGGGGAGAGGTCTGGGTTTGAGACCTGCTCTGGGGAGCATCGCTCAAGGTACATTCTGGAACCGTAAAACCCCAGGATAGAACAGCCAGTGCCTCATCCATGCAGAATGTTGGTGGCTTTGGGGGAAATTCTGAAAAATGCCACTTGCCAATGGGAATTATAGTGGGGACCAGATCTGGGACTAGAGCTGTGCTTACGTGGAAGGGTGGACAGTTAGACCGCTTACCAACCCCCACCCAGGACTGACCCTTCTGAATAGGCGGGGGCAGTACCCCAGTGCCCCAAGATCCCATCATTAGTGATTATTCCTTTTGGCAAAAGAGGCATGAAGGGCATTGGGACAGTATATTCAAGAGAAATCTCTACATCTCCAGTGCTGTCAGGATTGGCCTTTCCCACTCCAGCAAGCCAGGTCCCCAATCCCAGGAGAGATTGTCTCCTGCTCAGTGCTCTCAAACCTTCCTCAGCCACCTTTCATTTAGGTTCCCCAGAAATCCCAGCCAAGGGGCTCAGACTGGTCTGGTAGGGAAGCGGGAGTCATTCTGGTCATCCCGCTCATTCCCACTGTTTGTCCGTCTGCCCCACAGTGTCGCTCAGGCCTCTGTCATGGGAACAAAGTAGAGATAAGGATTTCCCGTGGGATGGAGTGGGGAGACAGTGGCTTTTAATGGTAGCAATTTTCTGGGGCAGAGGGTCAGCCCTCCGCCCAAATCAACTCTTCCTGGAGGAGAAATCTATTCTCTTTTAATAATTTTATTGTAATGCAGGAAACAAAATAAAGGCAAGTTTACTTTTCTGATTCTGAACTGAGGACACCACACTGGATTTTTTTTTTTTTTCCTACCTGAGTTGTGGTCCAGAAACAAAATCTGATGGACTAAGAAAAGGTTGGGAGGGCAAGCACGGACCCTGTGATTCCTCCTCGGAGACAACCCCTTCTCCAGGCAGCTCTCAGAAGCTTCCAGAATCCACAGGCTCTCCTGAGAGTGGACAGAAAGGAGAGGAGAGGGTTGGAAATGGATGCTCCTAGATCTCTTGTGATGACCAGGCTAATTACTTTTGCCAAATTGCTCTGTGGTTTGCCCTGACTGGTTTGGAATGTGAAATTCACATCAAGCAATTCTGGAAGTGGGCTGGGTTCTGTCAGATGCATCAACATCTTCCTGTGGCTGTGAATGTCGTTAGGTCCCATGCTGACACCTGAGCCCCTGTCACTGCCACCCAATGGGGCAAAGAAGCAAAAACAAATTTCTTGTGTGTTTTAACAAAAGTTTATAAAGCAAAATAAATGGCACATATGTTTTCTAAGTCCTCGGATGGGTGTCTTTTCTTCCTTTCAGGTGTTAGCGATAAGAATGAAAATAGTTGGATAGTTGTCTACAGTGCGCAAAGTGCTTTCATACCCATTCTTGTTTAATCTTCGCGTCGAGAAGTAAGCAAGTTAGGCATTATTATTATTATTATTGACCCCTACTCTATAGATGGGGAAACTGAAGGTCAGGGGAAGTGATTTTCCTTGAGAGGCAGAGGTGGAAATCCGGAACTCTGGTCTCTTGATTCTGAGTACTCAGTATATGGAGAGAGTGAAAGTCGATAAGTGAGGGGGTGATGGAAAGATCTGGAAGGAAAACAAGGGTTCATGGGTTGGTCTGTCATCTACTCTCAGGGTCTGAGAAGGAGCCCTATTCTGGGTCCTGGGTCAACCTACCAGCAATAAGCGATGAGTAGGCGTGGGGAAATGTCATCAGAGCAAGAGGTGTTTTGAAAAAGAATAAAAGCAAGGGATGCATTTGAGAAAAACGAGCCACCACAGGCCACAGCCTCACATGCGCTCGGGGGTGTGCTGGAGCTGGCTCGTGGCAGCCAGCTGTTCACTTCTCTTCCTAAGGTCACAAGGCGACATGGATACAGGGAGTGGGGGCATGTACACCAGAAGAACTGGCAAACACTACGGATCAAGGCTTCCCGCTGGAGAGCCTGTTGTTAAACATTGACCAGCACACCACGGGCATTCAGCGGATGGGTAGAGGGGGGTTTGCGATGCCTGGACTGTGGGATGCCTTGGTGGGGTGTCCCTCAAGGACGAGGGTAGAGCAGGGTGACCCTTTCAGCTCTTCCCCAAGGGAAAGGACAACAGTTCTAGTCTGGGAGTCACACATCTCCAAGATCAGTGTAACCTTGGTCAGGTCACCCCACCTCTCTGAGCTGCATCTGTAAAATGGGACCGATCCCTCCTTACAGGGGTGATGTCAAGATTAAACTGACTGAGATGATAGTAACTGTAAGAGATGATACTAATTGTGTATATGAGGCGCCCCAAGTGGCTGTCACTGGGGACTCAGTGAATGTGAACTCTTCAGCCAGCCCCTTTCCAGTGAGAGGCTAACCATTGAGGTCTCCGGCCTCAGGAGCACTGCTTGCCTGATCCGGGGGCCACTCCCACCTTCCCCTGTCCCTTCCCTCCACTGACGAGCACCAGGAAATGTTTTCTATAATGTAGCAACAGAAGCCTTGTCCATGCCTCTGCCAGCATGGACATGGGGGGTGGGCGCCAAGGAGGCTATCGCAGTCCTAGAGTATGCTTAATAAATCCCTATCAAAACCATAAACCCTGAGCTGCCATAAATTCCTCTGGCCTTGGCTCCTCCACTTCATCAGCCCTTTGCCCTTTAATCTCAGATCTCAGCGTGGGTGGAGGCCAGAGCTTGATTTCCATTTCAGCTGCAAAACAACATCAGCTTGAGAGATAAACAGCAAATGCCATTATCCTCATTTTAGAGGTAATGAAACCGAGGTTCAGAGAGGGGAAGGAAATTGTCCAAGGCACACACCTGTGCTTCTTCTACCAACCCATGTGGCCTCACTGAGCAACCCCTACAAAGGTTGCTTCCCCAGCCATAATGTTAGTAGCTTTTTATCCCATTATTACAAATGGAGCCCCACTACTCAAAGAGCAGGCATGAGAAGTGAAAGGGACTATGGGTGATAGGCTATAGTGAGGATCCAAAGGAAGTTCTATGCAGCGTGAATGACCTGTCATCCCAAATCAGTGGCATTGCCTTATTTCCTCTTTTGTGGAACCCAGATCACCTTTAATTTACATTTCTCGAATCGGAGTGTCATATGTAAATTCCAAGCCATGATCGAAGAAACCCGAATCACAAGATCCCATGATTCTACTTGATGCTGGTGGAGCTGAAAACCAAATCTTGATGTCAAAGACATTTATTGAGCTCTTCCACTTTGTCGAACATTGGTAGACATAATTTAATCCCCACAACAACTCCATGAGTCAGCTCTTCTTGTTCTGCTGTACAAACGAGGAAACCAAGGCTCAGGAGGAGGAAGGGAACTTGACCAAGGTCCACAGCCAGTGTGACAGCTGAGATTCACATGCCTGCTGTCCAGCTCCAGGGGCCACCATGATGGAATGGAGGAGGGCACTGATGACTCGGTCACTGCGTGGTGAGCACAGAAGTAGTGTGAACTGTGGGTAGTTCGTCATTTGACAAATGTCGGTGGGCAAAGCCCTGTGCCAAAGCATCTGGGTGTTGCGCAGTGTCGGTACCACAAAGCACCTCCCTGTGGGTGCTTACTATTTTCACTTGTATGGGGAGAAATAACAAGTAGTTGAATATTAAGAGTCAAAGGCTTGTGAGTGACAGCTAGAGAGATGACAGTTTGAGAGAGAATGAGATTACTGCAGTCTGGGCAAGGGAGTGATGGGCACACGCAGGAGAGGGATTCAGGGGCAATAGTAAGGTAGAGAAAAGACTCAAGTGCATTTGAGGCTGAGGGGAGAGAATGGGCCGGGGCAGGCAGCCGGATGCACAGCCTGCGGGTGGGAGGGAGGACGGAGCCCCTCACTTCCCAACCTTCAGTCATTGCACGTGCCATCCTGACCCTCTGCATACCCGCGGACCACTGCACCTTCCGCTACTTAATATTTTCCTTTAAATCGATTCATAGTCATTCTCTTTATACTGATCACTGACATAAATGGGAAACCAGTGTCACTTTCTATAAACAGGAGATGGTTGAAAAATTAGAGTGAAAAGAAAACAATATTCTCAAGGTGCAGCCAGAGAGGATCGCCCAGGAAAGCTCTGCTTTTTCTTCTTCAAACTGGAAATTGACAAGTATTTAGAGAGATGTTAAAGACATACGCTATCCGATGGAAACGTTCTCCTTCAAGTTTTCAGAAGGAAGTAAGACCTGTAAAGAGACAGGCTTTGGGGACAATATCACTTAGTGCCATCCCTGTGCATCTCTAAAATCACTCGGCATGCCACTGAAGTCCTTATCTCACACCTGGATGGATGCTACGACAGCTGGTCTGGGCCAGGTGGTGAGGACCTCAGACACCGGGCCGCTGGAATTTCTTTTGGGGAAATAAGAAACCACTGGCGATTTTAGATCGGAGAAAGGCTATAGCCAGATCTATATTTCTAAAGGATCGTCCTGGCAGCTTTGTGGAGGAGAGATTGGAGGGGCTGTGACTGTAAGCAATGAGACCAGTGAGGACACCCGTGCACTGGGCCAGTGAGAGATGGTGAGGTCTGCACCAAAATGGTGGCAGTAGAAATGCAGAGGAGGGAACCAATTCAAGAGTCGTACACGTTCATTCGTTCATTCACTTGCTCAGCAAATATGTAGTGGGTGCCTACTCTGTGCTGTGCACCTTTCTAGGCACCAGGGTACACAAGTGAGCAAGACAAATAAAGTCTCTGATTTTATCTTCTAGAGGGAGCAAGTAGATAGCGTTTGAGTGAATAAATAAATAAAGGTAATTTCAAATAGTCCAGTGCTGTCAGACTGTCAAACAGTCGAGTTCTTTAAAAGTAAAACAAGTCGTGGTGAAAGCGTGAATGTGAAGTAAAAATAACGAAATAGGGTAATTTGAAAGGTCGGGGGATGGGGTCACATCAGACTGAGGAGTCTGGGGGGCCTCCCTGAGGAGGTGAATCTGGCCTGAGAGCTGGAGGATGAGAAGGGGCCAGCTACACAGAGCCCTGGGGGAAAGGCGTGCCAGGTGGAAGGAACTGCAAGCGTTAAAGCCCCGAGGTGGGAACAAGCTGAGCATCTTGGAAGGTAAACAAAAAGGTCAGTGTGGCTGGAGCGGATTGAAAGATGAAGTCTGAGAGGTAGGCGGGGGCAGGAGCAGGTGGGGCCTTCTAGGCCATGAGGAAGATCTTGGGTTTTATTTTCAGTGCAATAGAAAACTCTTAAAAGTTTTTAAATAGGGAGGTGATGAGATCTGATCCGTGTTCTTAAAAGGTTACTCTCCGCTGTGTAGAGAACGGGCTATAGGGAACACGAGTAGAAGCAGAGAAGCCCAGAGGTGATCTGTGAGGTGGTCCAGGGGAGATAATGGCAGCTTGGACTAGAGTGGTGTGGTAGCCAGGAGCCCCGCCAAGAGCTCGCTTATGGGTTGGATGTGTGAAGGAACAAAAGAGAATTCTAAGGTGACCCCCGAGACGCCTGCCCCTGCTCTATAGGCACCTTCTTCCAATTATTTAATCAGACACTAATCTGAGTGCTGCTGTGAAGGGATTCTGCAGATGTTCTGGAGGTCCCTAACCAGTTGACTTGGTGATAGGGAGATTTCCCTTGGGGAGCCTGTCCTAATCAGGTGAACCCCTAGAGGGGGCTGGGCTCTTTCTGGCAAATGAAATTAGAAGTGTGAGAGGGAGTCGGCATGAAGGAAATTCTCTGTGCCTGGCTTCGAAGATGGAGGGGGCCACATTGCAAGGAATGCTGGCGGTCTCTAGAAGCTGAGAGGGAACCCCCGCTCACAGCCAGCTAGGAAATGGTGACCTCAATCCTACGACCATGAGAAACGGAATTCAGGTGACAGCCTCGATGAACTAGGAAGTGAATCCTTCCCCAGAGCCTTCAGGTAGAGACGTAGCCCATCCAATACTTTGATTTCAGCTGTGTAAGACCCTGAGCAGAGAACGCTGTCACGGCACGCCCATGTGACCGGACACTATGCGATAACAGATGCGTGTTGTTTTAAACCACTAAACTCGGGGTAAATTGTTATCCAGCATTGAAGACGAACGTAGGTGGTGGGGGAGAGGGGAGGCCAGATTGGGATGTTTCGGAAGGTAGCCCTGGGTTGGATGTGTGAAGGAAAAAAGAGAAGCAGCTGTGGGGCTGGCGGCAACGGTTCCTGCAACGCGGAAGCTTGGAGGCGCTGTGGCTTTGGCGTAGAAAGCAGAGTTCCGTTGGGATGCTTTATTTGAGATGCCAATTAAAGATCCAAGAAAGCATCGTTCATAAGCCCAGAGCTCAAGGAGAAGGAGAGGTAAAGTCAAGCCTTAAGCCTGAGATTGAAAACCCACATGGGAATACCACTCAGCAAGAAAATGGCACGAACTGCTGATACAAGCCCCTGGGTCTCAGACGCATCATTCAGAGTGTGAGGAGTCAGACCCCAAAGGCTGACTATGATAAGATCCCATCTACATGATATTCTGGAAAAGGCACAAGTCTAAAGACAGATGCAGTGGTTGCCAGGGGCTAGAGCTGGGGTGAGGGGTTTGAACAAGAAGGGGCAGAGGGGAAGAGCCTGGAGGGTGATGGACATTCTCTGTATCTTGATGGCAGTGGTATTTTATTTTACTTATTTTATTTTTATTTTTTCTTATTTTTTTTTTAGGCGAGGCAACCCTTGGTTGACCTCGCAGATTGCAAAGACCTTGTCAGCTTACAATCTCTTATTTTTTTTTTTATGCCTACAGCACCTGATCTTCCTAGGTGGTCTCCCCTCCAAGTACTAACCAGGCCCCACCCTGCTTAGCTTCTGAGATCAGACTGGATCGGGCTTGTTCAGAGTGGCATGGCTGTAGGCCGGTAATGGTGTTTTAATTGAACATATACATTTGCCAAGGCTTGCAGAACCATACACTACGAATAATGAGTTTTAATGTATGGAAATTTTACCTTAATAAAAATATATGAAAAGAAAAAAAAAAGCTAAATAGTTGTGTGCGCTCATTTAGAGAGAGACTGTAGCCAGGAGAGAGATGTAGGGAAGGACTTGACTCCAGGCCACTCCACCATCCGGGCTGGAAAGAGCAAGAGGAGCAAAGCACAGGTAAGATGAATGTTGATGGTGAGGGAAGGGATTTGAACAGTGTCAGGTGCGGTCCTACTGTGTGCTAAGTGTGCTGGCACACTGGTCTTGTGTAGCCAACCTCAGTGAGGCTGTGAGGTGAGTTGTTTTATAGATGAGAGGAAATGAGTTGCCCCGGGTCCACATAGACCATAATAGTAGCAGAGTGAGATCATCCATACTAGCCCTGTACTCTAGTCCCTGTTAGTTAAATGAACGACTAAACAAATGAACGAACAAACGAATGAACGAATGAATGAACAAACGAACGAATGAACGAATGAATGAACGAGCAAACAAATGTCACTGTGGTCCAGGTGCTGAGGTCTCACCTGCAGGTTCAAGCTGATGATATGAGAACGTGGTCTTGTTAGAGAACTTGGGGCCATAAAACTTGTTCCATTTCCCTTCTTGTGCACCGCCCTGTCCCTCCCCCTACAGTTCTGAAATTGCTCCCTGGCCTTGGGAAGGGCTCCCCAGTCTTATCTCAGGGGAGAGTGAAACTGTAAAAGCCTTTATGGCTTTGAGATCATGTCTGGCGGGGGCAGCGATTGTCACCATAAACCTGAGTGACCCCATGAGGGTGATGCCCTGGGCCACAAGAGTCAGGGGACTGTTGAGCAAAGCCAAGGAGTGGTCACTGCTGAGCCGGGCACTTTGGGGCCTGTGGTCAGGGCCCCTCACAGATTTATTTCATCCTCGCATAAACCCCCGGAGGCAGCAGTAATTGTGATATTGTAAAAATTCTACGATGCACTTTGTTTTCCACATTATGATGTCTATGAAGTTAGGCTGTGTCTTTAAAGCAATGGCATCTCGCATTTGCTGTCGATTAGATCTGGTGGTGGTCGTTATTTCCGGTGGCCTGACTGGACAGCTACGCCCTCTGTGTATTTCATCATAAACGACTTAAAGATCATTTGCGGGAGGCACATGAGTCTTGGTTGCTTCCTGAAAACCTGTTGACACCTTCTGATAAGAGGGAGAAAGCACCAGGCAGGGTCAAACCCGCAGGATAGGAGTAAGCGGGTTCAAAGAAAATTCCGGGGACAATAGTGGGACATTCTCTCAAGAAATGTGCGTGATCAAAGCTTTTAATGGTATGGAGGACAGCAGTGAGAGAAAAAATATGGACAAGGGAGATTCTGGGTGGAAAAGTGATCTAGATGAGCTGGATGTTGGCCATGAAGAACTTAAAGGAGTTCCTTAACTAATTTATTTCACTTACATTTTCCTTGATATTTGTGCACAAGAATGATGTGTGTGTGTGACTTTAAAAACAATGTCTAAGTAAGTCTTAGAACTCTTTAATAAATACACAATAACAATTCCAAGTGCTAAGAAAGCATTGCATTATAATTGAATTGGTCTATGTTTGTTTTTTGTTTTTTTAGTGGGACTCAAAATGCTAGTGCCTCTTACAATAGAAAGAAGCATCTTAGTGAGATTCTACCCATTTCATAGATGAGAAAATTGGGGAAACAGAGGGCACAGGACAAATAAGCTGTGGAGGCAGGGTTCCTCTGACAACAGGTCCTGTGCTCTTTCGAATACCCAAGACTGACTTGGATATGCATACTGACTCTCTCATATCCTTCAAAAGTCTTGGCCCAAACAATTCCAGTCTGCCACCCCCAAAAGACTTTGGGAAGTGCTGAGCTGTCCCGTTATTCCAAATTCAAGCAGGAGAGGATTTGCAAGATGCCTTCTGTCCAATGAACCAACAGCCCCTGTTTCCCATCACCCAAGTCAGCTACCCCAACCTGGCCAAGCCCACCCCAATCTGTGCTGTCACGCTTCCTTCGGGCTCTCCCTAGGTCTCTGGTGCATGGGTCCAGTGCGACGGGACTCCCACCTCATTTTACAGATGAGGAAACTGAAGCCCAGAGAGGTTGCCTGACTCTCTAAGATCACAAGCGAGTGGGTGTCAGGGAAGAGTCTGGAATCCACGGCTCAGAATTTAGCGCTCTTTCCAACTTCACAGGTATTCTAGATCCAGAAGAGGCAAGCTGAGAAGGGAGAGCAAGGGGCTCAAAATGGGTCAAAAGAAAGGAGTTTCTGGCAAGAGGGATTGCCAAGTGTTAAACACATAGTCAAGCAATAATGCCGAGGTCCTTACCTGAGTCTTAGTAAGACCAACAAATTCTGGGATAGCTGTGCTTAGAGGGGTAGCAGAGGCCCTGTCTTGCCATAGATAAAATACGGTTGGCCAGCACAGTGTCTGACATACAGTATGTTCTCAGAGGATGGGGCCAAACTACACCAGGTATCTTTCCCATCCCCATCAGACCCTACCTCTCTCTCTTAAAACCCTCTAACGGCTTCCCATCATTCCTAGAACAAAATTCCAACCCCTTGCCGGGGCCCCCAGGATCTATATAACGTGGCTCCCGACCACTTCTCTGAGGCCGTCTCCTGCCACTCATCCCGTTGGTCATTCCGTTCCAGCTCCCTTGGCCTCCTCTCTGTTCCTCAACACACCAAAGCTGTTCTCATTTCACAGGCTTGACCCTGATGTTTCTGTTTTCTGGAACATTCTCTCCCCAGCTCTTCCCATGGCCGCGTCCTTCTAACCATTCAAGTCTCTGCTCAGATGTTGTCTCTTGGACAGAAATTTCTCTGAACAACTTAGCTAAATATGTGAGGCTACGTGGTCTCTGTTGCAACTGCTGAAATCTGCCATTATGGCATGAAAACAACCATAAACAATATGTATTAAAAAAAAAATGAAGAAAGCCAACAATATGTAAGCGAATGGGCATGGTTGGTTCCAATAATTTTATTTACAAAAGCAGGCACCAGGCCAAATTTGGCCAATGACTATAGTTTGCTGATCCCTGCTCTGACTTATGTCTTATTTGATTTTCTTCATTGTACTTACAGCAATCTAAAATTATTTATTTGTACAGCGATTGATTATTTTCCTCTCCCCTTCTCCCCTTAGACTGTTAACTCTTTGAGCAAGGACTTTATCAATCTTGTTTAACACTGCCATGGTCACCAGCCTCCAAGATGCCCCCCAATAAGCTCCACTTCCTGGTATTCACTACACGATGAAGTTCTCTTCCAAATGGAATAGGGCTGTCCTGTATAATCACTAGGATAGCGTGGAAGAGAAGGAGTGTGACTTTCAAGGCCAGGTTATAAAAGGCATTGTGGCTTCCATCTTGCCATCTTGGATCGCTTGCTCTAAGGAAGCCAGCAGCCATGTTGTAAGGATGCTCAAGCTGCCTTATGGTAAGGTCCACATGGAGAGGAGCTGAGGCCTCCTGTCAACCGCCAGCCATGTCAACGAGCCATCTTGGAAGTGGGTCCTTCAGGCCCAGTCAAACCTTCAGGTGACCATGGCTCTGGCTGACTGTAACCTCATAAGAGATCCACCTAGCTAAGCCACTCCTGAAGTCCTACCATACAAAAAGTGAGGAATAATAAATGTTTGTTGTTTAAATAATGTGTTATGCAGCCATAGATAAAATATAGTTGGCCAGCATAGTATCTGACATATAGTATCTGCTCAATAATTATTGGTTAATAAATAAGTAAGGTGCTCAATAAATATTATAGAAGGACACATTATCAAAATAAATATTTGAAAGACATTAATGTAATATTATACAAATATTTGTGAAAATCCAAGTTAAATAATATAGAAGGGCACAATTGAGTCTTACCTAATCTACTAAGAGGACAAGGTGCCTATACAAGAATTCTTCCAATATTGAGATCTTAAGCTTCTGGGATGCTCAGTTCCTGTGTTTCTAGTACTTTCTAAGTTTATGATTATATGATCTTGAGATTTTAGGTGCCTGTTTCACCAAGTTCAGAATTCTAAAATTTTGTGATTCTATAATTCATTTATCAATACATTTTTTTCAGTACCACTTCTCTATGGGGCACAGTGCCAGGAGCTAGGGATTCAGTAAAGACAACCCTGGTTTGCCCATCTATGGCTGATGGGGACAGAGGCAAGCACATGGGCATGTATGATACACAGCTCTGTTATGCAGATAGCTCTGTTATGCAGGGGCAGCAACCCAGCCACCTTGGGAGGCTCGTAAGCAGAAATGGTTTCCCAGGAGAGACAGGAGAAAGTATTCTAACCAGAAAAGGGGGCGCTGGTGTACACTGTGTTCTAAGTGGAGAGAACAGCAAGTGCAAAGGTACAGGGGTTAGGGAGCGGGGGAGAGGGCATGGCATATCTGGTGAACGAAAACGAGGCTGGTGTGAATTAGTGTAAGTTAGTGTGTGTGGGGGGGCGGAATGCCAGAGAGAGGCAGAGTGGCAAGAGACTATAGCCAGATGACAGAGGACCTCGTAAACCAGGTAGAGTCTGAACTTTATCCTGAGGGCAAAGGGGAGCCAGTGGAGGGTTTTAAGAGGAAGAGCGACACAGTCTGCTTAAAGTTTAGAAAGATGCTTCCTGCTGCTACAAAGAGGAAAGACCAGAGGGAAGGCTGGAACAAGACCCCAGGTGAGAGGAGAGGCCCGAATGGATGGGAGATGGGCCTGAGAGAGACGTTTCATCTGTGGTGTGCCGAACGGGTGGGGGGTGTGGATTATACTGGGAATATACAGGTTGGCGAGCCCTGGACTTCCTGATTCTAAGATTCTCTGATTCTGTGTTCAACACTCCATAATTTTGTATGCAAAATGCCCATTGAGAGCACTACACCTTATTATCCCCGACCTCACACTGCCTGGCATCCCTACTTTCTGAGCCTCCGGGGTTCCTTGTTTGTAAAGTGGGGATCATCAACAACTTTCACCCACCTTCCGTGGGGGTGAAAGCTGGTGTGGGGCGAGCATCTGCACAAAGCGGTCGGTCCTTCCATGAGAGGCACGTTTGTCCTAAGTGCTGGGCACACAGGCGTGGTCACGAAGGACACGGGCCCTGAGAGGATGGAAGAGGTCGGACGGGAAGAGCACAGTAAGGAGGAGCCGGGTTCTTGTCTGCTCCTGGGGACCTGGGTTGCTCTGGCCTCTGGGCTTCTGGCTGGGCATCTGGTGTCCAGATTTGGTTGTTTGCTTCCAGACACCAGCAAGTTTACAAGTTGACTGTGGCAGGGGGGTGGGGGGGTCCCCATATCTGTAGCCTCCTGGCCCTCTCAGCATCTCCTTCTGATCTTTAACTCCCCCAGGGCTAGGGGTAGACAGGCAGGATCTGGTCTTTCCTGGGCAGGTCTGAGCCAGGCCAAGTACCACCCAGTTGGTTGGACCCAACCTACTCCCAACCCAGGCCCGCCTCAAGGTCATACTATAGGCAACTGTTCTGGTGACTCAGCCAAGAGCAGGTCTTTGGAGACAGAAACCTCACCTGTCTCCCCAAAAACAATAACATGTGGTCTCTAGAACCACACCCAGTGCTTATGTGTGCTCCTGTGTTATAATTTGCTTCTTGCCAGTAGTTTGGCTTTAATTCAGTTCAATCCATAAAACATCGATTGAACACCACAAACGTGGGCACAGCCCACAGAGCCGGCAGGATGCTGGGACACTCGCTCCTTGATCGGAGGAGGAAATGGCAAGCTGAGCGTGGTGTGCCTAAAACTACACCGTGTTTAGTGAAGGGTTGGGCTTAGAGTCCAAGGCCAGAGCTCTAAGCCTATTTCTTTGCGCACAGTAGGGACTCTACAATGTCACTCATATTAAGTCAAGAGTTCAAGTGACAAATGTCACAGATGTTTACTAGCATTTGCATTGATTGTTTCTAGAAGGTGATAAGAAACTGGAGAAAAAGGCGGCCTCGGGGAAGGTGAGCTAAGTAGCTGGGGTCAGAGTGGAAGACCTACTTTTCATTTTATGCCCTTTTGTACCTTTTGAATGTTTTATTTTCACCAGATGCACAAAGAATAGAGTCAATCAATCAAACAAACAATCATAATTAAATAAACAAGTAAGCGAGCCAAGCATTTTGTAACTTCTTTGTACCTGCTGTTCCCTCCGGCTGGAACACCCTTTCCTGGTTTTCTCCCCCTGGAAAACTACACAAGTTACAAGACTGAACTCAAATGTCAGGAGTCCGAGGCCTCCTGAGATGGTGATTCTCCATTCACTGGCCACCCCACGTGCCCCCGTCTGCCCTGCTCTGTTCCCGAGGAGGCACCCGTGCCTCCTGACTTCTGCTGGGTTTCGTCAAAAGGAGGAGTCAGTGAGCGATTAAAGGACAAGACGAGAGAGAAGCGGGGATGCTTATGCCACCCGCCCCTCCCCGTTTTCCATGGTCTCTACTCCCGCCTTGGCTCACTTGCCCAGAACCAGCGACTCTTCCCTCTCTCTAACAGCTCCCCGTCGTTTCTCGGTCCGGGGTGCCTCTCCATTCCCTGAAGTTTCCCATACCCCGCCCACCCACGCCTCTGCAAATACTCCATTAATTCGCTTCAGTTACGCCAGTGTTTCTCAGCTCAGGGTGATTTTGGTCCTCAGGGGACATTTGGCAATTTCTGGACACATTTTTAGTTGTCATGACTGTGTGGGAGTTCTACTGACATCCCGTAGGGAGAGGCCAGGGAGCTGGTAAACATCCTACAGTGCACAGGACAGCCCCCCACAACAGAGAATGTTTTGGCCCCCAAAGTCAATGGTGATGAGATTAAGGAACCCTGACTGGATGACAACTGCTGCCTGCCTGGATCCTGACAGTTCTAGACGCCCACCGCCTTCTCTGCACTGCGGCTTGATCCTCTCGTTTACACAGCTATTGTTGGCCTCCTCTTGATGGCATAGAGATGAAAAGACCCAGTCTTTGCCCTCAAGTCATTCACCAGGGTGGATGACTTGAGGGCAAAGACTGGGTCTTTTCATTTCTATGCCTCATCAGACTTGAGCCCTTGAGGGCAGAGTTTCTGTGTCATTCACCACATAGTCCCAGTAGGAGGAAGTCATCGGACGTTTGCTGATTGAACTAAAAAAAAAAAATTGTTCAACAATATCTTAAAACCAGAAGATGAGGGACTAGATTCAGTGGCTAAACAGAACTCGGGGAACCTGGGTGATTTTCCCTGTGACAGAAGTTCCAAGGAAACCACGATCAGGCAAATATAGACAGAATGAATGGTAGTCCCCAGAGGTATGAATCGGTGGGCAGGACAGAAGACAACAAGAAGGCATCTCGTCTCTCAAATGGGTATCACAGTAGAAACCACCTCATGAGACTATTGCTTGACTAAAAGTAGTGAAAAGCATTGAGTGTGTCCCCTAGTACCTGATTAGTACAAAATACACAGTACCCACTAGCTGTCTGACGGAGTGATGGAGGAGAAGCATCAAGGTGGGGGCTGGGGAAAAGCGCTGCACTAACACGGGGCTGCTTTGCACCCCTGGGCCTCAGCTCCCCAATATGCAAAATGGGAAATATGTAGGTAAGGTAAATGCTTTGCAGAAACTATATCGTAAAGGATGCTTTAGGGGTTCCACATCTGTTTCGCATATTATTTTCAAAACCGAACCTACAATTTAATAAAAGTAAAAGGCCAGTCCGTTAAGTTACAGTGAGAGATAACAGTCAGGAAGGCTCAGGGTGACCAACTCATCCTCTTTTGCCCAGGACTTTTCCAGTTTCAGCAGTGAAATTCCTGTGTCTTGAAAACCCTACGTCTTAGGCAAACTGGGATGGCTGGTCAACGCTAGCAGGTCAGATGATCAGCCTGCCACATAATTTTTAAAATAATTAATAGCTAACATATGTTATGATGTGCCAGATGCTTTTCTAATGACTTATTAGATCATTTAATCTTCATAAGAACCCAGTGAGGTAAATATCATTAGCACCCCCCTTTGTACAGTGGCACAGAGAGGTTCCATAATTGCCTGAGGTCACACAGCTCCTAAGTAATAGCGCCAAGATTTGATCCCAGGTCATCTGGGTCCAGAGTGCCCGTAATTATCCAGGACCTCTCCTATACATCTGAATATATTTTAAAACATCTTTTGGAATGGTAATAATAATAATAGAAATATATTTTAAAACATTTTTGGAAATAGTGATAATGATAATAATAACATTTTTTGAGCATTCAAATATGTATTTCAAAGTTCGACCCAGTGGTGACAACTTATATTCTAACTTGGGCTGCCAGATCTACCCACTGTTGTGTAGACCTCAGAATAAAGTATTTGGAGCCACCTCTGCCGAATTAAAGGTGGAGTGGGAGACTCACATGTTTATAAGGCAGGGTTGGCAATATTGGTGAGTGAGGTGGGCCTGGGTGTAATCAATAGGGGATGGTGGAGATTCTGGCAAAATGGGAATTGAATGCATGTGCAGAGAATGGGCAGCCAAGGACTCAACTCCAGGCACTTGAGTTTGGGGGTCCCAACAATGGCAGATCTTCCAAGAGAAGCCTGACGTCCATCTTTAACAAGAACTAGTTCAGCGAAAACAAAACAAAAACATGAGGTGTGTGAAATAAAACTTATTTGTCCCTGTCCCTTTCCCCCAACCCTTGCAAGCTGTTAAAAAAAAAATCACTATTTGAAACTGCGGTGCACCCCTACAATGGAACACTGTATAGCAATATGAATGAAGGAACTCTCATCATAAAAAATCTGAATGAATCTCACAAATATAAGCCAGACATAAATGAATACACTCTGTGTATCCCATTTCTACAAAGTTCAATAACAGACAAAACTAATCTAGGGTGTCAGGAATCATGACTGTGGTTATCCCGTGAGGAGCAGGTCTTGAGTGACCGGAAGAGGGCACAAGGAAGGCTTCTGGGGGGCCAGCCAGATTCTGTGTCTTCATCTGGGTGCCAGTGACTAAACAGAACTCGGGGAACCTGGGTGATTTTCCCTGTGACAGAAGTGGTGTTCTCTTTGTGCTGAATATTGAGCTGTCCACTTTTTAATGTATGTTATGTACTTTAAATTAAATAAAAATTTTGAAACATAGACACACACAAAGTTTGACCATTTGGAAATATTTCTCTGGATGAAGCAGGATTGTGTTTGGGTATATAGGAAACCAAATGCTGAGATAATTAGACTCGGTGGCCGGCTTCTCCGCAGGCAGTGTCCAATGGCTCTTTGTTGGATAAATGAAAAGAATTCAATTGCCAGGTTGTACCTCAATTTGAAACGGTGATGTTTAATAAAACAGCCTTGTTTTGTATCCATAATGGCTTCGTGTACTATCTGTGTTGAGAATTGTGTCTGTTTTGCTCACCTCTTTCACTCAAGTTCTTAGGTACAAAATAACTTTTCTGTATCAGGCTTTCATGGGAAAAGGGTTTCGCAGCTAAGAAGATCTGAGAACCTTAAGGCTGAGATTCAAAAATTCCACCTGTCAGAGGCAGGCTCTGAGTATCAGGGTGGATGTGGGAGTGATTCACCTAGAGGAGGGGTGGGAGGGGAGTGCCCATACATGGGGGCGGGGGCCGGAGGAGCCACTGCTGCCATTTCTCAAAGGGCGCGTCTCCATTTACAAAGAGCCCTTTTATCCTTCAGTCATCTCTTCAGCAAATATGTCCCAAGTACCCACTCCGTGCCAGGTTACAGGGTGCAACGTCAGTCCCATAGCGACAAAGACGGGGCTGCTAAACAGTGGAAAGGTGTCGTGAGAACATACGGCCTGGGGACCTTTCACTGGTCTCCATGCCACCTCCCAAACAACTCGGCTCACTGTCCCCACTCCTCCATCCTGGCCCTGGTCTTCACCATCCCCAACTGCTTGGTTGCCACCTCGATGGTCTCCCTGCCCCACTCGGACCCCTAAACCCATTCTCCGCAGTGTTTTTATAAATCACAAATCAAAAAGGCTCTCGCCCCAACCCTGCCCCCACCTTGAAAGTTATACCCAGGCCACGTAGAGAAACAGCCCAATTCCTCCCCAGGGCCCGCCCGCCCCGATCGCCTCTGCTCAACCTCTCTCTCCAGGAACGCTGTCCAGCCTCAGGGCCCTTGTCCTTGCTGTTCCCTCTGCCTAGACTTTTCTCCCACGTCTTCAAAAGGCTGCTGCTTCTTGTGGTTCAGATGCCACCACAAATGTCACCCACCCTCAAGGAACTGGCAACACAGGGGCCTCTCCGGAGGAGGACTGCAAAGCTGGCAGCGGGGGGTGCGTAGGGAGGAGCACTTTGGACTGGGTGATGTGTGCACCTCTTGAATTTTGTACCATGCGCACATTCAAATAAATTGTTGACTCAAACAGAAGTGTCTCCTTGGAGAGGCCTTTCTAGAAAGCCACCTTCCTCATTTGCCTCCTTTTCTGGTGCTTTAATTTTCCCTTACGGCATGCTTAATACCGTGTATAATTGCCTTGGGTTTTTGTTGTGTTGTGTTTTTCATCTCTTTTTAGTGTGTCGTCTATCTCCCCTTCACGAGGACAGGGGCTTTTCCTGTCTTATCTACCACTTAGCACAGTCCTGGCACATGGAAGTGCTCACTAAATATGTCATGAAGAAGAAGAAAGGGAGGGATGATAATGAAGCGTTAACCAGGCAAATTGCGGGGGGACTCAGTGCCAAGCAGAGCTGGCAGTATGAGGACCTGAAGAAGGCCAAGCTGATGGGACTGGAGACGGGAGAGCCAGGGTGTGAGGCAGGCAAGATGATGCCCCTTTCTACAGATGAGGAATCTGAGGGTCAGAGAGGGCAAGAGACTTGCCCAAGGCATCCAGAAGGCCAGGGTCTGAGTTTACAATCCAGGTCCCATTTCAAGGTTAAATAGAACCTCACAGTTATTGAGCACCTATATGTACTAACTTATGAGGTGGATACTATTATTACTTTCTCGTTTGATAAACAAACTGAGGCACAGAGAGGTTGAGTGACTTGCCCTAGGTCACACAGCTCAGAAGTAGCCAACTCTAGCGTCTTTCCCTGGCTTTGATGGTTCCCAATTTCTTCCTCCCAATACTCCCACTGCCTCTGGACTCACATGGAAGCCTCAGCCTGGACCCCGGAGAGGCCGTACGTCAAACCCTGACCCTCTCTGGAGCTTTGGGCAAGTTAAAGAAACCCCTGAAAGTCTCTGGGGCCTGGATTCTCCCAAATCCAAATCGAAAGAGAGCAAAACTAGCCCTGTTTGCAAAGCTGCTGTGAGAAAAAAGTGATAAAAAAAAAAAATTATGGAACTCCTGAGTGATAAAAATAACTGTAGGGCACCTGGCAAACAGCCTGAGCTGTAGAGATACTGACTAATGATAGCAGGAATTTATGGCCCTGTAGGCCCAGCCTTTTCGTGATAGGAGCTGGGGTTACAAGTGGGGTCACAGGCAGAAAACTCCCAGCAGCCCCTTCCTGGCGTGAGGCCTGAGCCCTTTTCATACTGAGGGGTGAATTTTGGGGCTCTCAGATGGCCATGCTCCCCCTGCCTTGCCCAATGGGCCACCATTAGGCATTGGGTCTCGTATCTCTAGCCGCTGATCTTTCTAAAAACCTGTAAACTATTAGCACTTTATAGTGACTGGGTTCCTTCATTAATTCTCAGGGTTCCAGGAGAATGCAGGGGAGCAGAGGGCACCCTCTTACCACCAGCAGACATTTACTGAGGGTCACTCTGCGCCAGGGGCCTTGCTGGGAGGAAGGTGATGACTGGACACCTGGGTTGGAGGGACGTCAGGTCTAGACTCTGGGTCCCCAACACCTAGAGGTGTGATTTCACCACCACGAAAAAAAGGTTGGGAGTGGCTCGTTCCTACAAGTGTTCACAGATAGTTCTTACATCAAAAACCCACCTCGGAACCCTGGTATATTGTTGTTTTTAGAAAAACAAAACCTATGCATCATAAAAGTTCAAACGATGCAGAGAAGTACAAAAAAAAAGTTCAAAACGCCGACATTTTACTGCCCAGAGTAAAACCTCCCTGAGCGGAGAGGTAGCAGAGCTAAGCGGTGAAGAGCACGGCCTCTGAGGCCAAAGTGCCCAGCTCACAAGCTAGCCATGTGACACTGAGAATATCAAGTCTCTTCTGCTTCAGTTTCTCCAACCTGCAAAATCATCTAATGGTAGCACCTGCCCTACAGGGCTGTCAAGAGCACTAAACGGGGTAACTATTACAGAGCACTTAACACAGCACTGACACACAATAAGTGCTATCTAAGTGTTCAGTGAATCCTTCTCAGACAGGCGCCATTCATATGGACTACACCTGCTTGTGGTTTTAGAACTTGATTTTTAAATGTATTCGACAAGACATCCTAGGCATCTTTCTATGTCTCTAAGCTCACTTATGTAAGTAAGGTTTTGACTTAAGGGCTGAGCAGCTTACTCACTCAGGAGCCCCTTCCTCACTGTAGATCCCCTTTAGAGGCTGTTTATATTCTGCCTGTATCTGCTTTCTGCAGATTGCTAAGGCGATCCTATACAGAGGTATAAAAACTAGGACTGACAGACAGCAAATAACTTGCCTTGGTCACAAAGCTGGGACTTGAACCTCTAACATCTAGACTCCACAGGCGAAGCTCAAGACTGAAAAAGAAGCACTAAGAAATCCAAGAGGGTTGTGCAATCCGGTGGACATGACCGAATTTTTATTCTGCCAGTACCAGTTGTGTCACCTTGGGCCAGTCCTTTCATCTCCCTGAGCATCAGTTTTCTTGGGTGTAAAATGGGGCTGCTGATACTCATCACACAGTGTTGCCATTGACATTGCTACCACCAGGCTAATAGCTGTTATTTCTGGAACAGTAATGAGTAGGCTAAAACAATATATCCTTTAACTAATGAGAAGCACAGGTAAAGCACCTAGTGTGCAAGTGGCAACATTAGCCCCCCCAGAGGTCTGTCTCATAACGGTGGGAGCGGGGGACGGCTTTTGGCTATTTTGCTCATTATGTAACTTTAAATGCTAAAACAGTGCCTGGTACATAGTAGATGCTCAAACAAAATTATTGAATGAAAGAATAACTCTAATTTATCCATTATCAGTGACAAAAGGGCTCTGTTACTTACTAGGCATGGGACTTCAAGCAAGTCTCTTTACACCTATAAACTTCAATTTTCTCCCAGGCCTAATGGATATAATGACACCGGCAACATTTCTGGAGCACTAACTCTGTGCTGAGCCCTGTTATAAGTGGCTTTTATGCAATATCTCCTCTAAATCTTCGAGGTACTGTTATCTGCCCCCATGAAGGTTAAACTAACTGAGGCACTGGGCGATTAAGTCACTTGGCTAAGGTCTCACAAGTAGTAAGAGGTGGAGCTAGGATTCAAAACTCCCAGGCTTCTGACACCAGAGAGCACACCTGCTTAACACTACTTATAGCACCTTTCTAAGTACAAGAAATGAATACATTGAAATGTATTCATGAAATGGAATACTATATAGCAACGAAAAAGAGTAAGTTACTGATAACCACAACAGCATGGGTGAATTTCACACTTATATTGAAAGGAGCCAGGATGCAAAAGACTACGAGAGTAGCCAGATAAAATATAGGATGTCCAGTTAAACTTGAATTTCAAATAAATAATGAATATTTATTTAGTATAAATATAACCTATTAGAAATTCAAATTTAACGGCCAACCTGGATTTTTAAGTGCTAAATCTGGCAACCCTAAATGTTAAGTATGTATGATTCCATTTATCTGAAGTTCAAAAATGAGTGAAATGAATAAATGGTAATAGAAGTCAGGATAGTGGTTGCCTTGGGTGGGGGTGAGGGTGAGTGCAAAGGGTGTTTAAAAAGTTACATATCTTTAGACTCTGAGCAGATTGAACTCCACTCGTGCACCTCACTCCAATTCCTCTGCAGCCATGTCTGACAAACCTAATATGGCTGAGCTTGAGAAATCCTATAAGTCGAAATGGAAGAAGACAGAAATGCAAGAGAGAAATCCACTGCCTTAAAAAGAAACGATTGAATAGGAGAAGCAAGCAGGCGAATCGTAAGGAGGCACTCACCACCAATATGCACTGTACATTCTACAAGCATTGCCGTCTTACTTTAGGTTAATCTGCCTGTCTAGCTGGCCGGAAAGGAAAAGAACTTGCGTGTTGGTGAAGGCAGAAGCTGGGTGGGATGACAGTGAAATCTAGAGTAAAAACCAAGCTGGTTCAAGGTTTCCTGCAGGCTGTAAAATGCAGTTTAATCAGAGTGCCATTTTTCGTTGTTGTTCAAATGATTTTAATTATTGGAACGCACGATTTTTAATATGCAAATAAAAAGTTTTAAAACCCGAAAAAAGAAGTTATGTATCTTCCAAAACACAAACTCATAGATAGGTACAGACAGCAGAATGGTGGTTACCAGAGGGTAAGGGGGTTGTGGGGAGGATGAAGAGGGTAAAGGGGGTCAAACACAAGGTGACAGGAAACTGGACTTCAGGTGGTAAGCATGCACTAGCCTATACAGATGTTGTATTATAAAGTTGCACACCTGAAATTTATATAATGTTATTAACCAACGTTACCCCAATAAATTTAATTTAAAAAATAATAAAAGGATGTATCTTGATCTGGGTGTTACAAGTATATGCTTGTAACAGTTCACCAAGCTTTAAACTTAATAGTTGTGCATTTTACAAGATTTGTGAATTATGACTCTTAAAAAATATATTTAAAAAATTCTAAAGAGCAATACACTCTGTATAAAATCTTTAGTAATAGTGTCTAAATGATGGGGTGCTCGGGAGAATAAAAGGAGATAAAGGTTGTGAGTCTCTTAGCACATTTTAGGAGCTCGTAGTACGAACTCAATAAATGGAAGCTATTGTAAAATATAACAAAGGCATTTATATTATTATTATCATTCTTGTTGTGATTTTCTCTATTGCAAATTGACTGGAGCGCCCTCAAGTGTCTGTATTGAAACATAGCACCTCAGTTACGGCAAAGAATATCCTTTATCCAAGCTTGAAGTCTCAATTCAAAGAGCAATGCTTTGCTTTGCTTTTGCCCCAGGACCACATAAGAAAGTACCAAAATCCACCTGAGACCAATGAGTCCCAAGTCCAACTCCAGTTCTGCCCATGATAGCTCCCTCAAGTGTGTCAGAAGGAAAGCAGAAAGGAAGGCACAGGTCTCTCTCTGCCTCACTGTCAAAGCACAATCGCAAACATTATCTTGTTTCATAGGAACTCACATGATAATATTTGAAAGTAGCGTTGGGTGGGCTACGAAATGCTTTCACGTTAATAATAATCACAACTAGCTTCCTGTGTGCGGATGCCGGGCTGAGAGATGTATGTGCCTATTTTTTTCCTTTAATCTTTAAAATGACCTGTGAGACATATATTGTTTTGTAGTCTGATTTTTTTCCCCTCAGCAGTATGCTTTGGGCATCTTTCCATGTCAATAAATATAGCTGAGGCGGTAAGTACTTGATTCAAAGGCTGAGAAACTCAAACAGTCAGCAGCCACTGCCCAGGTGAAGATCAATAATAGTTAACATTTATTGAGTGCTTTATTACACACCAGGCCTTGTGCTAATTGTTTAACATGAACTGTCTCTCATTTGATCCTTAAGGCAACCTCGAGGTACCTGCTATTATTATTCAAATGAGGAATCTGAAGCTCAAAGAGGTAAAGGAACCATCCAAGGTCAGACAGCTGGTGCAAATGGCCAAATTGGGATTCAAACCTAGGTCAGTCTGATTCTGGCACTGGGATCTCAAGCAGCATATTTGAAGGAATATATGGGGGACGACACAAGGGAAGGTCCCCAAGTGGAGAAAGGAGCCACTGACAAATTCTCAAAATAGGCAGGAGGGCAGTGAGAGTGAGGCCGTGGGGGAGGCAATTTCTGAAAAGCCACAGTCTACCATGGAGGGAACAGGAAAGCTTCCTGGAGGTGGTGCCATGTAGACTGTACATCTCCAGCCAAGAAAGGAGGCTTTTTAATAACTTACCACCTCCTGAGTGGTTTCACATTAGACACACACAGATTCAAAATCTAATTTTGCCACTGTCTAGTTAAAAAACAAAACAAAACAGAAACCATGATTGAGGTATTATTTATATGCAACGAATTACACCTATTTAAATTGCACGATTTGATGAGTTTTGACATATGTGCATACCCACAATCAAGATCGCGAATGCTTCCGTTACTCCCAAAAGTTTCCTGGTACCCCTTTATCTTTATCTCCTTCTCATTACCACCCTCTTCCCATTCCTAGGCAACCACAGTCAATAAAGATTACTTTCTTTCACTATAAATTACTTTCAATTTTCTGGCATGTGATAGAAATGGAATTATACAATTTATACTCTTCTTTTCCTGGCTTCTTTCACTGAGCATAATTATTTTGAGATTCGTTCATTACTCTTGGGTAAATACCTACAAGAGTGATCCCTGGGTCATATTTGTACATGTTCAACTTTTTAAGAAACTGCTACAAACTATTTTCTAAAATATTTGTACCACTTTGCATTCCTACCAGCAGTGTCCAAGAGTTCCAGTTGCTAGGGTGAAATCTCTTTAATTTCAAGCATTCTAGAAGCATTAGGTTTTGATTTTTAACCAGCGGACCCCATTGATAGTTACTTAGCCTTTCTGAGCCTCAGTGGGTCTTAGAGGGAAACTGGGTGGAGATGGCGAGAGGAGGAAAAGGGTGTCATGTGACCTGCCACCATCGGAGCTGGCCTCCAGTGCTGTGAACTCAGTAGATATTTAAAGCTTTTCCTTTCTGTCTTGGGACACTGTTGTGGGCTCATGGAGATGGCTATTGCTCAAGCCCTGCTCACTTTTGACCTTGATGGATGCACCCTTCTTCCTAGGGGTCCCTTGCAATTTCTTCTTCAAATTTTGAGAAGCTGACATCCAACTCTAGCTTCCTGCTGCTGCCATTCCACTGCCCCTCTTGGAGGCCTACGGGACAGGGCCAAACTTGACCCCTTGTAGGTGTTCTCTGCCCACACTGGTCCATGGGAAGCACTTGCCCAGAAACGCCTGGGAATGTGAGCTGACCTCAGCATACCTATCTCTGGCTCCTTCATCAGTGCAGCTGGGCAGCCCATTTCTCCAGCGTCTAGATGTCCCTGGCCACATCAGACCATTGGGTCCTCGCATAGGGGTCATATGTTAAGCTCTCCAAATAGTCGCCTACCTGCCCCGCTACCCCTATTCTGCTCCTTTGAGAAAATGGCCACCAATGGATTCCCTTCTTCCCATCATAGGAGAGCTGTGGGTGAGTGTAGGGGTAATAACATAAAAAAGGGTTTGAGTCACATTTTAGCAATTGTGGGCTTTGACTACACTCTCGAAAGTGAGGGATGGCTGTCACAGCAGAACTTTTGAGCAACATCGTACAAGTCATGTCCACCTCCCTGGACCTATTTTCTACTATCTTCATGAAGGTGATCATACTACCCAGCCGGGGTGTTGTGAAGGCTGAGTGACATAGTGAATCTAGAGAATGTTGCCAGATCTCACAGCCTAGGATTCCACAATCACAGATCTGCGATTCCATCTCTGTGTGACAGTTTACAAGTGACATTGCCTCTGTGGGTCTCGGTTTTCTCATTTGTCAAATGGTATTCATGAGAGCCCCTACTTTAATAGCCTCTCTGCAAAGTTAGTTTGGTGAACACACAGATAAAGTGCTTAGCGTGGTGCCCGGCACTTGTTAAGAACTTGGTCCTTCTGGGTGTTAATAATACAGCAGAGGCTGGCTGAGAGGGCTCTGAGACTGGTATTTGTGGTGCAGGGGGTGTGATGTCTATACTCCCCCTTGTCCCCTACCATTCTAGGCTCTGTTTTGGACATGCTTCAGCCCGGCTGGGGGCCCCTGGGAACAGAGAGGACGGGCTGTACCTCCAAGCAGTCACGCTGACTCAGGTTAGAAAATCAATGTGTGACCAGAATAACACAGCTGGCTCCCGCCTCTTCTGGGAAATCTGTGCAGCCAGCCCTGGGCACATCTTATCTCGTCCTCGGAGAGGTGGACGGCTCTAATCTAGGCCCTGATTCCAAGGCTCATGAACAAAATCTTGGCACACACAAGTCTCTGGCTACTTGAGGCACACCAGGCCCATGGACCACAAGCTTCACACGACCCTCCAGTTGGGGTCAGGCACGTCTGGCACTGGCCAAGCCCTGGGCTTCTTCCAGCCATAGTCTGGACACTTCTCAAGCCAAGTCAGGCTCCGGACCACTGGTTGGGCAACCCATGACCTCAGACTGGGTCAGATCCATCAGCTGAGCATCTGTTTAAGCATATGGAACATTTTGTTCTTTAGAATCCCAAGGGCCAAAGAATATGAACCCTCCCCATTCACAACTCAAACCTCCAACACTGCCATTTATTTACTTTATAACTTTCGGCAAGTTTCTTCACCTCTCTGAGTTCTAGGCTTCCTATCTGTTACATGCAAACTAATGAGTAAGTCCATCTTCCAGGGGTGTGTGAGACTCAGGTAATGAGTGTCAAGGGGTGACATACCTATTGGCAGGTACTCCATAAAGGGGAGTTATTATTTATGCAAACAGGGGCACTGAACACCAAATTAAAAAAAAAAACCAAACAGTAAGGTATATATACAGTGGATGAGAGTATAGACTGGGGAGCCAGACTGCCTGGGTTCAGAACCTGGCTACTCTACCACTTTCTGTGTGGCCACAAATAACCTCTTTGAGCCACAGTGTTCTCCATAAAATGAGAATGATAATAACGTTGTGAAGATTCAGTTAGATTGGATGCACTGGGAAGAGTGCCTGTCACATAATAATCACTTAATAAGTATCAACCATTTTTAATTAGTCGCATAAGTTAGTAATGTTAGTAATGGCACTGAAATCACACAGGTAAGGGTTTTTGACAGGATTAATAGAGAAGAGAACTCATATTTAGTGAGCATCTACTGTGTACTTGGTACTCCCAGAAGTGATATGTCCATATATGCATATGTATAGATATTCACACACACATTCTCTCTCATACACACACATGCACAGAGTAAGATACTTCTGTTTTCATTTTTTAAAACCTGTCTATTATAAAACAAACCACACATGCAAAAAATCATTCAAATTAAATTTGTAGCTTAGTGAGTTACTTCAAGGCAAACATCTTTGCAACCATCACCCAGGTCAAGAAATAGAAGTTTGTCAGCCTCCCAGGAGCCCCTCCATGTACCCTATCCCAATCACAGCCCTCCCCCCAAAGTAATCACTAACCTGACTTTTATAGTCAGGTTACCTTCTTCTGTATTACATTATTTCCTTGCATTCCTTTCCGGTTTAATCATCCAAGTGGGTACTCCTAGACATTATAGTTTAATTCAGCCTATTTTTAAAAAACTTAATTTGTCTTTTAAGCCTCTTTTAATGCAGAGGTTCCCCACTCCATCTCTTTCTTTTCCTTGCAGTTTTTCTGTTTGAAGAACTTGGGCTGCTTGACTCATAGAGTTTCACAAAGTCTGTATTTTGTCAATTGCATCCTCATTGTAAAGTTCAACATGGTCCTCTGACCGCTGCATTTCCTGCAAATTAGCAGCTGGATCAGACCCAGTTTCCATCCCTTTGGCATGATCATAGGCGGTCCTGAGTTCTTTCATCAAGAAACATGTACATGCCTGGAGTTTTGATCTTTTTTTTTTTTTTTTTAGCTAGAGATATGAATTTATTGTGGGTTGCAAAATGGCAATATTGTATCATTTTGTTTTCATGTATTAGTTGTACTAATTTTAATTTTCTTAATCTAATATTTGGTTACCCAGTGGTACAGTTCATGTACAAAAGGTGAAATAAACTTGATTCTTTCCTTCTATCACCTAGTTTTCAAGAATATAATTTGTTTCCACGCCATCCTTGGAAGATGATTAATTAGTGTTTTGCTGAATTTATGAACTTTTTTTGGCGATTTTTATCGATTGCAATTATCTTTGTTGCAGCTGAGATGGTCTCATCTTCAGGTTAGTTTCTAGTCCTTTTGATTTGACTCTAGTGCCTTTGAAAGCTTCTTTGTTATCTAATAGGACAAGATATTCCAGCCTCATCTTGTATATTTCCTGCTACTGATCTGTAATCAGAAATTTCTCTAAGTGATCTTTTTTTAAAAAATAGAAATGGCATTTCAAGACTAGAATCTGAGTGCTAGGTATGCTCATTGCTACTAGATTAGTCATTATTTCTAGGCCTTTCTCGTGGATAGAACTAGGTATTTTATATATACAGTATATATATTTATATATTTATGTATATATGTGTATATATATACACACATATAAATTTTATATATACAGTATATATATTTATATATTTATGTATATATGTGTATATATATATACACACATATAAATTTCTATTTAAACAAATCATCTCTTGAATTCATACTAATATTTCCAATGCAAAGATAGCATTATGGGGCTTTTAATTACCTTCTTCTGTATTACATCTGTTATAACTCCTTTCTTCCACACTTAAATCTTTGGTTTTCAAGGATACAGGCGATGATAAAATTGAAAGATTCTGTAATTACCGATTCACATCTCCACCTCCCACCCCCAACACACAATGTAGCACGTGGCAGAAACTGCCAGATTCTTGTGGCCCTCTTGGATCAGTTCCCGCCTCCCTGGAACCTCTTACCCCTGGGGTAGGGAAAGGAAGGGATTAAAGTCATCTCTTGGATACTCCTTTGGGCTCTGAGTCCTCCTGGGCCACAGAATTTCTCTCTAGAAACGGTGTAGAGTCTTTACGATGCCTCAAAGAGGGACCTAGGAGATTTGTCTCAAGTCGTAGTTGCATAAAATATATATTGGCAGGGCAGGGGATTTTAATGCATTGGGAGTAGGGGCTAGTAATGCCTTTTTCAAGCTACCACTTTCTAAAGGGGACTTCATGAACTCCAAAGCAGGGAAGAATCTTGGAATGCTAATCTCAAGGTCTTTTACTTCATTGATTGTCAGTTTCCCTTTCACGAAATAGTTTCCATAAATGTGAGGATTAAATGAGACAGTGGATATAAAACACCACGTACTTAGTGGTGTGTTTTCGGAAAACAGCAGCTTCTTTCTTTCCTTCTCTGGGCCTCAGTTTCTCCAGCTATACCATCTAAACCTGCGGGCGCTCTCTGTTCCTCTCAACCGATTTTTTCCCAGGCCGCCAGGTGGGGACCGAAAGCCGGCACCGCGGGGAGACGTCACGCATGCGCACTGCAGGCGGTGCACCGCCTTCGCACGCCCTGGGTGCGTCACTTCCGGCGCGAGGGGCCCGGCCGGCCCGGCAAGGAGTGCGGGTCGGTTTTGTGTGCGTTGCCGGACGAGGCTCCCGCCGCCCAGTGACCCGCGCTCCGCCCCGTAGCCGGCCGGTGAGTTCCCGCGAGGCTGTCCGTGTGCCCTGCGGCCCGGGGAGAGGGACCCCGAGAGGGAGGGACAACCGGAAGTGGGGGACCTGAGGAAAGAGACCCCAGGAGATGGGGACATCTGGGGAAGGGGTTGTTCGGTCCAGGAGGGCCCTATCCCCAATCCCTTGTGTGGGAACCGGGCCGCCCCTTATTTGGGAACCGGACCTTGCAACATCTGGGTTGACAGCTGGCTACATGCCCTCATCCTGTTTCGCTGGATTGAGGGACTTTACACCATACCTGCCAATTTACCTGCCCAGAAAACTCTCGCCGAAAAAGCCCACCTTAAGCCCCCTGTGCTTCCAGTCTCTTTACATTGGGGGCTGACGCCATTTTCGGCTCAGCCCGGCTGTTACTATGCCACAATAAACTTTACTTAACCCCTTTGGCCTTGTGCGTTCCTCTTTTGGGGAACCTCACCTTCGGTGCTGAAACCCGGGAGGGTTTGGTGCAGGCTTAGTGGCCATTCCTCTGGGCCCCGAGGTTATTGGTTTGCACCCCACAGAGCAGTGGGCTGTGGCAGCTCGCCCGGGCTAACCGCCGGATCCTAACTCTTTCTTGGGCTTTGAGGGGTTTAGCCTTAACTTTCCAAATCCTCCTCGAACCCAGCCAGGGAGGATGCCAGATCGGGAGCTTCACCTTTTCATTGTTGACCTGCCAGTCCACATTTGGTCACTTAATTTTCGAGTGAGTGGTTATCCATCTCTTCTCGGGTCTTCTGTCTGTTCTTTGGCAAATCCTAGCACGAGGTCAGAACACTCCTCGGCCTCCTGGTCTCGAGTTCTTTTGAACTGGGAACGCCTGACTCGGAAAGAACCCGTTTCCTCTACCAGACGGACTCTGTCAGCGGGGACGCCCACCCAAAGAGCCGTTTCTTCCATTGTCTTCCACTCGCCCTCCTCTTTTCCTTATCGTTGGCATCCTCTTCATCATAGGGAACAGACCTTCCACATCCTCCAGCACCACCCCTCTTGGCTGCCTTTTAAGGAAACCCAGACAACCTCAGCCTCGAGGGTGATATCAGACCCTAGCATCTCATCTTCTGTTGTAACACTGCTTGGCCACAATATGAATTGGATAATGGGTTTCAATGTCCTGAGAAGAGCACCTTTGATTATAACATGCCACGAGACCTTGACAACTTCTGTCACCGTAATGGAAAGTAGTCTGAAGTTCTCTATGTCCAGGCCACCTTCTTTTCTGCTCCAGACCCTCTCTGTAAATCCTGCTCTACTTATCACATTTTACTTCTTTACTCGAAACACTATTTCTCTTTGGTCTGAAACCGAAATGTCTTCTTTCGATCCCACTGATCATGGGCCACCCTACCCCCCCCATATGTTCCTCTTTCAGAAGACCCCCATTCCTTCCTCCCTTAATCCCTTGGCTCCTGATGAGGCCAGCTCAGATCCCTCAGAACCCTACCCCCCACAATGCGTTCTCGAACTCATCCCCAGGAGCCTGCCACTATATTTCCTTTAAGGGAGGTTGCTGGAGCCGAAGGTATAGTCCACGTTCATGTCCTCTTCATGGCCGACCTCTCTCAGACTAAGAGAGAGTTAGGGTCTTTCTCCACTGACCCCACCACTTACTTAAGGAATTTGAATATCTAACTCAATCCTGTGATCTTACCTGGCATGACTTCTGCATTATCCTTTCTTCTACTCTTTCTTCCGAAGAAAAGAGTTTGGCTGGCCGCTCAGGGTCAGGCCGATAACTTCCACCAGCAAGATAAGCCACAGCTGGTGGCGAGCTGTCCCCAGACAGGATCCCAACTGGAACTATCAGATAGATTCCCCAGGCAGCTGACACTGAAATCATATGGTAACTTGCCTCATAGCAGGGCTTCAGAAATCACACAAGGCAGTTAATTATGAAAAACTCAAAGAGATCAGCCAAGGTGCAGACGAGAATCCTGCCATCTTTCTTTCTTGCCTAACAGAGGCGCTCTAAAAATACTCAAAACTAGACCCATCTTCAGCAGAAGGTCTCCTCTTCCTAAATACTCATTTCATTTCTCAGTCAGCTCTTGACATCAGATGCAAATTACAAAGGCTGGAGGATGGCCCTCAAACCCCACAAAGGGACTTCTTAAATGTTGCTTTTAAAGTTTTCAATAATAGAGGTGAGGTAACAAATGAAAACTTAAAAGAGATCAGGCTAAATGCCAGATGCTGGTGGCAGCTATCCAGGGTTCCCACAGAAATAAGCAAACTCCTAAGGGCAGAACCCTCAAGGCCCCTCCGGGCCCCTGCCTTAAGTATGACACTGGGCCAAAGGTTGCCCTAATCCTCGTCCTCCTCCAGGCCCTTGTCCACGCTGCGGCAAGAAAGGTCACTGGAAAGTTGACTGTGACCTGCGCCCTCACGGGAGGGTCACATCTCTTCCCTCCAAAAAACCGAAGCAACTGGACCTCAGCCTGCCCAGCCTTCTAGGCCTCGCCACTGAAGACTGAGGGTGCCCGGGCCCCACAGCCCCCACGCCTATCACTCCTTCGGAGCCCAGGGTAACTGCTAGTGGCAGGTAAGCCAATCTTCTTTCTTATTGATATGGGGGCCACTTACTCTGCCTTACCTGAATTTGAGGGTCCTACCTGCCCCTATCAAGTCTCCATTGTGGGAGTTGATGGTCTAATCTTCAAGCCTCTAATCACACCCTCCCTAAATTGTCTCTTACTAGGAACACCTTTCAGTCACTCCTAGTCCTTCCCAGGTACCCAACCCTAGTCCTTGGCAGAGACATTTAATCAAAATTCAGAGCTTCACTTATGCTTCTCTCTCACTTCTAATTCAGATCCATCCCTCCTCCTCCTCACTAAGCCTGTTCCAGATAAATTCCCCCTCCCAACTTCTCTAGTCACACCCAAGGTCTGGGATCCCTCCACCCCTTCCATAGCGCAACACCACTCTCCTATCCACATAAAACTAAAAGACCCTTCAGTAGGCCCCTGTCAGCCCCAATACCCCTTATCCTTAGAAAGCAGACAGGCCTCTAACCCAGTACATAGCGCCTTCTATCCCAAAATCTCCCAAGGCCCATTCACTCCTCACACAGAACCCCAGTCTTACCGGTCAGAAAGCCAAATGGCTCATATCGCTTAGTCCAGAACCTCCACATCATAAACCAGCAGTCCTCCCAACCCACCCAGTAGCGCCCAACCCCTGCATCCTCCTGTCCCTTATTCCCCCACACACTTCCCAATTCACTGTAATTGGCCTAAAAGATGCATTCTTCACCATTCCTCTCCACCCAGACTCCCAAAATCTCTTTGCTTTTACCTGGACAGGTCCTGTTACTCATGAATCCCAACAACTTATCTGGACTGTCCTTCCCCAAGGTTTCCGAGATAGACCCCATTTCTTCGGACAAGGCTTAGCATCAGATCTGGCAAAACTAGATCTCCATCCCAGCACTCTTCTCCTGTATGTAGATGATCTCCTCCTTTGTAGTCCATCCTATTCTCTTATAAACACACAGCTAGTCCCTAAGAAAGCCCAACTTCCTTCCTCTCAAGTCATTTATCTTGGTCTCTCCATTACACCACAACATCGTGCCATTACCTTAGCCGGAAAAGACCTCATTGCTTCCCCCTCACCTCCCACCTCAAAACAAGAGCTCCTCTCTTACCTCTGTTTAGCAGGGTTTCTCCGCATTTGGGTCCTTAACTTCAGCATTCTAGCTCACCCTTTATATCGGGCCTCTAAAGGTCCTTAGACTGAACCGTTATATCTCACCATTAATATTAGCCCTTACTTCTGGAAGTTACAGCAGGCCCTTGTATGAGCCCTAGCTCTTTCCCTTCTGAATCTCTCCAAACCTTTTAAACTTTATGGAGAGGGAAGGCATAGCACTTGGACTTTTAGGATGAGTTCAGGGACCCGACACTCAGTCGTCACCTATCTATCAGAACAGTTAGATACTACAGTTTGGGGTCGGCCAGCCTGTCAAAGAGCCCTGGCAGAGGCTGCTGTTCTAACTCTTGAAAGTCAGAAACTCACATTCGGACAACCCATCACAGTCTATTCTTCACGTAACCTCTCTGGCCTCGTAACACACAAAGCTGCCCCAAATCTCTCTCCATCCAGAATGTGAACTTTTCACCTGATCTTTATTGAATCTCCCCATGTTACCCTAGCCAAATGGCCTCCACTCAGTCCCATCCCCAACAAAGAGACTTCACACTTCTGTATAGAAATCCTCAACCTTAAGACTCCCTGTTTCCCAAATATAACAGACTCTTCCTTACCCACTGCCTCTCACACTTGGTTTAATGATGGTAGTTCTTTCTCCCAGGATGAGAAAAGGCTGACAGGCTACGTAGTAGTTTCTCTCACAGCGGTCATAGAATCTAGTCCTCTTCCTGTAGGGACTACCTCTCAAAAGGCAGAATTAATCACCCTCACCAGAGCGTTAACCTTAGCACCTGGGCAGGATGTTACCATTTATACAAATTCCAAATATGCCTTCTACATTCTCCATTCACATGCCTCAATTTGGGAAGAAAGAGGATTTCTTACCACCAAAGGCTCTCCTGTAACCAATGTCCCCTTAATTCTTAAACTTCTTCAGGTAGCTCATCTCCCCAAGGCAGCAGCAGGAGTTAGCTGTAAGGGGCACCAGGCAGGAAACGACCCCATCACACAGGGCAATAATAAGGGAGATCAAGAGGCCAAAAGCGCTGTGCAGCAACCACCCACTTCCTCTCAACTCTTAGCTATTTCTCATCTCACACCGCAATACTCTCCTAAAGAGTATCAGTCTCTCCTCAAGCTTGGAGCAGATAAGGAAGACCCCTGGTGAGAGATGCAAGGAAGGTATATTTTACCACAGGGCCAAGCTCAGAATATCTTACAAGATATTCATAACTCTACACATTGGATTTAGACCACTTTTACACCTCCTAAAACCCCTCATTACCTGCAATAACTTCAACATTCTCTTTCCAGATATTATGAAAAATTGCTCTATCAGCCCCATAGTCTCCCCCACAGGGATACATACACCCTCCTTCCTTTCCCACCCATCAGGCTAGAGGCAGCAACCCTGGACAAGGTTGGCAAATCAACTCTACACACATGCCCCCATCAGGAAAACCCGACACTTACTAACCCTCGTAGATACCTTCTCTGGATGGGTCGAGGCTTTCCCCACCACCTCTGAGGAGTCTTCTGAAGATACCCAGGCACTTCTAAAAGATATTATTCCTTGCTTCGTACTACCTGCCTCACTACAGTCAGATAATGGCCCAGCATGCATATCTCAAATAACACAGGAAGTCAGCTCAATCAATTCAACGGAACCTGCACATTCCTTATCAACCTAAGTCCTCGAGAAAAGTAGAAAAAGCTAATAAAAACTCAGTTAATAAACAGTCTAGAGATTAAAGAACCCTGATGTGCTTTCATGCACATCAGTGCCCCCCCTCGGGCCCCCTCTTTTCTCAGCCCCTTTGAACTCATGTACAGAAGACCTTTCCTTCCTAACCACGACATCCCCCTGGGGAGATTACATACCCATGCTAAACTAATTAAACCAATACCAAGAGAACATGCAGGCCAAGTCCTGCCAAGGCCGTTCGCAGGAAATCTTCCACCTACTCCTGTAATTTCTGGTATTGGGCCCTACTTAAGAATCTCCACTCAGATGATCTTAAACCAAGATGGCAAGGCCCTCACCAGGTACTTTTAACCATTCCAACTGTAGTTAAGATTATTGGACACCCAACTGGTTCCATCTTTTCAGACTAAAACAGGAACCAAGTATGACTGGACATCCCAAATACCACAACTGTTCCATCGAACCTACAAAGCTTCGGCTAACCCGAATTCCTGAAGAAGGAGGACAAATGAGTGAACTTTACTGTCCCTGTCCCTTCTGTTCAGACTCTCCCCTTCTTCCAGAATAGATAACACCATTACCCCAACAAATTCAGCCTGAGCGCAGCCTCCCTTTCCTTTCTGTCTCAGCATTTTAACTTTTATGGGAATCACGTTTACAGGGAAACTTTGATTACTCTTGGACCTGTATCACTCACCTGTTAGACCCGTGGGGCGAAGTTCCTCATCACATAGGTCAAGGACACCTCCCATATCCACCCTATTAACTCACTTATCTCACCCAGTCGTCTGCCTCCTCTTCGGCTTCCCTGCAGAGCTTTCTCACTGCTGCTCATCCCGAGTGCTCTCAGTCTCACCCGTTCTCTCCTCAACAAGTCCAGCCCTGCGTTAGCCAAGGACTGCGGCCTTGCCTTTCCCTCCCGTCCTCAGCATATTCCACCCTCCTCATTCCCCTCATCAAACGGGGCCAAGTACAAACAACCCTTTCGTAGCAAAAAGAAAGGGATCCATTTTCCTTGAAAGGGCAGATACTCTCCTTGGGACTTACTCCACAGTACAGGCTAATCAAGCTTCCGATCTCTGTAATACCTATACCCAGTCTCTTGCAAAGGAAGCACATTCCTCCATACCAATAATAGGACCCACAACCCTAACTACCCCTTTAATTTCCAAGGCTCCCCTTTGTTTCACAAGGATTGGTAGCAACATATCTGTAGGACACCTACCCTCCAATCTGTGCAGCTAGATGGTTACAGTCCAACTACCCAACAGCCACTGGACTCAACAGATAGACTTACCAGGTCTCCCCAGAGGCTGTTGGTCTCTTCTTACAACCCGTCCGCTTCACAAGTTACCCTACAGTCCTTGCGACCTCTCACAACTATTCCATACCCTCCCTCTCCTTCTTTCCTTGGATTATGACTGTCTCTGCAGTTCCCCAACACTTTCATTGCAGACCTACTAATACTTCTACTCACCTATCCCCCTTAACTGGAGCTGCTGTAGCGACAGCTCTTCTGAGCCCCAGACAGGGCGCATGGGAACAACCTACCCTCTTACTCATTTGTTCTCCATACACCTTTCCACTTGTATACCCAACAACGGGGTCTTTCTATATGGAACTAGCGCTTACCTCTGCCTTCCCACTAACTGGACCGGAACTTGTACTCTAGTCTATCTCTCTCCAAATATAGAAGTAGCCTCCAATAATCAGTCCCTACCAGTCCCCATCACACACTATATGAGTCACACTAGGGGTTACTACCGGACTGAGACCAGACACAGGGGGACTTGTCACCACTCTATCTTACTTCAAAGCATTATCCAGTGACTTCCAAGAAAGCCTAGATGAAATTGCAGAAAGTATAGTTCACTTACAGAATCAAATTGACTCCCTAGCAGCCATCACTTACAGAACAGACGAGGGCTAGATCTCCTGATGGCTGAAAAAGGAGGTCTCTGCCTCTTTTTAGAGGAAGAATGTTGTTTTTATGTTAGCCAATCAGGACTAGTAAGAGATGCAGCTAAAAAAAAAACTAAAGTACAGAGCCAATAGATGAGAGAGTACCAAATGAATTCTTGGGACACCTGGCTAAAAAACAACTGGAGTACCTGGCTCTTACCCTTCATAGGGCCTCTAACCCTCATTTTGGTCTTTGAACCTTGCATACTGCGCCAGATTTCTTCTCTCCTCTAGGACTGTTTTCACTCGTTTATCAACCAGTCTGTAGCAGAAGTCATGCTACCTCTCTCCAGGTCACAGTATCAAGCTCTCCAGCTGGCAGAACCTACCAGTTTCTGCCACACTCCAGGTTGGCCATCCACTACCAGATCCCACCGTCCCCATCCCTATTCCATAAAACAAAAAGCTGGAATGTTAGGTCCAAGAGGGCCATATCCCCTACCCCTTGTGTGGGTGCTTGACCTTGCAACATCTGGGTTGGCAATGGCTACATGCCCACATCCTGTTTCACTGGACTAAAGGACTTTCCACCATACCTGCCAGTTTACCCACCTAGAAAACTCCTGCCAAAAACGCCCACCTCAAGCCACATATAAGCTTCGCGCCTCTTTACATTGGGGGCTGACGCCATCTTTGGCCCAGCCCGGCCGTTACTATGCCGCAATAAACTTTACTTAATCCCTTTGGCCTTGTGCGTTCCTCCTTTGGCGAACCTAACAGGTGACAACAGGGCCTTGGAAGGCTGTCGATGGGATGTGGGGTCTCTGGGGCTCCCGGAGCCATGACATTCTGACCTCTCCTTGTTTGGGTGGGGTGGGAAGGAAAGTGATGCTCACAGGGTGATAGGCTGACAAATGGTGTTTGTACCCATCCAGCCCACCCATCAGTTTATTCACCGTACTGTGACTGAGCCCTGCTCTGTGCTTGACACTGCCAACACCCTGGAGGTCAGGTGGAGTGTAGAGCCCCGTGTGGGGCTAGACACAGCCTTCTCTGCTTCTCTGGGTGTGGACCCTTGGGCACATCATATCATCCACCAGTAGTTACTGAGCATCGTCATGTGCCAGGCACTGGGGATAGCTGTGAACGTGCCATACAGATTGCCCTCATGGAATTTACATCTAGTGGGCAGTTTCCTCCTTTGTAAATGGAAACAGTTATAGTGTTTTCACCAAATATTGTGAAGATTAAATGAGAGACAGATGCAAAGTGCTTATCATGGTGCTTAAAACATGGTAAAATGCTCAAGTACATATTATCTTTTCATTATTCCAGTATAAGGTAAACTTCATAAGGCAAAGAGTTATATTGTTCTCTTGTGTGCCCCATGCCTATGAGCACAGCACCTGACACATGGTAGGTGATCAATAATTACTTGATAGTGAATGAATGGTAAAACTGACTGAGGAGTTTCATGTAAAGACCCATGATACTGGAGTGCCATTTCTGAAAAAAAGTGGAACTTGGTGCTGTGTAAAATTAGAGTGAATCATCCTGGGGAATCAGGGAAGACTTCACAGAGGAGGTGACATAGACACTGAGCCTAGAAGGTGATGAGTTGTCTGGTTGGGGAAAAAATGAGAGGTAATTCCAGGCAGTGGTATCAAAAATGCATGAAGTATTCTGAGAGTGGTGGGTCATAAGATTGTTTTGACTGGCATTTAATGTGCATTGAGGAGGAAGGATAGGAGAGAGGCTGGAGAGGGGACTTTGAGGCTAGGACATGGACTTGGACACTACAGTCTGCCTCCTGGGTAAGCACTGGATTGGGATTACAGGTATCTGTTGATGACTCCCGTGGAAACAAGCCCAGGGTGGGTCCTGTGAACTATGATTGTTGTTCCATTTTTCACTCTGCATACCTCTACCAAGCAGATTAAACTCATTCAACAAATATTTATGGAGTGCTGACTATGTGTCTGACACCCTGTTAGGTACTGGGTTTAAGACGATGAACAAGACAGATGTGAATGTTGCCCACAGATAACCCACAGACAATTACAGTGGAGTGGGAGGAGAGCTATGTTAGAGAGCTCCAGTGGGGAGCCTCCTAACCTGGCCTGGGGCCAGAGAAGGCCTCCTGCTAAAGTTCTTCCTGGCCCTGAAAGCACTGTACCAGTGGGACCCCAGTACCTCTCTAAACTCATCTGCTAATACACTCCGCTTTGCTCGTTTGGCTCTAGCCACACTGGCCTCCTCTCTGTCTCTCAAAAACGCCAGGCATGTTCCTGCCTCAGGCTTTTCACTTGCTCTTCCCCCAGATACCTGCATGGCTTGCTCCCTTGTCTCCTTTGTCTTTGCGCAAATGTCGCCTGGGTGAGGCCTTCCGTGACTACTCTGTTTATGATCCTAACTTCTATCCCCAGATACATCCAACCCCCTGCCCTGCTTTGTTTCTCTCCATTGTACTTACCGTCTGCTAATAGACTATAGTTTATTTTGCTTATAGTTCCCCCTACTGCTATGTAAGCTCGATGAAGACAGAATTTTTTAGTTTTTCACTGCTGTATTCCCAATGCCTGGAAGAGGACCTGATACATAGTAATTGCTCACTATTTGTTGAATAAAAGAAATGTCATCTAATTGGAACTCAAGGGTAAATCAATCAGGTGACAAACTAGAGCAAAAGCATGCTAGTCAGAGGAATCAGGATGTGCAGAAGACAAGGAAACACTTTTGGGAGAGAGTGGAAGAAGCTGGGTAGGGCTGGAGGTTAGAATGCAAGAAATGGAGTGGGCAGACAAGATTTAGAGGGAGTGACCTGGTTGCTGTGCACTGGGGGGAGGCTGGCTGTGTGCAGAGCCCCCTAAGGTGGTCCCTGCCTTCCTATTGAGCTCTGAGTGGGGGATCAGGGGCAGCGCATGGACAAGAGCGTGGGCCTTGGAACAGGACAGCCCTGCTGCTACCTTATTCCTGGAATATCTAAGGCAACTGTTTTGTTTTTGTTTTTCATTTCAATTAGTGTGTTGATCAGGTTGTCTAAGAAACAGACACTAGGATGAGATTAGGCATTTGTTGGAGGCAACGCCCATGAAGTATAAAGAGAGGGGAGCTGGAGAAGTCAGGGAGAGCCCTCGGCCAGCCACGCGAGCCCAGCCCCTGTGAAGGAGGTTTGGGCAGAAAGTCCCAGACTGCAGTGCAGTTAAATGAAAGATCCAACCAGGCTGGTAGGGAGTCCTCGAGGCAGAGTTGCCTGTTAGAGGAGCCCCATGTTTTAGTCATAGGCTGGGGACAGTCTGTGGAAATTATGACATCCAGTGGGATGATGGATCCAGAGGGACAGCAGCTGGGGCCATCCATCACTTTTTCTCCACCCAGCAGGAAATCTGATGAGCTCAGTTTCATTGCTGCCATGATAAGTCACATGGGTATATGGTGTAAAAAAAAAAAAAAAAATCAGTACAGTAAAAAGTCATTCCCATCTTGAATATCTAGTTCTCCAGGTCTGTTTTCTGGGAACCATTGGTAACAGTTTCTTGCATCTCCTTCCAGAAATTGTAGGTGCATTCACAAGTACATATATGTGTATTTCAAATAGAAATGTGATTATTGTATGTACACTGTTCTGCAACCTACTTACTTTTTCCTTAACATATCAATTTATGAAAATTTGCCTAATTCTTTTTCATGACTAAATAGTATCCCATTCATACAGTGATATTATTTAGCCAGTCTCCAAATGGTATAAAAAGTATTTTCAGTCTTTTGCCATTATAATCAATACTTGTAATGGCCATCCTTGTATACATATTTTGTATACACATATAAGTATATGTACCAGAAATGAAAAGCTGGGCCAAAGGGTATGTACTTTTAAATTTTGATATTGACAAACTACTGTCTGAAGAGGCTATGTCAGTTTATTCTCCCATCAACAGCAAGCATATCAGAGTACCCTTTTATATTTTTGCCAGTCTGTATTTGAAAGTTGTTTTAATTCACATTTCTTTAATTATAAGTAAGGTCGAGCACCCATTCATACATCTGTAAGCAAAGCCATGATGTCTGATGAGGAGTGCATGTATCTGGGTGACTGGGTGCCTCTGTGGAGATTGTAACTTCATTCAGTCTGGGCTTGGACCTGGGCACATGGTTCAGATCCAGTGCACTCCCCCTGTTGAGAACCACTGCTTTGAGGTTACTCGGCTTGACAAAAATCTTCCTGTCCCCCTACATCAGCTGCCCTGAGGTGAGAAACGAGCCGTGGACTTTATTAACTTCGCTTGGGGCTTCTGTTTTGACAGGGATCCTGGTAGCTAATGTCAGAAGAAAGTGACTCTCTGAGAACCAGCCCTTCCGCGGCCTCGCTTTCTGAAAATGAGCTGCCGCCGGCACCCGAGCCTCCTGGCTACGTGTGCTCACTGACAGACGAACTGGTCACCAAGGCCAGGGAAGAGCTTCAGGAGAAGCCGGAATGGAGGCTCCGGGATGTGCAGGCCCTCCGTGACATGGTGAGGAAGGAATGCCCAAACCTGGGCACCTCACTGGACGACGCCTTCCTGCTGCGCTTCCTCCGAGCCCGCAAGTTTGATTACGACCGGGCCCTGCAGCTCCTGGTCAACTACCACAGCTGCAGGAGAAGCTGGCCCGAAGTCTTCAATAACCTGAAGCCATCGGCCTTGAAAGATGTCCTCGCCTCTGGGTTCCTCACCGTGCTGCCCCACACTGACCCCCGAGGCTGCCACGTCCTCTGCATCCGCCCAGGTATTGCGCGAGACTGTTGCGGAGTGCGTGTGTACGGTCTCTCTGTTTGGGATGTGTCTGTCCAGCACCCTCTCCCCTTTCTTTTTTCCTTTTTGTCCCCTCCCTGTTTTAGTCAAAAGTCTTTTGATTGCAGATAACAAAACCTACTCAACCCAGCGTTTTTAAAAAGGGAAGATTTAGTCTAAGGAGACAGGAGTGTCTCACAACCAGTGAACTGAAGGCACAGCATCTCACTAGGCTCTGGAACCCAGAACCAGAATCTAGTTTGTTTCCTCTTCAGGAACTAAGCCAGCTGTTCTCCCTGTCTCTGCCTCTGCCTGTCTGTCTGTCAGTGTGTCTCTCTGGGCCTCATATTTCTGCTGCCCTTTGCATATCTTCTTCACTCTTTTCTCTGTATGCTGGTTTTTGCTGCCTCTGTGCACGTGGTCAGATCTGGCACCCCTCAGCTCCCAGGTTTACCTGGCCACCCAACTAGGCTCCTTCAATACAAATTCCAGATTTCTAGGGCTGAGAAAGCTGCCCTGTTCATAGGATGCAAGCAGGGCTGCCAGCAGCCCCTGGCCCCATCCCTCCTTCGTAGTAGGTGAGATACAGATATCAGGGTGGGCTGGGCGTCTCCTGGAAAGGTGTCAGTCTGCCGTGTGCCTCCTCCCACCGCTCCCTCCTTTCCTTTACATAGTTAAGCCATTGAAAGGACGCACTTTAGATTGACTTTTTGATCTTAGCACTTCACGGTGGTGATCAGGACACCTTATATTTCTTTGGCACGGTAGTTTTCAGTTGCGGGCAGCTCCCCACCCCCATGGCATTTAGAGATGTGTGTGGACATTGTTTAGTCGACATGACGACTAGGGGATGCGAGAACTTGAGAATCCTCATTCTTCATCCTCTTCTCTTCCGTGACACCAGATGCATTATAAACTCACCCCACCCCCAGCCGCAACGTTTTCCATCAGGCCAGAGCTGAGACAAAATGCGAAACTAGGATTGCCATGTTCTTCCCAGCAAGCCAAGAAAATGAGAGCTTGCTGGCAGCTTTCTTTGTTCATGTGTACAAATGCCTCGAGGGGATGTCTGACGGGGCTGGAGACCTCTGCCTTCAATCCCCCTCGTCACCGTTCCCTTTGGTCGTTTACCAAACCCTCTTTGGAAACTAAGCCATTCTCTTCAGCCTTTACTATGTACCAGGCAGTGTTAACTAAGTGCTTTATTTGCTATTTTAGGCACTTTCCAAAATGAGGGGTGTTTATTTTTAAATAAGCAATGCAGTGGAGATTTCAAGGTGCCAGGAGACCTAAGAACCAGGCAGTGGGTTTTTCTGCTGCTCCTTTGTGCTCAGCTCATAAGAGTTCTTACAAAACAGTCAGATGTTACCACACTGGCTTCAGCCCTTTGCTTGTGAGATGAATTTTTTCCCCCATATATCTGGACAGATCTAGACCCCTTCCCACTGACTCAGCCTTGCAGGAGGAGGCATACACAGGAAGTTTTGTCCTCAACTGCGGATTGGCTCTGCCTTTTTATGAGCTCTTTTGAGACATATGTGGTTAAAAAGGATGACAGCCAGTTATGTAGAAGCAGGGTTAATTGGCAGCAGCATTAAACAACAGCAAGTTGACAGTCTTTGGACAAAATTTTTTTCATAGGCATTTTTGCATGTATTATATATCCCCTTGGTAACAATCAAAGGGACACACAGATCTTGGTGGGCTTTTCTCGAGAATAGTGGTTAATAGTCAAAAGTTGTCATTTCCATCTTTTTCCCAAAGAAGGAAAAGACTTCTTAAATATATTGGGCGGGGGAGAGGGGGGCGAGTATTAAAGGAACATCCAGCCCGGAAAAGGGAGTTTGCTCAAACTGCGGCATTGGAAAGCCCTTTGTGTCTCTGCTGTCCTCAACATGGGCTTCCTTCTCAGACCAGTTCTTGCCTCATGGGGTCCCTGAGTCTCAGGCTTCCAGCTTCACCACTATGAGACAAAAGAGAGATCTCTTTCTAAAGGGCCAGAGCCCCAGAATCGAGTCCCCTTGGCTCTAGTTAACCTGGCTTGGATCACACACCGTGGCCAGGAGTCAAGTCAGTTGTATCCAAGCTTCATGGCTAGTTAGCGTGGGAGGAGGTGGTTCCCCAAGGAAAATCAGGGTGGTGTGAAGATAAGGATGGATATCTGATGGCAGAAGGCACAGATGTCCATTAAGCTACTGTTAACCCCATTCTACTTCTGAGGCAACGTAGGCTGAGTGAGGAAGTAACTTGCCCAAGGTCACTCACCTGGTGAGAGTCAAACTCCCAGGTGCGTCTGACTTCAGAGCTTATACTTTTAACTTCAACGCTCGATTGCATTTCCATTTCAGAAAGTGCTGCTGTGTTTGGAGTTAAGAAACAGAAGCTGCCGAAGGTGTCCCATTTACTAACCTATGTAGTAGAATATCATGCCAGTAGAATATCTTGCTTTTCCGTTTTTAAACAACACTTTTTGCACGGAGATAAATCTTAGCCTGTCTGAGTGTTTGTATTTATTTTGTGTAACATGCTGTCCGTCTCTTACGACCTCAGACAGATGGATACCAAGCAACTATCCAATTACCGAAAACATCCGCGCCATTTACTTGACGTTAGAAAAACTCATTCAGTCTGAAGAAACCCAAGTGAATGGAATTGTAATTCTTGCAGACTACAAAGGAGTGAGCTTATCAAAAGCATCTCACTTTGGCCCTTTTATAGCCAAAAAGGTGATTGGCATCCTTCAGGTATGGCCGCTATTTGTCACTTGCCTGTTCTTGTGGGTGTTTTGGCTTTTCCTGGGCCCTGTCTGTTTCTCCACTATTGCACTCCTACAATCAGAAAAATGTAAAAGCCTTGGAAGGAAATGTAAAATTCCATTACCACTCACTCCCATCAGGGTCTCTGGTAGTTTCTGCGGTCCCTTCAGTTTGGGTGAGATCGGCTTTAGGGAGAGTCCAAAAACCAGAGAAATGCTTTGTGCCTTTTTTTGGGGGGAGGGGTTTCAGAAGGCAGAGGAGAAATTCTCCTAACAAATGAAACAGAAATTATGCTTCTGCCAGAGGTGATAGAGTCTGTCCTGCCCTCTGTGGGACCTGGGGACAAGGATCTCTGTTGGACCATTCTGGCCAGATGCTTTCATACCTCACGTTCTGTGTTTCAGAGCACAAGTCACTAACCACAAAGTTCCTTACATAGCTTCACAGTATGTAATGGTTTGCAAAGCACTTTTACAGTCATTATAACCCATTCAGTCCTCAAGGAATCCTCTGAGATAGACAGGGCAAGAATTACTTTTCCTTTTTGATAGATAGGGAAACTGAGACCTAGAGGAAGTAGCCTGGCCCAGGTCTCTAGCAGGTTTGACTCCTAGTTCATGCCGACCCAGCCCGTGGGGTGCTCTCTTGTGAGCCGTGGGGCACCAGAGATAGACCAGTTCTCCTGGTTGAAGTCCACGGCGTATTCGAGCCCCTACTGTGCACCAGGCTGACTATTTTAAACATCAGTGTCACATTGGGTCATTATCAGAAATTTGAATTCTGGCTTTGAGGCAGTACCCAGCTTTCTTTAGCCTCCACTCTTATTCTGATGCCTCTGTTCAACACCATGTAGATTCAAGCATCAGCTTAAAGAGAGAGTTTGGATCAGTGTTTTTCTGGTCTTGTAAGATGATCTGGGCGACAAAGTTCCGGAGTCAAGTAAGTTTGGGAAGTGTGATCTAGTAAGCCCTTTCCTTGTGAATTTCACTGTAAACAGCTGCATGTTAAAAGCTCTGAACAATCCTGCAGTTAAGGAAGCCGGTTAGACTCATTTAGCCTCCTGTTTCTTAAACTTTACCCACTGTGGAGCCCTTTTTTGCATTGCACCTGGTAACATCCTAAGAAACATGTCTCGGGCAACAGTGACCGGAGGGTCTGAAACTTGCTAGACCCATTGGCAGGAGCTCAGGCCATTTTTTTTTTTGCCACCAGAGGAGCAGCTTTCTCCACGTGTTTGCCTCACTCCTAACCCAGCTCTGGAGCCTAAGAGAGACTCCTTCCCTGAGCCTAAGAAAGACTCCTTCCCATTTCGCCCTGCACCGGGGTTGTCTTTGAGGAGGCCGCGAGAATCAGACCAGACCGGTGTTGGGGCCTAGAGTGAAGAACTACACGGAGGAGGCAGACTGTGGTAATGGACACTTTGCGAAAATGGTTTGCAGATATTTCGTATGTTCTAACATTCTTTTTCCTTCCCCCACAGGATGGTTTCCCCATTCGGATAAAAGCGGTCCATGTAGTGAATGAACCGCGAATATTTAAAGGCATTTTCGCCATCATCAAACCGTTTTTGAAGGAGAAAATAGCAAACAGAGTAAGCGATGATCCTGTTGACTTAAAGATACTTTAATTTTTTTTACTCCCTTATTTGTGACATCTGTAAATTTATTGTGACATCAGTAAAATGATCGTAGTTCATTATTTTTGCCCTGGAACTATTAATTTGGAAAGGACAGCGTTACAGAGAAAATAAATGAACAATTCTTTCTGTGAAGGGAAGAATATAATATTTGATAGTAGAGAACAGAAATAAGATTGTTATTCCAAGAGCTTCCCTGCTCTGTCATCACTTGGACTTTTTAATATTCTGGCCTGGGCATTGTGAACTAGCATTGTATTTGATGCATAAGAAGACATGGGAAAGGATATCCATTGTTGCAGGGAGTTAAAGAGAGTTATAGCAAATTCTGTTGATAGCTCCTTGGGGTTTAAAAATGCTATTTAAACCTTTCCATTTACCTAATTCGTTGTCTTGCTGTATAAAGTTTGTGGAATAATTCAAGGTTTATGAGATATTTGTGTTTTTAGCTTAATTACTTAAAGGATAGATGACACTTTAAAAGATGCAAGAGCTACTTAACCTCTCCCAGTACCGTGATTGAAATGTGGTGGGTGGTATGTTTCTCCTCCTTCTCTAGGCCTGGGAACATTGTGATCACTCTAAAGACTGGGTCTTGAATTTTATATTCTTTTTCAAAGAGGGAACACAGAGAGGGAGAATCTCAAGATTGCAAGGGAGGAAACTTAAAGTCCAGATCCAGGTTCCTAAGCCCTTTCCCTGAGGTTATACTTCATCAGCTCAGGGGTGAAGCCCAAGAATCTGTGCTTTTAAAATCTCCTAGGTCATTCTGATGCACAGTTAGGTTGGAGAACCGCTAACTTAGTGCCTCTATGCCTGGGTTGGAGCCTACGTTAGTTTCTGGAGGTGCTGTTTGGAATCTGCCTTTACCAAGCAGCCTTTGGACCAGGTTGTGTACATCTGTGAAATGACTTTATTTGTGGCTCATAATCTTCATTTGTATGTTCATACATTCATTTAAAAATACTGACCAACCGCTATGTACACATATGTTCTAGATGAACAAAACAGGCCAAAATCTCTACCTCCAGGAAGCTTACTTTCTAAGGAGACGCAGACAATAGATTATGTATATTATCTAGTATTAGAATGTGTTAAGTGCTATAGAGAAAAAGCAGAGAAAGGGGATAGTGAGGGAATGGGGGAAGGGGTTGTAGTATTCAGAAGGGTGGTTAGAGGTGGCATCATTGAGAAGTTGCCATTTGTGCCAAGACTCGAAAGAGGTGAGAGAGGCCTTACAGATATCTGGGGACCAGCAACAGTGCGAGCCTGAGGTGGGAGCGTGCCCAGCATGCTGGGGGAGCAGCAGAGGGGGAGTGAGAAGCGGGGCGGAGGGGTGCGGGCAGAGAAGTAGCAGAGGCCAGACTGTGCCCTGTGGGCCATAAGATGGACCTCGGCTTTTAATCTGTGTGAGATGAGAGCACTGGAGGGTTATACAGAAGAGCGACGTGACCTGACTTCCACTGAAAAGAGCTCAGATTGTGCTGTGACCAGGGTGAGCAGGGAGACCAGATAGGAGGCCCCTGTGGGAGTCCGGGTGAGAAATGATGGTGGCATGGTACCACTGGAGGGGCGGCAAAGTGTTTGGATTCTGGATCTATTTTGAAAGACCAGCCAACAGGGCACAGGGTATAAGGAAAAGAGAGTGAAAGATCCTTAAGCTTTTTGAGGCACTGGAAGGGTAGAGTTGCCATCAACTGTTCCTTTATTCATTCAACAGATATTTATTTGAGCACTTACTATGAAGGTGACCGACATACTGATTCACCTCAGGACATGTGTGTTTTCCTTTCCTTATGCTTTAGTTTTTCCTCCATGGATCTGACCTGAACTCTCTTCACACAAATCTTCCAAGAAGCATTCTCCCCAAGGAGTATGGGGGCACCGCTGGGGACTTGGACATCACCACCTGGAACGAGGTGCTCCTGGCCTCGGAGGAGGACTTCGTGAGAGAGTTCTGCCAACCTCTCCCTGCCTGCGACAGTATCCTGAGCCAAAGCCTGCCGCCCGAGGGGCTGTCCTCAGACGTGCAGTGTGATGACTCTGTGCGGGCTGTGAAGTCACAGCTGTACTCCTGCTATTAGCCAGGCCCCCTGTGCATCACCATCTTTCAATCTTTTTTCTCTCCTTCAGCAAGGCACAAAGAGAATTCGAGGTCTTTGGATTCAGTCTTGCTCCTTGTAATGAAACTGCAGTGTGGAGGAAAAGGCTGTAGAACCGTGAGGGTGAGCCAAGCGTTATGCCCTTGATTACTTGAATTATTCCATGGAAGACATGGAAAACTTCCCCACTGATTCCCAAATGTTTGGAATCCCAGTTTGCAACCATTAATCCAGACGCTGTATCTGGTTCTTTTACATCTGAAAGCAAGAAAAATCAGGACCAAAGTCACTTTGATGCCACGTTCCAGAAGAAAACATCTTAATTGACCTGTCAGCACACTCCTGTGAAACAGTTTGGCCAAGCCTGCAAGGTGGCCACATGTGAGACTTTGGGAGTTTGTGCCTTTCGCATGAACCTTAACTGCAGACTTCTGTTGCTTATCAGGAATCTTCAAGTTTAAGGTCCAGGCCACAGTTGCCATCATTGGGTTTGGAAGGCACCTAATCTCAATCAGGCACGCAGCGGGACATAATTCGTGGTTAAATTTGGGAGCCAGAGACTTCAGGCACCTCTGGGATTCATTGACTGACTCTTGCAATAGAACTCAAGTTTTCCCAAACCCATAAAGCCTTAGCCCTGGTTCTCAATAGAATCATTCAGGGTCTTAGAAATATGTGATTTTACTCAACCTAAAATACTGCATGCCAGGCCTGTGTAGCTAAAAAAATTCAGATCTAAGAATGATGAGACCTGGGCTCCAGCCTCCGATGTGTAATGGTGGACAAGACCTGGGCCTCTGTGGGCCTCAGCTTTCTCCTCTGTAAAATGAGGTTGAATGAAATGACACGTAGGGCCCTTTTGGCTGCTGAGGTTCTGGGGTTCAGTTTAGTTATTGAATGTTAGACATTGCTTTTCGGCCTACAAAGATGACTCTAGATACAAGTGGCTGGATCCTGATTTTGTGGTACATCTGGGTCTTTCCAAGAGGAATATCTTACTGTTTGGCCCTGCTTTGAAAGAAACAAGTATGTATATTCCTGGTACTCAGCAATACCAACTTCTTTTCGTAGTGAGGGTTAAACTTGAAAAAGATGGCTTTTGTGAGGGCAGGTGAGATGACCAGGACCTTATATGAATTCCTTCCATCCCGAGGATCTGGTGGTGTATTGTAAACCTGGCAAGAGGGAGTGGTTAAAGTACTTGGGATTCTGGAATTTTGGTCTCTGGAAATGAACGTGAGGGCAGGTTATTGTTGGGTCACTTCTGGGGCCCCTGCCCTCCCAACCCCACTTGTTTCTCTCTGTGATGTGGTCGGACACACTTTAGTCTGCCCAGCCGGACCGAATGTCAGTTCTGCATTGCAGCACTTTAGACCCTTCCTGTCCAGAACTTAGCCTTACATAGCCCACATTAGGTGGTTCATCTGGTGGCTTTTGACCTGTTTCCTTTCATATTCATTCCATGCAGATTTTGGTGTTAAATAGTGACAGATACTATGTGTTGTGTGTGTACCTTCTCTGTGCATTTATTAGGCCACCAGACAAGGAGGACAGCTCAGTTAGGAAGAGAACAGGTACACTGAAATTCAAAGGCCAGTCTGTTGTGAATAAGCTGTTCACCTTTATAGCACTTTTGAAAATGTCTGGAGAAGTTGGTGGAAATTACTTACCTCATTCGTGCCAATTCTAGGGAAAGCTCTTTTCACCATCGATATTAACCCTAGATCCTCTGGGACCTGGCTGAGCTGGAAGTGCCACAATGCACCCCCTGTTGCCTCTAGTTCCATCTCACAATGTGGTGTGACCAGCATTGCTGAAAAGATCTGAACAGGACAAGTGAGACGGCTAATGTAGAGGGTTCAGAACTCAGTTGCCTGGATGGGAGAATTGGTTAGAGGCTTTCTTGGGCCCCAAAGAAAAGATTAAAACAACAGCAGCAGCAGCAACAACAACAACAACAACAAAGGCTAGACAGAGAGAGAAATGAATCTCTCAGCCCCACCACATTTCCAGAGTTTAAACTCTGCACTGCATTCCTGGCCCTTTGTCTATGTGACTTTACACAGGGGCGGCCAAGCTCACCTAGAGAAATATCTCAAAGACCAGAAAGATGTTACTCAGACCTTTCCAGTTGGACCAAGGCGCTCTTTCATCCAGCTTCTGAAAGGAGTCAGAGCCAAGGTATGTCTGCCTTCTGGAACTGCTGTGCTTTGTTTTGGCTCCAAAGAGAGATCTAATAACTTTGGCACCTCAGGAGGTTTGCACCAGGCTGCGAAACCGGGACCTCCCTGGGTAGAAATCAAGGCAGTCTCCGTGCGGCTTCACCAGACACTCAAATCCTCATACCTTTTCCCCAGCAGGGAGGGCGGGGGAGCACACAGGAGCCTTATCGTGTGCAGGCCCGCTGACAGAGACCAACAGCACCTCGGGGGAACTGGGTGTGCATTCCTTCAGGGAAAAGCTCCAGCCCATTTCAGACACCTGAAAATTAACTTTTCCCTAAATTCAGGGTAGTGTGATGTAGGGAAGGGAAAACAGTACATCCAGAGACCTGAGTTCCAGCTGCACCTTGCTGTGTGGCCTTGGATGAGCCACTGAACACTCCTGAATCTTCATATACTAAACAGGGCTTGCAGCCTGAGCTCCGAGCCCTCTGTTCCCGGCATCACCCTCACTGCCACAGGGACACTGCACTCTTTTTAGAGGCTTTTTTCTTTTTTTCCCCACACGGGTTAGTATCCAGGAAATTTAGGCCAGAATGAATTGGCACCTAAATCTTCCAAACGAATCTGTAAGCTTCAGTAATAATGGGGGCTTCCTTCTTCCTAACCCACATGCCTAAACACAATTCTGAAAAACTGTGCCTCTTCCTGGAGTCCTGTTCTACCTTCACGGGGAGAGGCTGAAACCTGTGCAAAGAAATTCACAGAAACAGCCACATGTGCAACTCTGGTTTCCCCTTTTGAGCTTCTTTGCTTTTGGCATGGGTGGCGTTAGTCCCTCTTACTTCATCCTGCTTTCACAAGGAGCCACTTGTCCTGAGTTTACAAAACTTCAGCGTTTAAGATACTACATTTTTGCCAGAAAGTGTCAGGGCAGTAAGAGTATTTCCTCTGAATTCCTGTGAGATAGACTTTCTGAATTCTCCCCGGGTGGGCAGTTTCTTTAAATGCCATCTGAGTCTCATGGGATCACTTTTTCATTTGGGTAGGCAAAAGCTGTAGTACTATTGTGGCATTTTTATAATACCTCATTTTAAACTTTTCAGCTTTTAAGGTTTTCTTTTGAAATCTCTTCTTTTATTTAGGAAGTAAAATGTTAGGTCATGATCTAACTGTGGCCGTCCTGTGATGTGAGAGGTATGGAGATACCAGAAACTTATCCACTGTTCAGAAACGATGTCAGCTCTCAGTATTGGGAGTTGTTAACTTTGTAAATCTAAATGCCTTTCTGCTCTCCTGACTCAGAAACAGTTTGCTTGAAATGCAAGGAACAGGCATCATCAGAGTCAAATATTCCTCCTTAATAGAGCTTGCTCCGTGGGGAGGCCCAGTGTGACTCGTGGATGGCGGTGCTCGCCACGTATTTCCCTTTTCATCTCCCGGGCGGCGTGCTTAGTCAGGTGGCTGCTCTTTGGGGATTCTTGTGGATATGCCTCACCTCTTGGCACATCAGGTGGGAACCTGTTACAAGTGACATACTTGAAACCTCTGGGGCCACAAGCCTCTGACACCAACCACTCTAACGGGGTGGGAGGATGGGCTTCTTTTCTGACCAGATTGGGGCACCATTTCAGCATTGGTCACATTCCTTACTTCAAACTGAAGTTCAGTTTGGCTTTGGGTATAAGGATGCACAATGGTGGACTCATCTACTTCAGTGTTTGTTTTGACCAAAAGTTTATTTTTCTAGTGCATTTTCTAAGTCAAAGTGGTAAAAACATGTAATTTTAGTATGCATGACTGGGTCTTAAACAATAAAAATCCCTGTAAGATTGAGTGTGTGTGTGGAGTCCTTTTGTGACAGTGACAGTTTGGATAAAGGTCCCAAGGCTTTATTATTCATGGTACCAGTGGCCTGGCAGAGCCTCCCTCCAGCTGAGGCAGGGAGGGGCACTGTGGCAGCACAGCACGTTCTGAAGGTGTTGGGCTGGCTGCCTCTGAGGATCATGTACAATTGGAAGACACCAGCGTGTTGTAGAAAGGAGGTAGATGCACACAGTGATAGAGACGATATGCAAATTTTTCAGTTCTAGAGGCCCAGATGTACCTCCCAGAGTGGCTCTGAATCCTTCCTGTGATAGCGACCAAGTCTTGAGTGCTCATGTGGGCTGGGCATCGATCACGTTAAGTGCTTCACATACACAGTCTCATTTAATTGTCAAGTACCCTGAATGAAGCAGTATTATTGCCCCTGGGGGGAAAGTAAGACACAGAAAAGTTGAGCAGTTTGCCCAAAGATACACAACAAGTCATGTAGTAGAACTAGGATTCAAAACCAGGCTCTGACTGGTGTTAGGCTGTGCATGCTTCTATTAGCCCACAGAGGGAAAGAGGGAAGGACTTTTTATACCGCGGGGAAGCATCAGTCTAAAAACTGGCTTATTTTCTAGCTTCTTGGAAAATATAAAGCAGAGATTCTTAACTTCTGAGACCCAAAATGTAATTGAGCATTTTATTCCCAGTACACCTGTAAGTAAACCCAGACTCCTTGGGTGGAGGCAGGGGGAGGCGGGGTGACTAGGGGATGGCTTAATCAACTCTGGTCCTCTGCATGCTTAGCCATTTCTCTGCCCGCCCCGTTTGTTTTCTATAGAGGAGCACGCTCTCTGCCCCAGAAGAGACAAAAGCCAGGTCCTCATGGTGGGTCTGGTGTGTTGGTGATGGCTCGGTTGAGAAATACTCTCATGCAGGATGTCCCTACACTTAACCGTTGGCTCTTGATGATGCAACAGGTAAGTACTTATATTGCAACATACCAGCTCTTCAGGTCAGCCTTCCCCAAGGAAGCTATAGACTTTAAACTCTGTTTCTCACATCTGGAAAATTGGAGCTAATGGCTCCAAGCCTTTTTTCCTTATAGGAGTATTACGAGGATACTTATGAGGAGGCACTTTATAAGCCATGTTATTGTCAGCATTTTCTAGTTTCTTGTCTAAAATATCTTAAATTTTCCCCAGCGCCCACTCTTCACTTAGTCCTGGCTTGGCATTCCTATAATAAATGGCAGTAAATGTTTCATGTTATTGCATTTAAAGCTGGTGAGTAATAAACTCCTTAAGGTGCCCCTTTTCTAGGAAAAAGAAATTTTAATCAAATGTTCACTTTCTTACCTGATAAGGTGCCAGCCATTAGGGACATAGTGACCTAGTAAGATACTAGCTACTGCCTACAGGGATTGCCGACTTTCCTTTGTTGGTGACCTTAGCTCAGAGAGCCTGCTGACTCCCATGTCTCTAAGCAGTCTTTAGTTTATGTTGTCTCTTCTATCCTAATAAGCCAAGAGACAGTGGGGCTAATTGAAAAAAGAATTCTTAAATTTGAGATTTGTTTTTCTGCTTCACCTCTTACTGAGTTAACTGTGGGCAAATCACTAAAAGGGGAGAATAATCACTGCCTTGCAGGGGTGTAGACCATGTCTGTTCATTGCTTGGTACATGTAGCTGTTTATGTGATAGCCATTATTTGTTGTGGCTTGAGGCACCCAGCAGTGCTTAGGCTATCACTGAGCGGGCTACCTGACTGGGCATCTAGGTAACAGGACGGATACAGTAGGTCAACACAAAAGGAATAAAGAGATGAACTGTGGATGCCATCAGTAAGCATAAGCCTGGTCTCTGCCATCGATCTGCAGAGATCAAATGTATGACTCATGTTACTGAATACTCACTTTAGCTTGAATATACATAAAAAAAAAATTTATTTATTTATTTATGCATATAAATAAATAAATAAATAAATAAGCAGGCAAAGACTGGTAATGGACAAAAATGCTGTCCTGATTTAAATTTAGCCTGAATTATGACTTGGTCCAGAACACCAATAGCACTGAAAACTGGGTCCATGGCCATTCTTTGGCAGTTATCTTTGATTAACAGGGAAGTTTTATTTTCCAACTGAGTCCTTGCAAGATCAAACTAGAAAGTCGACATCCAGCATGGGCCTACAGCTTTCTCCCAGACGTAACTAGGTGAAAGTAGCAGCCACTGCTGCTGCCTTTGATGAACTCCTAGAGCATACTGAGGACCTCGAGGCCAGGGCCCTCAATCTGCAATCTTGGGAGACAGACAGGCTTTGTTCATGGTGCCGAAGCAACAGATGACTCATCTGGAGTGAGATGACACCATGAGGTCTGATGATTCAAAATACTCCCCTGCTTTAAAGCTTGATTTGGGCTTACTCACAATGCTGACATTTATGCTTGTGTATAATCCACCTGAGTCTTGAGTAGCTTATTCTTAGGGTACGACCAAACACAGCAGGAACACTGCCTCCTAATTTTTAAAGAAAATCTGTTACTTCAATTAATATCAAAGTTATCATCATGGGAAAAAAATAAAAACTTTATTGGACTTTGTTACACTTATTTTACAGTTCGGTATTGCTTTTGAATTACATAAGGTAGGGGATGGTGCGCCATGTTTTTGTAGTATAGGATCTTTGACGGTCTTAATTTGGCTGGCCCTGCTGTTAAGAAAAGTGGGGTGTCTGCTTTACACTGCCATCCCCTTCCTGTCCCCTCAACTCCCTTGCCAACCTAACTCTGTGCCCTAACATAAAACACTGGTCAAAGACGTGGTTCCAACAATTCATATCAAGCCCTGCTTTCCTACCCCCAACCTCTACCCCAACTGAGACTGTGCCCTGTACATACCATCTAGTTACTTCTGCAAGAATACCTCCAGTCTAGCCTCCATTAGATTTTGGCTGAAAATCTATGACCTCGGAATACCGTCCAGTCTCTTTAGCGCATGTTGAGATTAGCAGCTACTACCAAAGGGCTTAAGGGCGGGTGGTGATGGTGGTGGTGGGGTGGGGGTAACTTTACTCTCTAAACAATCTTATGTAGTAGGTACTATCTTTTCTTCATACAAACACTGAGGCTCAAACAGGTGGTCATTTGCCCAAGTCATAAAGCACAGTATGTACTCAGTAAATAGTAGTTGACCAGTCTGACAGAGAATGGCAAAACTGGATGCAACCCCAAGTGACTCCCAAGCATATGCTCTTAGCTGTTTTTAAGGGGTCACCTCCATTCTTTTAGCATGACTTGTCCCTCTCCCTGTCCCTCACCACACAAATGGAACCACCATCAACCCAGGTGATAAAAATAGTATTACTCAGGAATACACCTCTCCCTCAAATCTATCAGTTGCCAATTTAAATATTTTAATTACTAAGTAGCTCTGGGCGGTCACTTTCTCCCCATCCTCACTTTTACTTCTGTTTCAAATCTTATATGGACTGCCCTGGTCTTCTTTCTCTAAACCCATTGTCTCTATATCAGCCACAATGATTGAGACACAGTGTGTCCCTGCCACTATGAATATGCTCCCCGCTGCCTTCAACATCAGGTCCAGACTCTTTAGTGTGGTTTACAAAGCCCTTCATAACCTAATTCCTACCTACTTCTCCCATTCCAGCTTTACTGAGCAAGTTTTGTTTTTTAAACCTCCCCGCCTTCAGCAATGCCATCCCTCTTCCCCATTTCCCTCTAAGGTAACTCCTAACAATTCTTGGCTCAGACATCACTGTTCCCAGGAGGCCCACCATGTCACCCTCTACCCTGGGCACCTTCTCTTTGACTTCTCTGCAATTCCTAAATCACAGCACTAACTACACCACATTGTACCACTTGTCAGCTTTTTTACACCCTCCTTGAAACCACTAAGTCCAAGAAGGCAGAGCCGGTGTCTGTCATACTTAAGTTGTATTCCAGAACCTGACAGGGGCCGGGGAAAACCAGACAATGAATCTTTATTGAAGGAACAAACCCCTGTCTCCTTGCATGCTACCTCTCCTGCACTTCCTGCCCTAGTCTCTCATCCACTCAAGCGTCTTACCCAGAGAAGATATTCAGTACAATTTTTGAATGAGTTCAAGACTTTACTCACACCAGCTCTTAAGTTTCAGAAGGAATAGGCTCATTTTGTTAGATACCTGATAAATCTGGCTGCCCATATAAGTTTAAAATATATAGAATGGCTTCAGAAAAATATAGAATGGTTGTTAATTCATAAAAGTTGTTTTAAAAAAAAGGGCCTTAAAAGCTCAAGTCTCTATTTTAATCAAATTATCTTTATAGTGCAAATATAATAAACTCACATGCATTTGCTTTTACATAGTCATAACAAGGTAGTTACATTAAGTTGTACTGCTTTCCCAAGTGAATCTTCATTTTAACCAAACCTACAAAGCGTTTATTGAAATTAACATTCTGGCAAAGCCACAGAATCAATGCTGTAGTATAAAAAAAAGGTGAATGAAAAAACTCAGGATGTAGAAGCAGCAGCCATATCAGCAACCTGTCTTCTGGGGAAAGACCCACACACACACACACACACACACTCCTTCGCCCAAGTACTGTGATGCTACTACACCTCTGAAGAGTTTAAGGACTGAACAGAGTTGCTGTATCACACAAGATCTTCACAGAGGAAAACTCACAGAAATACATTATTACTTTTTCTTTCTTTTTTTTTTTTTTTTTTTTTGCTCTTTAAGGATACTGCAATAGAAATATATTAACGATGGCCTCAAATATCCAACATTTTTCTATCTCACATTTTAAATCAAAGTCGTAGGAACTACAGGCCTTAATAAAGAACTCTCTGCACAGCACAGCTGTAGCTCACTTTATAATGCAAAAATGTTCCCTTTGCGCTATGTCCTTACAAATAAACATAACAGACGTGTAAATGAGAAGTTGAGATCCTGCATCAATCATTATTCAATATTGCCCTCTGATATAAACCTGGATATAGTCACATTTGCAAAGCATTCACTTAGTATTTTAGTTGAAGCAAAAGCAAAAAGGCTTTCAGCAAAGGACACCTTGATGAATTGTGGTGGTATTCCTGGCACTCAGAGGTTCAGCTGAAGTCTCGATTGGTGAGGACAAGTGGAGCCACAAGGGTCCAGACATAGAGGAGGAGGCAGACCCAGCTGGAGCTGATTTTGACCCACACAGCTGGCCACTTGCTGGTCACGACCTGGAACTCTGCATCAGGGCTAAGAAAACAGAAGAGTGTCAAGTAATGGAGCCTGCTATCAGCATCGAGCAGCCCCCCAGCCCAGGACAAGAAATTCTCCAGTGAAACTTGGCTGACACTACTCCCGAGTAATGTTCTAGAAGGGGCCTTAGGAAACTGTTTTTGGTTTCTCTAAGCAGAGAACTCTACCTCTACAAGGATTTTATCTTCTTGCCAGTATGAAGAACCCTGAGTCTCTAATCCTTGGGAAAAGTTCTTCAGGAACAACTGGCTGTTCTAGATATTGGTAAAAGTCTAGACTGAAAATGCCTCCTTGAAACATTCCTTCCTTACCACATCATTACTTCAATCTTAATATTCTACATGGCCCTCTCTAGGCAGAGAAAATTAGTGAACAAAGATGGGTCATATCCCTCTTTATGTCAAGATTTTCTTTCTCAAGTACTCAAGTTTGGAAGAACTCCCCACAATTGCACGGTAAGGATTCCAACTGGATTTTAAATCCAAAAGGAGAAAAAGTGAAAAGTATTTCAGAAAAGATCAGTACTGAACAAACCTTCATTATATGGGTAAGAAAAGGACTCTGAAGTCAGGAAAATGGATGGAGATTTTACGGGCAGCCCACGGGAGCTAAATGGTCTTTCATCTGTTTCGTTAGTGCCTCCTACCTGTACCAGCCAGTCACGGTCATCATGATGTACAAGGAAGCCAGGAAGAGCATGAAGTGGAAGATGGAGTAGCTGTACTGAACTCCCTCCTTCTCGTTGTCCACAGCCCGCCGAGGCTGTCCATCTTCTTCATCACCGGCACCGTTGGTAGCTGTATCACGGAGGATCACGCTTTCACTTCCTGACAGCGTCAGCTTACTTACTTGGCTATTGGTGGAAGTGCGGATGCTGGAGAGTGATCCCAAAGAAGACAAATCAGAAAGACTATGAAAATGAACTGCTGCCACTGGCCTGTGTACATGATGAAGGTTATTTCTGAACTGCTCTTACACTTTGGGGACTGAAAGCCTTCTGAAGGGCCCTACGTAAAGTTCTTTATGGTTACCTGTCATCACAAAGCAGACAGAATTCTTCTTATCAGTTACTACTTCATGGTTTAACTGCTTAAGTTTCCTAAAACATACCAAGCTCTCAATATCTCCTTCCATGACTTCCCAAATACCTCTTCTATGCTTAGAATGTACCACACACCAACCTTCTCCCAGCTAACTTACTCATCCTTCAATTCCCTGGCTATGTGCCATGTCCTCTAGAAGTCTTTCCCTGACATCACCCCATCACTATGCTGGGTTAAATCCCCGTAGCTCCTAATGCTTCCCTCTGCCATAGCATTTACCATGCCTGCCTTTCTTGTCATTCAAGGAACTCCTTAACAACAATGACCTTAGTCATCTATGCATTTCTAGCACACAGATGCTCACTAAATGTGAAATGACTCAATAAAAAAGTACATAAAAATAAATGACAAAACCACATGATCATCTCAATAGATATAAAAAAAATATTTGTGATCAGTTGAGTTTTGACAAAGATGTCTGAACAAGTCAATGGAGAAGGAATAGTCCTTTCAACAAATAGTGCTGGGACAAGTGGATATCCACATACAATGGAATGAAGTTGGACCCCTTACATCAAATCACATGCAAAAACAATAAAAAGATAAATAACTCAATTTAAAAATAGGCAAAAGATTTAAACAGACATTTCTTCAAGGAAGATATACAAACAGCCAATAAGAACATGAAAAAATGTTCAACATCATTGGTCACTAGGGAAGTGTAAATCAAAACCATAATAAAATGCTGCTTTGTATCCTCTAGAATGGCTACAATCGAAAAGAAGGACAATTACACTGTAATGATTAGGTGAAGAAATTGAAACCTTCATACTGTTGCTGGGGGGACTGTAACTTTGGAGAATGCTTTGGCAGTTCCTCAAAAAGGTTAACATGGAGGTACCATATAATCCAGTAATTCTACTCCTAGGTATATACCCAGGAGAAATGAAAACATACAGCCACACAAAAAACTTGTACACAAATATTCACAGCATCATTATTCATAATAGCCCCACAGTGGAAACAATCCAAATGTCCATCAGTTGATGACTGCATAAACAAAATGCGGTATAGCCACACAATGAAGTATTAATTCTAATAGAAAGAAATTAAATACTGACATATACTACAACATGGATGAACCTTGAAAACATGCTAAGTTAAAGAAGCCAATCACAAAACATTATACATGATTTCATATATTTGAATAAACATCTACAGAGACAAAAAGATTACTGTCTGCCAAGGGCTTGAAGGTAAGGGGAATAGGGAGTGACTGCTAATGATATGGGGTTCTGGGGAAAATAAAATGTTAAAATTGATTGTGGTAATGGTTGCACAACTCTGTGAATATACTAAAAAACTACTGAATTGTACATTTTAAAAGAGTGAATTATATCTCAAGAAAAAAATAAAGGCCAAAAGCAAAACAAACAAAAACAGCCAAAGACAATATGAAAACAAATGAGAATAGCTGTGTTTCCAAAAAAACTTCATTTACAAAACTAAGCAGACAGCCTATTTTAAGCAATCATTAAAAAAAAAAAAAGGTAAATCTACACAGGTTATAGAAAGCTGTCGAGATTATAGTGACAATTTCATATCTCAGAATAGCACGTGTATTTATAGTATGTTCCCAATTTATTTTTAAAAATTATATATCAAGTGATATTAAAAAATCATGCTTTGGCTATATGTGAAATTATGTGTAATTATATAATACAGATAGATCGATAGTATGAGCAAAAGAAAAAGGCCTGAAATAATAGGTACCAAATATCAACCACAGAAGAGGTAAATTCGGAGGGAGGATACTTTCATTTCCTACTTTATACCTTTCTCACTTATGTTATTAGTTTATATAAATGTGTCCTTGCCCATTTTTATTACTATTTTTAAATAATTAAAGTAACATATGCTATTATATAGAAAACAATAAAAATGAGTGGAAGGATTAAGTGCAAACTGCTAACAAAGGTTATATCTGGGGTCTTGGATTTCCTAGTCTTTAACATTAGATGTGCATAATTCTATAGTGGTTTCATTATTTACAATGATCGGGAAATACAGATTTTTATTTTTTTTTTTAAAGATAAGCCAATCCATTTTCAGAGCCACTATTCTAGTTGATTTAAGGTCAGGTGCAGACTTTATCCTCCTATATAAGGGAGAAGGTATCTCTTTGTAAGGTTGGAAAGAATTACTTGATGAGAGGATTCAATGAACTTTAAGAAATGCACATGGCTGGGTGACTGAGGTGAGTTAAGTACATTCAACAAAAAAGAGTTAAACTGCTTTTTAAAATTCTTCACACTGACTTTTCAAAGCAAAATAACTGATTCACTCTAGTATTAACTTTCATAAGAATATTGTTCTAAGTACTTTTAACTTACCTAGAATACAAAAGGCAGAAAGCAAAGACTATCAACCCAATAAAATTCTCTGCATCCAGAAAATGCCCATTCTGTGATGGTGGAGCAGAGGTAGGGACTACAGCAGTGGAATTTCCAGGAGCCAAGGTTGGTGCAGTCATGTGCGTAATGATGCTCCAGAGGCTTGGGTTGCAGGAATGATCTAAAAATGAGAAATATTTGATTATCTTTAGTTACAACTCGTCTAGTTTGAGGGTGTGGTTACATATCATTCAGTCATGATGTAAAACATAGGAATGCTATATTTAAAAGAACCTGAAACTTAGCAGTCAATAATATATTTGTGTTGCAACCAGTGACTTTAGTTTTAGAAAAAAAAAATTGTCAAATTTTATATATGTCCATCTTGATTTTACTGGTTTTGAAGTTTACAGTTGTGCAAAGGCTTTAAGCACAAGTTTATTTCTAGTTTTGTTGTTGCACAGGAACCCTATAAAAATGAGTTGGGTCATTATTAGAGGGTCTGCAATAACTGCTTTCCTTTATAAGGAGTCCACAGAATACCATGTTGAGAAACAACCCTATTACAAAACATTTCCTACAGCTGTTTCTTCTAGAGCCTGTAATACCACAGTAAAATTCAATCGAAACAATTCTACGAAGGGCCAAAACAATGTTGCCTTGTCTAGCTCTTAACTAGTTTGACTCAGTGGCGGGGGGAAGCCTAGACTAATATAAAGAATGGTGGTCTCCTTTAGACTGTCAGCTATGAAAAGGTATGAATAAACATGGGAAATAAAACCTGAAAGGTAAATATCTGCAACATACTTTAGACATTATACATTTCAGTGAAGTTTTTTGTTTGTTCACTTGATTAACATCTGCTCTAGCTCTAGATTTTGCACCCACCAAAGGAGTAACTTCCTACTTTCATCAGATGAGTCTGCCATTGACATTCCCTTACCTGGTTCATTAGTCATGGCTGACCATGTGAGGTATATGGTGTAGAGGGTGATGACAGAGGACTGCAGGAGGCCAGAACGAGGCTGGTGTTCCTATAGAATCAAAAAGAAAACAATGCCACTGGAACTGCAAAGGCTGACTTTCTAAACCTCAGTGCACTTTTCCACTGAATTGTATTAACTAACAACCTTCTGATTCTGCTTGACAGCTGAAAGACGACAAGTAACCTTTCAGTTTGAGTTAGCCTGAAAAAGAACCAAGAAAAAGGAAGCATGTACTATTGGTTCTCAAGGCATTTCATAATCTTGGATTTTCCTGTTTATCACACAAAGGCTTTAATTTACTAGTCCCTTAATGTAGTTGAAATCAAAACTCAGCTTTGCCACTAACTAGCTAGGTGACCCATCATCTCTCGGGAACTTCACTTTTCTTGCCTTTTAAAAAGAGACGTGATGTCTAGATGTTCTTTTCCTATTTCATACATAAAACTCCATGAATTTTTAAGAGTATGGTATTTAATGATGAAACTCAGGAATATGAGTTTTATTTTTAAATATTAAAAAATCAATTATTTTTAAATATTAAAAAATCAATTATTTTTTCTCATTTAATTCCCCTAAAATATCTTAGCTAATGCATGAGAATCATTCTTATGATGTAAACAATTTTATAAGAATTATAAATTCTCAAGTTACCTAGTTTTTTAAATTAATGATAGGGAAATTATTTAATTATGATACAGGCAACTCAATGGCACATTCTATAGTTACTAAGTTATAATTATGAAGTTTATTATATGGAAAAATATTTAAGTAGATAAAACTTGGACATAAATTCATATATAAGGTTACCTAGGTTTCAAATTTAGCATTAATTAAAAATCTACAGGAGGAGAAAGCAGAAAACAATTGTACCTGAATTTTTGGATGGATGGATATAATAGAAACCACAATGCAAAGGATAAGATTAATACTGATGAAGAACTTGTTTTCTGTGCAGCCATCTGGTTTGGTGGAGTATACGTAGAGCAAACCGACAAAGATGATTGACACGATATATAGGATGCTTGTGACGGAAAGTAAAACTGAAAAAAGGGAAACCAGTATGAATGCCCGCAATTCTAACAAACTTATAATAAAGACTAATTTCCTTTCACTCCATATAAAAATCAAAAGGCATTATTTTACCTATATAGTGGTGAATAATTTACAGTGAAATGACAGAAGCCCCAAGGTTGAAGTTTCAGACTGTTAGAGAGTTGGCTCAATGTTAAATTTCAAAACTCACCAAACAACTGAATTCACTTCCTGGATACCTAATTTGATTTTATGGGCTGAAAAACCAGACATTTGATCATTCTAACCAGAGCAAATTCTAACTACATGCTAAATACTGTTCATTACAGGTTTTCTTTAGGAACCTAAAAGACTCCTGGGCCCTCGAAATGGCCCAGTTCACAGCAAGCTAAATGCCAGAGTTGGTGTTAGCAGAAAACAGAACAGAAGGGCATCTTTTATGGCAGTGTTTCCTCTGTAGCTGCTGACTACATAAACTCATTTCCTAGCACAATGAGACCACATCACTGTGGGAAAGTGGCTCACTTGCTACTTTCAAATACCTAAAGCGATGTTCCTTTCTATTCACATGGCTAATCAACAATTAGCTGAGAAACAGAAAACATGAAACAGTATACACTATACTCAGACGGTAACAATGCTGAGCTCAGTTAACTTGTGTTTAATTCAAAGCATAAACTTATTTGAGAAAACTAGTTTCTACTTATCTCAATCTCAATGGATTTTGCATGTTTAAAATTAAATGTGTATGACGTTAACTATAAAATGGTGATGTACATTAAGTACAGTTCTTAATGTTTTTCCATCTTAACATAATACAAGATTTCTCTACTTTTAGTTATTCCCAACTATGGCAAATCTACAATTCATTTTTAAATTCTGGAGTTGAATAATCTAAAATTAATTATATAAAACAGAAGTAAATAGGTAAAAAATGAAATAAATTTTTATTAGTCAGAAAGAAAGGAGAGTTTCAAGATTCCCAACCCATAATAATAAATGATAGACAATTTTAAAAATCTTTTTTTCTCCAATAAAGCCATTACAAACAATTTAAGTGACCAAAAAGAGGGCAATAGTTAAATAAATTATGGCATATCATGCCACAGAACACCAAGGAATTGTATAGATCAGAATATCATGCAACTGTTAAATGAATAAGACATAGCTATATTCACTAATATGGAATGATATTCATCATATAGTAAGTGAAAAGAGCAAGTCATGGAACAATATATGGTATAAACCTATTTACATTTAAATATAAAAACATGCGGATATGCACAAATACACAAAGGTCCAGTAACAGTGGTTACATCTGGAAAGGAAAGAGGGTTGCAGGCTGATGGAGAGTGATATGTTTTATTCCTTACAAAATTCTATCATTTTGTGTTTATGGTAAAATGGTATTTTTTTTCTCTTTCAATTTAAAAAGAAGCACACTAAATTTGATATGTACTAAAAGCATTGAAAATATCCATACCCTTTGATTCTTATACTTCTGCGAATTTATTCAAAGGAAATAATCAGAAATGTACTCAAAAATGTTATTTGATACTTATTGCTGTACTGTAGCCAAACATTCACAAGTTATTTCTAAGTTTAAAAAAGTCAAACTATTCTAATATAAATACATTTTAAAAATAAGATATAAATGTATTATGTTTTTCAATGATTTGTTTTCTACACATAAATGATACATATGTACGTAGAGGAAAAAAAGACTGGAAGGATATAGACTAATATGTTAACAGTGAGTAATAATTACTGGGGTGCTGGGTTAGGGGGGAATGTGTTTTCTTTTGTGATTTTTGGTTGTTCAAGTTCTTGACACAGAGCATCTATGATTTTATCATGAGGAATCAGGGCAAGGAATCTCCATTGTTTTTAAAACTAAAGTACAGCTGGGTCATTGCTCCCAATAAACAGAGGGCTCCAAAGTCCCTCCCCATTATTACAGGCTGTAAATTCTATTCCCAACCTCAAAACTTTAGGTACCCTTTACCCACCAAAAAGTTTTTGCGAGTGTGGGGTCGCACTTCTGCCTATGTTGGCAGATGTCCCAGATATAGAATGCATCTGAGTCCCCTGTCCAGGGAAACAAGGAAATCAAAACTAGAACTCTGTCACTAAATACAACTTTTTCCCTTACCTAAACACATGCAGTTAAATTACAAAGTAAATACATTCAGAGAATCCAATGATTTATATTATGTGCCACTCCCTTCCAGGAATGCATATAATTCAGAATTTACTCAATGAGAAGTCATAGTTTACAAAGTCAGGTCTATCTCGAGAGTTTATACATTTAAATCAATGGGGATTTTTTTGTACACCCTATTTAACGCAGCACAAAGCAGTATGGCTCTCACAGGTAAATTTAGATACCTACCAGCATACCAGAACCTGGGGTTTCCTTCTTCCATTCGATTTACCCATGATTCATTTAAAGAGTGAGCCAAGTCTACCAATAGCACCAGCTGGATAAGGATGAACAGGAAGGCTCCACACATGCCAATAACAAACCAGGCTATAAACCAAAATAAAAAAGTTATTCTTTATCACAGAAGTAACATTTCAGAATGTTACTGTCCAACATTCTAAAAATATTTCAAGAGAGGTGATAAAGGCATATTATGTCTCCAGCAATACAGCAAGATTGCTCCAATTCCAAACTCAGAGGTATTTTCTGAGAAGTGTTCTGTTGGGTTTCAGACCTTTAAAAACTTATTCTTTTATCTAGGAGAGCCTAGGATCTGACATTCCAAATGGAATTTATAGGGGGAAAAAAAATCACTGTGGAAATCCACAGAAGTCACTTGATGCCATGATAAAGAAGCAGGTTAAGTAAGGGGCAGTGGAGCACATAAGTTACAAGTCCATATGTTGACAAGCTCTCCAATTAACTTAGTATTGTCAAGACAGAAGGTAAACTACTAAAACACTGGCAAACAATTAACATATGGTTCTAGAATAGCTAAGAAGCGGAATGCCTCTTGGTTTTAATCAATCGATTAATATCTTAATATTAGTACCAAGTCATACAACAGGACACCACCTCATTAAATTGTCAGTTCTTCAAAATCAGTAATGAAAATGCGGCTTTAACACAATCATTTGTAGAGTCTCTATATATTATAATCAACCCCCTTAACAATGAGCCGTACCTGTGGTGAAATGGCCCCCAGGGATATAGAAAGATCCAACCATGATACCAACAATGGCAGCAATTTTGAAGAACCAAAACCTATTAAAATATAAAATGCATTTATTAGATGCTAATTTTCACCCTTACACCGAGACAAATAAATTTCTGAAATGCAAAAATAAGCCTTAGTAGCGTTCCAACATGACTGGGTTTAGGTCTTCATTTGACACGAAGCTACTTCATTCAATATCTCATATAATTTAAGGACAAACAGCACAGCCAACGGAACATTCACATTTATACTACAAGAAACGTATCTTTAGAATTTCCCTACTTTTAGCACCTAAAGATAAGAATTCTTATAGAATTCTATAGCATTCTAAACTAACAATGTTAGCTAAATATAGAGCAAGTAACTATTAGATCTGGGGGAAAGTTATCACCTAATCCTTCTTTTACACCATGGGACATAAATGCCTACCCCACAATTACAGAGTTCACCACTGGCAAAGCCGAGACCAAACCTGGCTTTCAGTCCACAATCTTTAAAGACTGCCTGTATGGCAGAGTGGAAACAATCAGCCTTTGGAACTGGATAGACCTGAGCTTTAATTCCAGTTCCACTGGCTGAGAGATCTCACATAATTTATTTAACCTCTATGAAATTCAGTTATTGCAACTGTAAAAAAGGGATTATAATACACATAAAATTTAAAAAACTCCCTTCAGTCTTCAAACAAGAATTAGGGGAACTAGGGGCCAAGAATGGGAAGCAACAGAAAATGTAAATCAGTGGCCCAAATAAATTCAGTTTATTTTTCTGTACTGTTTGAACATATCATGCACATGCTTATCTTTTAACAATAGAAAAGTGTGTGTGTGTGTGTGTGTGTGTGTAGTGCCTAGCACAGTGCTTGAAATGTTTCACAGAAGTTCAATAAAAATCTAGGAACTGAACAAAAGGTATTAAAAAGAAAAGTCTCTCATCCCCTCTACCTCTCCTGTGCTAAACTGCTCCCACTGAAAATGAGCTGAAACAACTTTGTAGGTGTAACAGGTCACGAATACCTCTGGGCCACTGATTTACATATTCTACTGCTTCCATCAGAATGGCAACATTAACTGGTAAATGGGAGGATTCACACCGCAATGTAACAAGTTAATAATAAATCTATCTGGGGAGCATTTGAGATCTTGCTTCTTGGCATGTTGGCTCAAATAAACTCATAAACCCCTCAAAACTCAATCAATCAATCAATCAATCAATCAGTCTTACATACCCATTGTGTACTGCTGCTCTGGGATCTTTACTCGTTTTTACTTTTAACATGAGCAGAGAGAAGGCAAAGAAAAAGATGGCCAAGGCAAAGCTGATCCGATATACAGCTTTATAACCGACCTGCACATTACAATCTTTATCTGCCTTTATATCAGCCACCTTGATTTTAAATCCCCCTTCACAGAATCCAGGAATCTGGAAAAAATAATTTCAACGTTATGGGAACATCCACATTTAAACAGAGATTTTATCCCACCATAAGAGAGCCTAAATTTATAAAACTGACTGATTCAACAACTGCGAGACTGTTCTGTGAGATTTTCTCTTTATCTTTCAATTCACTTATAACCTTGAAACCGAACGGTATAAACAGCTTGCATTTTGAAAACAAATGTGAAGTGCTTTCTTCTTCGTTCTTTTCTACTGATGAATTTATTTCCCATTTCCCATGAATTTTCATGCTATAACTCATTCCTTCCAAAGGTGAAGGCCTAGTCCAGTTTAAATCTTAAACACACATGGAAAGAAAACATTTTAGGGCCACTCTTTTAATATCTGTTTTCTTTCAATTGTTAGACTAGAACATGAACAGGTTCATTATAGCTAACTTTATTTCTGGAAAAGGAGTAAAACCTTCACATTCTGTGTCTTGACTATACCCCCAATTAAAATGAACTTGACTGAGTTTCATAATAGTGAAGATAAAAACAAGAATTTAATTTTAACTAAAATTTTGCAAAATATGAAAATAATCAGTACATTAAGGGTACTGTTATTTCTACTTAACCTTCTTCAGCTGAGTTTCCATACTTTCTGTCCGCATGATACAGCATACAATAGTGCCCAGGAGGAGAATGAAAGCATAGATGAGGCGAGTCACAGTGGAATTCTTACTGTTGGGACAGCAACTACACAGCAAACATGATGCCCCTCCGCAAAGGCATGGAACCTGTAATAAGCACACCATGGCCATTTGAGATCTTCTTCAGTGGACTCCTTCATGACAAAGGTATGGCAGAATTGAAGATGAAGCAAACCAAGCTTTGACAATTAACGGAGAGAATTAGAGCTGGGAGTAAGTGGTTAAAAGCATAGGGTCTAGAGTCAATATCATTTCTGCAATTAGTTCAGCAAACCTATTCTCCATCTGTAAAACAGACTCAACAGACTCTTCTTCCCTCAGACATTACTGTATTAAATAAGCACTCAGCACCTAAAACATATGAAGAGCTCAATAAATTACTTATATTCACACAGAGAATGTATTTAAATATATATATATTAATATTGAGAAAAATACAAACCTAACTCCACTTGCTATTTAGTGAGAATCCTAGTTACTAAATCTGATATTACAACATAAAGCAACATTACATGGAAATCCTTATAAAAAATGATAGAGCCATTTAGCTCCATTCAAGAGTAACCTGAGATTCCTCAAAAAGTTACTTTTTGAGGAATTATCATATGACCCAGCAATTCTACTCCTAAACATACACCCAAAAGAACTGAAACAGGTATTCAAACAAAAGCTTGCACATGAATGTTCAAAGTAGTGCTATTTACAATTGCCAAAAGGCAGAAATAATCCAAATGTCTATCAATTGATGAGTTGATAAGTAAAATTTGGTATATCTATTCATTCAATGGAATATTATTCAGCCATAAAAATGAACTGAGTATCTACTGTGTAAAGGTACTTGATCTGTGGAACAAACCTGTCCTACTATATTGAATGTCATTTCCCTATCTCAGTGAATGACAGCTCCATTCTTCCAATTGCTCAGTCCAAAACCTAAATGCCTTCTCTTTTTCCAAAACCCTCAACCAATCTGTAAGCACATCAGAATATATCCAGAATCTGACCACGTTCATAGCATCCTTAGCTATCACATTGGTCCAAGACACTACTACCATCTCTCTTTTGGGTTAAATGCATTAACTCCTTTGTCACTGCTGTGGCAACCCATTCAGAACCGAGAGTTGGCAGAGAGATTATTTTAAGATGAAAACAGCTGAGATTCAGAACAGATACAGAAAAAAAGCCTTCTCAGAGCTCTCCTCATTTCACTGAAAGCAGCAACTTTGGAGATATGAGGCTGCCATAAATTCTCTCTCCAAAGGAGTTTTATGGCCATGAAAAAGACAAAAAGACCTCTGTAATTTCACAAACAGTATTATCACAAACTTTCTTATCTGTTTGTTCTCCCTAAAAACTCATGTCTTTTCTAAAGAAACTTATTTGTTCTTCCCATATAAGCACTTTCCTCCTCCCTCCTTTTCCCCTATTAATTTAGGAATATAATAAGCCCTATATTCTAACCATCCCTTTGATCTGTTCATCACTGAGCACTCCTGTTGTGCTGCACATGAATAAACTTTTTTTCCTCTGCTAATCTTTTGTCAGTTTAATTCATAGGCCCCTCCCAAATCACTAACCCCACATAAGGTGGAAGTTTTTCCTCCCCTACAGAGCTTTACCTTTCTTTTTTACCATCTATTCTCCACACAACAACCTTATTAAAACATAGGTCAGGTCATATCATTCCTCTTTTCTGTAAAATAGCACTTAAAAGTAAAAGCCAAAGTCTTTAAATTGGCCTACAAGACCCTACAATGGGTATTTACGTGATCTGGCTCCCCGCTACTTTCTTACTTCATTTCCTAGTATTCTTCCCCTCATTCATTCCATTCCCTGGTACACTGAATTCTTTGCTGTTTCTATTGAACAAAGGGATTAATAAAATATTAAAGTGATTTATAGATAGAAATGCTTTGATGCCATCAATTCAAATCTTAGCTTTACAACAAAGCCAAAATGTGTTTCAGGTTATTAGGATAGGAAGGACACCTTTGTTTCAAATTATCAATTTACTCCTTAATGACCTTTGTAACTATATTTTTTCTGAATCTTTTTGTAAACAGTGAGTTTGACCCACTATTGGATTGTAAAACTCAACTGACCATGACTTTTTTAATGTGATAAAAATGAAAAATTTTACAGCAGATGGTAAAGGTAAGAATTATTTCATCATACTTGTGTCTAAAAAGAATAACTAAACTATGTAAAATTTCTTAAAGCCATTGTTCTCAAGGAACTCGCCCTGTGGATTTGAGATCAACAACCCTAAAGGATGGAAAACACACTCTGCCTGTAAGAAATGGCAGTGAAATGAGGTGATTGAGTCCTTGGTCAATTAAATCAGTTGAGGAAACAGGAAAATGATTTCAAGGAATCTCACTCCTGTAAAGTGAGTACATGTGGGAACTCAGCATTTTCTATTCCATAGATCCTAAAATTTCCTTTTTAAAATACGGCGTTTAAAATCTACAAAGTGATTCAACCAATTTATTCATTTTATCCTCACAACAGTTCTCCAGGCGAGGAATGCTGGGGTGATTATCCTCGTCTTATGGGTACCCAGAGATAAATGACTTGTACAGGGTCCCAAAAGTTCAGACCATGGCTTCCAATTCCGGATAATAATCCAAAGGCCTTCTTCCTCTTACACCAGAACTACAAACAGGCCTCGGTTAAAATTCCCAGCTCTGCCACATACCCTGTAGCTTTAGCCAATCCCGTGCGATGGGATAAAAATATTAAAGCTACCCAAATTAAATGGAGCCACCTTAAGAAGGTGCTTCGAAATGCACCAGAGAACTCTTATTCCTTGGTCCTATTCCAGCACCTGAGGAACCACAGGCCGGAAGGCTCGCTGGGGCGGGGCAATCGAAATTGTAAACAATGGCAGCCTGGCCTCCTACATTCCTCAACAAACCCGGAAGGCGAGCTGCCTGATCCCTGCGGCGGGGCATCGCGGAGTTTGGCCTGGGCCCCTGGGTACCCTCTGCAGCCCAGGGCCGGTCGCCCCCAGCCCCTGGCCCTCTGCTGTCGAAGTCTATTCGGGTCTAGTCTTGGGGCTCACTATCGCCCTCCCCAAACCACAAGTCTGACGGAGACACCAGATCCGGAACTCACCCAGCTGGCAAGGGAGAAGACGCCCAGCACAGCACCCATGGTAACACAGGTGATGGAAGTGGCGGATCAGGAGGTTTCTAGCGCGGTGGTAACTGCCAGTTCAGGCGTCTCCTCAGAAACGCCACGGTTTCTCAGACCGGAAACGCGCGGCTAGCGTCACGGCGTGGCTCCGCCCACTGCCCTCGGTCGCTGCCCAGAGGGCACCTGTCATTGGTAGAGGGAGAAGGTGGAGCTAAATCCTCGCCGAATGCAGGGAGGAGGCGGGGCTAACCCAGCCCTGGAGCTGAGCGGAAGGCGGGCTGACCGGGTTTGCCGCTGGCTGGGAGAAAAGCTGGAGCAAAGGCGGCCGGGGCAGCAGGAGTTGTGAAGTCTTTATTTCTTCACCATTTGTGTTCACTGGGAGCCCATTATGTGTCAAGAACTAGTGTACAGAAGTGCACAAGAATTTATGGCCTAGTTAAGAAGGGACTGACGATGAACATAAATGCACAGCATATTATGATGAGTACTATGAAGAAATAGTATGAGAGAATATTTTTTCGATAAAAGTTTATTTAATGCCCACTAGGTAAGGGGAAAGCAATTTAGTTGGGAGGAGGGGTAGTCACAGAAGGCTTTTCTGAGGAATTTATATTTAATCTGAGAACTGAAAGATGAGTCCAAGTTAATCAGGGAAAGATGGGCATCGTTTCCTAAAATGTGGACTCTATACTATTTGGGGTAAATGAGAGGTTCTAAGGGTGCGTGAACATGACATTAAGTAACATTGAAAGACAAAGTCCTGTTTCAAACCAAAGAGGTTTGTTTAAGACTAGTATGTACTTATTTTTCTAACATTTCCTTCTCCGTTTTTAACAGGATGAAGCCTTCATTTTCTAAATCTCTCCAAGGTAACCACATCTACAATTAAATAACACTTCTGTTTTAGGATTTTTGTGTATGTTTGCAAAACTTTTTTTTTCTACTTCTACCAAGCAATGCTGGGTTTCCATTCAAGCAGTGATGTAAATTTTCCTTTCTAAAATTAAGTAAAAACCGAGAGTCTCTTTAAAGGAAAAGACTTGAAAATGATTTCTTTACATAACATCATAGGTGGTATGTAGATATGTCAGCAATGATGACACTATTGTACAAATGACTAATGTAGGGACATATTTACCTGGGAATATAAGAACTTACAGAGTTTGGAAACCTAGAATATTTAGATTGGAAGAAGCCTTATTAATATACTCTAACCTTTTTTTTTTTTTATAGAAATGGAAAAAAGCTCAAAGTGAAATGGTTTGCCCAAGGCCACAGAAGTATTGATGGCAGAGGAGGGAGAATTACTTAAGCTTTCTGAATTACAACCCCAGCCTTTCTTGCCCCTGCTCCCACCCACCCCCCAAAAACCTGCCCTAGTCAGCTTGCTTCAGGACCACTGAACTTTCCAGGTAGCTCTTAAAATTCTTGCTTCTTCCTATCTGAGTATTGTTGGACTGGGCAGAAGAAAGCTAAGATGGTGCCTTCAGCTCAAAATAATCCTTATAAAGTGGCATATTCTTTGGAGTGGCATATTCTGATCATTTACACTCCTATATATTGTTTGAAAAGATAATACATGTACTTGGTTTTTAAAAATACTACATAAAACAATATACAGTGAAAATGTGTTATCTTACTCCCGAAATCTCCCAGATGTCTTTCCAGAGTTCATATATGCATCTACCAGCATTATACATACTACATATCACCCCCTTTTGACATGTGATAGCATTCTAACCACATGGTGTTGCACGCTGCCTTCTTTTTTACTTATTCATTCATTCAATAAATATTTACCAAGCTCTTACTATGTGCCAGGGACTATTCCCAGTGATAAGAAAAAAGCAGGGAGCAAAACAAAATGCTTGCCATTAAAAGAGCTTATGCTGTAGTGAAAAGAGACAAGCAATAAACAAACAAATATATAACATGTCAGATACTGACAAGAGTTGTGAATAAAAATAAAGGAGAGGAGCTTACAGAGTTGATGGGGTCTGCTATTTTAAACAGAGTAGTCAGGGCTGATGTTTTTGAAGACCCAACATTTGAGTAGAGATAGGGGGGAAGAGAGGAAGCCAGCCACAGGGATATCCGGAGGAAGAGTGGTCCTAACATGGAGCTGCAAGAAGAAAGGCTCTAAGACAAGCGTGCTTGACTTAAATACAAGGCCAGTTTGATTAGAGCATAGACAAGAGGGAAAATGGTGAGGGATGAGGCTGACTATGGTAACAACTCTAGATTTTATTGTAACTGTGATGAGAAAGCTGTTGAAAGGTGTGGTTTTTTTTTTTTGAGGGGGGGGCAGTTTTTGTGGGAGGGATCATGTTTACATTTTTAAAAAGGACATTTTTGGCTGCTGGGTGGAGAATAGATGGGGCAAGGTTGGGGTAAGGTTGAGGTTAAGAGGAAAAGCAAAGACCTGACTGTTGCTGTGTGCATAACTTGAAGATAGGTCTACATCTAAACTGTATCTATAACTTCATCTTCCTCAGTCTCTCTTAATTCTTGCTATAGTAACGTTTTATGGCTGCACCATAATTTATTTACTCAGTCCCCTACTGATGGACATAGACTGGTCTCAACCCTTTCGCTTTTACAGTGAAGCAATGAACATCCTTTGTGCTCATGTTCCAGTGTATCTGCGGGATATAACAAGCGGTGCAATTTCTGGGCACAGATCATTTCCCATATTGAAATCTGGTGATCTAATTCTCATGTTGAGCCCAAAGAAACAAGTTTATTTGTTCTTTGCCACCCCTCCCACAGTTTTCAAGTCTTTAAATATTCCCAGTCTAGCAAGCTTCCACCTGCGGCCTGCCCTCTTCCATAATGGTCTCCATCACGATTACTGAGAGAAACTGAGGCACAGGCAGATGCAAGGCACAAGTCATCCTCCGGCCTTGCTGTCCCCCTCGCCCCCAGCATCTCTTTCCTTCTCTTCTTCGAGGACAAATTCCAGGATGCCAGACTCCACCCGGGTCCTTCACCGCTTGAGGCCTCTGACGACTCCCATCCGCTCTCCCTCTTCCGTCCGCTCGGGGGCCGCGGAAAGGCACGCGGACCTCCCTAGTCCCCTCTGAGCCTCCGTAGCACTAGCGGCGGGAGTTCGGCAGCTCCAGTCGCCAAGGCAACGGGCTCCGCTGCGCGCTGCGGGCGCCTGCAGCCCGGGGGAGGCGCTGCGGGCCGGCGGCCCCGGCTCGGCGAGGCGGCGGAGCGGCAGGTGAGCAGTGGCCGAGCGGGCAGTCTTAGCCCAAACGCGCCGCCAGACCGTCTACTCCTTGCTGTGGGCGAGGGGCTGGGCGGTGGAGGACTCCGGGAAGGAGGCTGGGGCTGGACCTTTATCCCATCAGTCGCGCCGGGGCGACGCCTCCTCGTGCCCTTTAACCCTGCCTGGAGCTGGCGTGGAGTGCGCTTTCGGCTGTTCATTATATTTGGGGGCCGATGCTTGGCCTGATTCGAAAGTTTCTTTAAAAAGAAAAAAGCCCTTCCTTTTGGGTGACGGGGAATAACTCAAAACTGCAGAAAATGTATGTTTCTGCGACTCTTCTGGGGCCACAGGGGATTGACTTCTTTATGCATCAGTTTTCCCATCTGCAAATTGGAGACAATGATAGTACCTGTCTTATAAGGTTATTGCAAGGTAAATTTATGTTTAAAACCCTTGCAGGTAAGTCATCAATACTGGGGAGCTTTTATTATTACTGCTACAGACATACCTGGTTTAATTGAGCTTGGGTTTATTGTGCTTCACAGGTGTTGCGCTTTTTATAAATTGAAGGCAAGGTTCCACCAGCAAAAAAAAGATTATGACTGTCTTTATTGTGATACTTGCTTTATTGCTGTGGTCTGGAACTCAACCCACAATATCTCCAAGATGCCTGTACTACAAGGAGGTCCATCTTTGAGCATGTATTGTGTTCCAGAGCCTGGACTGATCCCCAGGAGTGAAAAAAAGTAAATAGGATCTTGTCCTTAGGGAACTCCACAGTTTTATGGCATAAATAGGACTTTGTTGTGATTTTGGACATACAGAGGACTGAATACACAGAGAAGGCAGTGAACCCAGATTTCCAGAGATGAGGCTGAGGTGGATGGTCAAAGAGAGAGTCCAAAGGAAGACAAATTCCAAAAGGAGACATGAAGGCTGCCTTTGTATTGGCCAGAAGATGAGGCCAGTGAAGTTCACAGTGTTCTAGGCAGAGAGTGTGTGCAAAGACCTGGGGAGAGAGGGCAGGCTTCTTGGGCATCTGCAAGGATTTTTCCGGCTGGCTAGAGACGAACTCTGAGAAGTAGAAGTGGTCTAGCTAGATGATGTTTGAGAGATAAGCTGGTGTGAAAGACTTTCCTTGGATCTCCTTCGTAAGTTTTGAGGAGTTTGGACTTTGATGGCATTGAGGAGCCATCAAAGGAGTTTAAGCAGGCAATGCGTGTTATGTATGTTTGATCGAGATATGGTTTGGGAAAGACCAGGGTTTTTTGTTGTTCTGTCTTGGTGTCATCACTCCTCCGATCAGCTTTTCACATTGCAGTCATTCATTCATGGTGAGTCAAAAAATATTTATTGAGCATCTACTATGTGCCAGGAATTGTGTAGGTAGTAAGGAATTAGGTCCCTGCCCTCATGGTATGTATTCCAAACATGTTTTAAGGTACATTCATGGAGATGAAAGCAGTCCAGTACAACCAGGACTTAATATTTAAAAGACAAAAGCAGTCCAGTATAACTGGAACTTAGTCAATTTTGGAAGAGACCCAACCAAAAAGATTAAAAAATGGCCCCGATCATTCCAGACCTCTGTGTTGCACATTCTTGGAAGAACCATTCACTTAGACTACACCAAGAAGAAATGGCCAGAGAAGTAGGAGGAAACCTAAGATTGTGTAGTAATGAAAGCCAAAGAAAGTGCTGAACTTTGCTAGATGCTACTGAGATTTTAAATAAGTTAAACATTAAAATGTGTCCTTTGGATAAATAAATGTAGAGGTCACTTGGGACCTAATTGAGCAGATTTGGTGAAATGGTGGGGGTGGAATCTATAATACTGGCAGCTTCCAAAGGTTCAGTGTAATATATCAGTGGGATGAGGAGAGAGTGGGATGTGAGAAAGACAAAGTGTAGGCTGCTGAAAGAAGTTTGTGAAGGGAAGAGAGGGAAGGCTGGAGAGCGATTGGGTAATCAGATGAAGCCTTTTTAAGCACGAGAGAGACGTGAACAGATTTAAACGCTGATGGCAAAGCAGTGAGGGAGAGGCTGATATGAAGGGGAAAAATCAATAGCAGAACTTTCTCGAGAAGGTGGGAGTGGATGAGATCCATAGGACAGACACTTTAAAAGGAGTCTAATGGTTTCTACTCCTTTTGGAGAAATGGGAAGCAAGATAAATGCCAAAGGAAGTGCACCAGTATACTACAACAAGAAAAAGGTATAAGTATGGAGAGAAAGTTATGTTTTCATTATTGTCAGATAGCAGACATTTATAGAACTAATATTGTGTTAAGCACTTTTCATATACTCTTCTCAATTAACATGATCTTTACAACAACACTGTGAGATAGCTTCCATTATAAGTCCCAGCTTATGGTTGAGGAAACTGAGGGAAAATGCTTAAGGAAGGTGACATAGGATTTGAATCCAGGTCTGCCTGAGCCCAGAGCTTTTAGTCTTAATGATTACCTAGATGATACGATTGTCTGCCTATGCTATGATTATCTACTAAGAAAATTCAACAGATTTAAGTAAAAAAAAAAATAGATATAATAAGGTTAAGTGAACAAGCAGCTGCAAGGTAGACAAAAGCAATAGCTTTATGCGAGCAATAATAGAAAATGTAATTGTAGAAGAAATGACAATAGCAGTATGAAAAATAAATACCTAGGAATAAACTTTAAAATTAACGTGCCCAGGCTAGCCAAATAGAACAAAAGTTGGCTGGAGAGGAGGTAGGATGCAGGATAGGTGTTTGGGTGAAGAGATATTATTCCCTTGGAAAAATCAGGGTATTGATACCCAAAAAAAGGCATGTAAAACAGATGTCTATCATAAGACATAATGAGAAAATATGCAAAGATGTTGACTATGAATGGAATGGAGAGAGCAGATTTTTATAATATTGAAAAACTGCAAACAGACTGGTTAAATTATAGTACAGTCAGTCGTATGATGGGTAATATCAGCCATTAAAAGAATGGGAGCTATATATGAGAGACAGATGTTTAACATCATATGGTTAGGTATGAAAAACAGATTACAGTATGTTTCTATTTTTGATTTTTAAAACATTTATAGGAAAAATGTCTAGAAAGATTAGTTTTTTAAAAATCTATTTTAAATTATGGGTAAAATACCCATAACATAAAATTTACCATCTTAATCATTTTAAGTGTAGAGTTCAGTAGTGTTGAGGATAATCATATTGTGCAATCAATCAGTGTTTGCAAGAGCATTTTCATCTTGCAAAACTGAAAGTTTATGTCTATTAAACAACTCCACGTTTCCCCCTCCCTCCAGCCCCTGGCAACCACCATTCTACTTTCTATTTCTATGAATTTGACTATTCTAGATATTTCATATAAGTGGAATCTTGCAATATTTGTCCTTTTGTGATTGGCTTATTTCATTTAGCATAATGTTTTTAAGGTTCCTCTATTTGTAACATGTCAGAATTTCCTTCCTTTTTAAGACTAATATTCCATTGTACATATATAAACATTTTGTATATAGATCGTCCATTTCATAGGTGGACATTGAGTTGCTTCTTCATTTGGGCTATTATGAGTAATGCTACCATTAACGTGAATGTACTAGAAAGATAAGTTCTTTATGTCTGTGTCATGAGATCATGGGGAGACTTTTATTCTTTTTCTTATTGCATTATTATTTTTTTTTTATGAGCACGAATTGCTTTTATAATCAGAAAAAGTAATAAGGATATATTCTGTTTAGGGAGATGGACGAGGAAAGGTTTAAAAAAGGCTGATCGAGGGTAGGGGCAGCAAGAATGGAATGGAGAGAGCAGATTTGAGAGACGTTTCAGGAGAATCAACAGGACTTGACAGTTAAGAGCTAAGGGGAGAGAGGAGTAGAAGAGGAAGCCTTCCCTGCATATGGTGGGAAGGGAGCATCAGTCCTGGAGGAGGGTGGAAATAAGGCTGAAGAGCCACCTGAGCTTTTGTTCAGGAGTTTGGACTTTTTCCTGAAAGCAGAAGGAAGCCATTGAATGGAAGGGAAATGACTTAATCAGATTTGCATTATAGAAAGATCGCTCTGGCTCCCTCCAATCCATTCTGCAAGCTGAAGCCAGATTGTGCCAGATTTCCCTTTGTTTACTTAGACTTGAACCTCTGTTAATTTCCTTTCATTTGAGATGAAGCATTAGTGCTGAAAGATACATTCTTCTAAAAGCACCTGGAATATTTTAAACAAAGTCCTATTTAGATTACATTGATTCCTAATTGTGTTCAATTTTATCTCAACAACACAGTCTTCTGTAAATTTACTCTCTATGTTTAGTAGGGGAAATATGAATAATTGGGAAAGTAAACAAGGAATATGAACAACTCAAGTTGGAGACCTTCTGTCTATTGCAAATATCTTTGACATTCTCCTTATTGGGAGAAATATAAACTAAACAGTGTCATATTAAGGAGTTACTACAAAACAAAAATTCTTAAAGAGTCCAAATGGATTCAGCCTGTTACCATTTCTACTCCCACAAACCTGTAATCTTTGTCTGCTTCCAGGGCATCGCAGAGAGAGAGGGAGCTAACTGTTGTGCTAATATTTGCAAGAGTTTTGTGGTTTATAAGAGCTAAATTTCCAAAAGATGTGAATCCATGATCTCATTTCATTCCTTGCAACAATTTTGTGAGGTAGAGATTACCATTCTCATTTTCAGATGAGAAAATTGAACATCAGAGGATTCAAGAGAGCTCTGAGGTGCTACATTTAATAAACTCTGGTGTTCGAATCTAGGTTTTCTTACTTTTACATTATAGTTTCTTACCGTGAAAATTTTAGACAAATACAAGAGTACTAAGAATAATATAGTAAATATACCCATACCCTAGCTTTAACAGGGATCAACATATGCTCATTTTATTTTATACATACCCCCACACACACCCTCCCTTCCTTGGATTGTTTTAAAGCAAATCCTAGATAGACATCATACCATTTCATTTGTAAATACTCAATACGCATATCTAAGAGATAAGGACTTTTTCTCTCTCTTTTTTCTCTGTAATCATATACCATCATCACACCTAAGCATGAACAGTAGTAATTCCTAAATATTACCTAACATCCATTCAGTTTGTTTAACTCTCTCATAAATGTTTTATGCTGTTGGTTTATTTGAATTGGTGTCCAAACAAGTCCACCTGTTACATCTGATTATGTCCTAAGTCTCTAGCTCTACAGCAATTTCGCCTCTTTTTTTTCTCTCCTTGCCTTTCATTTATTGAAAAATTCAAGTGGTTTGTCGTACAACTTCTAAATTGCAGATTTTGCTGATTGCATCTCTTTAATGTGTTCCTGTATTCTCTTTAATTTATTTATTTGGCCATTGTCCTTAATGGTCGTACTGTGTGCACATCAGCAGTCAGTCTAGTCCTCTCTCTGTGATACTAAGATTGATCATTGGGTTCAGGTATTGTTTACATGATCCATCCATTATCAGTCTTTCACAGAATAGTTTTAGCAGTTATTAATGGTTATTGCCTAGATCTATTATTTCATTAGGGGTTGCAAAATAAATCCAGGTTTTCTGGTGCCAAGTCGTATGCTGCTCTATTAAATCCCACTGTCTCGATTCAAGGAAGCCTTTGTACATTGTCATGTATTTTCTACCCTGGTAGAGAGAGAAAAATTCCTCAGTTTAATATATTTTTCAAAACTAAACAAACAGAACCTAAATGCTCTGTCCCACACTGAATGGTCTTATGTACTGGCAAAACCACAGAGTAGAAAGGCTGCCTGAATCACTGTTTTTCAAAGGGCAGATTGTTAGACATTAGAAGGTTGAGCAATTATTTGGGGGCAGGGTTCTAGTATTTTTAAAAATCAAACAATAAAAAACAAAGAAAAAAAAGAGTGCGTCTCATATAGTAAATAAGCTTTGTTTTGTAACTTTTGTTTCACCTCTTTTTATGGATGACCTCTGTCTGAGCCATGTTATAAAATGTATTTCTTATTGTGTCATGGTCAAAGCCATATTGTTTCAGTGTTCAGATGGCCACCTTGAGATAATAGCAAGTTTCTCAGCTAAGGATTCAGTCATATTCAAATCTACTACTTATGAAATAGTACAGTATATTGATCCATTTTAGAATTTCCTTTAAAGGCTTTTTTGGGTGACTGCCTCTATGACCTAATCCTCTAGTATTAGTTGAATTCAAGATTCCAGCCAGCACTGGCATCATTCAAAGGCATGCTGGAGCCTCATTAATAGGCAATGATTGGGAAGGGAAGAAAGTCAGATCTGGGCAGTTGGAGAAATTGAACCCTTTTTCTGGCTTCTAGGGCATGGAGGTGGGGCAGGGGCATCTAACCTCCCATGTACACGGTGATAACAAAACCCTAATATTGTTTCTGCCCTAATCAGTATTGGTTTAGGACATGAGCAGGTGGGATATTTCGAGGAACTCGAATGCAGAGGTTAGACTACAGTGCACAGTTAACATTTTAAAGCTGTGGAAATGGGGGTTCAGAGAATGCAAGTTGCTCAAAATCAGCCAGTAGGTGGGGGAGGCAAATTTCAAAACTCTGCTATATCCTGGAAATATTTTGAATAAATGTATGATGTTGAGTCAGTTCCTTAATAATTATACCCACTGCATAGAGTTGTAAGAATTGACTATGTAGTTAAAGCACTTAATACTGTGCCTGGCTATGAGAACTACTCAGTCAATATTAGCTGTTGTTATTATTTCTGAAACATGTTTTCCAGTGTTTAATAGTTAAGCCTTTGGCTACCCCAGGCCCTGCTCAGTTTCATTTTTGAGCTGCTGCCTTTGCTTCTGTATAGACTGGTGACACGCCCTTTTTATTGAAAAGCTGATTAGCAGTCTCCTTCGGTTTGAGACAACAAATAGCTACAAGGTATTAGAAATTAGCACCCAGTTGGGGTGGCTCCAGAAAAGGTAGGTTTTGGGGGAGAGATACAGGCAGATGATCTATACCTTGCGAACAAAGAAAACATGTGAAATGTACATACAGCCTTTATTGTTTTTAATTTTTACTTTTATCAACGTAACAATAAATTCTTATTCTATGCTATAACATTATTTGGGGATCTCAGCTACATGGAGAATAGGAATGTTATATACATATGTTATTTAAAAATACAGCTTCTGAGTTTTCATAAGCAATTATTATGATAATATTTAGCTATACATGAGGGAGATTTGGGTGGTGGTTTTTTCAGTGATTCTCCATAGCCAGTGTACTTTTAAGACTAGACTGTTTCTTTGTGAATATTTGTATCAAAGCTTAGAAATCGCTGCTTGTATTTTTACAACCTAAGAAAATCAATACTGCGTGTATTATTTCAAATTAGTTTATCTGAAACATAGTACCTGTTTCTTTGTCGTTTTTAAGTTAAAACCTGAGGCATTAGATCTTTTCACTTTAAGTTATTATGGATAAGCTTTAAAGCTGAAGACGCCTTGATTGAAAATAACTGAAACTTAATTAAAATATTTCCAGGGAGGCTAATAAAATGGCATAGCTTTCCTATGGCCTGAGAGTCATTGTTTTCTTTTAGCCAATGTTTGAGAAGTTTTGGAACTCAGAGGAATGCAAAGTTGTGGGAAGAACAAGAACTTGGGTTTCAGGCGGATCAGGGTGACCTTGGACAAGGTCTTATAGTTTCAGTTCCCTTATCTGTAAAATGTCTCATGAGCTCCTTTGAGAGTTAACCATTATAAAACTTGGCCACTAGAAGGGGCTTAATAAATGTGAGTTGTCTTTTTTCTCCCATTCTCAATGCCACAAGCCTACCTACTCTGTTTCTACTTGCCACCAAATAGAAACTTAGAAAAGTTGATGGTCTAATCCTAATCTTCAGCATCAGTGAAACATATGTAATTATATTGCTCTCTCTTGTGCATAGGTTTAAAATTCAGTGGTTCTTGATGACCCTTGCATGTTGTATGTGGTACATAGTAAATACGGTGGCCATGTTTCCAAACCCAAAAATTGAAACTTGTGGTCTGATGAGTAGTATACTCAGAGGGTTGAGAGAAACAGAATATTTTTAAATGGTGCAAAAGCGAAACAAAACAAAACAAAAATAACAAAAAATAGCAACAACAACAACAAAAAGTAAAATAGTGCAGCCTCAGGGAAATCACAGATGTGTTTTTATGTATCCTAAGGAAACATTACAAAGCTATGGTTAGGAGACACTTTTGGACAAGAGTTCAAATCTTGGCCCGAGCACTGTCTACTTGCAAACATAAGTTACTTAACCTTTTTTCCTAAGCTTCAGCGTTTCCTCGTTTGTAAAATGGATGTAGTGAGGTTCTTTGTCTCTTGTGAGGATTACATGAGATAAAGGGCTCAGCACAAGGCCTGGCAGGTAGTAAGTACCTGATGGACAAATGTTAACTGTTGTGATTGTTAATAAGGCTTTTGAAACATGTTCACTTATTCAGTAACCATTTTTTGTAAAAGCCTGTATGAAAAGCTCTCCTAAATTAACTCAATATTTGGGAAATTACTATATAATAACTTCTTTATTGGGCGTGGTATGAAAAAGGCCCAGAAATATTTTAAAGAACCAATGCCCAACTCTTAATGCCCACTCAGAAGACCTGACAAATTTGTCTTTCTCACAATATTTGAATAATTCTTAGCATCTATTCCATTAACCTCTAAGATGATCTCTCTGTAGTGTGGGTATTTTTTGGCTTGTATAACGTATGCTGTCCCAGAAGTAGGACAGACTTCAAGATTAACTTAATCCGCTGTCTCAGGCTTCTTTCCCCACGATTCTCTTGGTTGTTCCCTCCCTGGGGAGTTGGCTTCATCCTCTGGGCCCCAGATCCAACTATGACACCCACCAAAGGAATAGAAAGATTCTCTCTTCATCTGTTCTCCTAAGAGTGAGAAATTTTCTCAGAAGCCCCCAGAATACTAATCTTAGAATCCCATTGGCTGGAATTGGGTCATGTGCCCATTCCTGAACCGATTCCTGTCACCAGGGCAATGCCATGCCTTATTGGCTTAGGCCTATTTCTTAAGCAAGTCATTTACAGAGAGGGGTGAAACTACCTTTAGGCCAATCAGGAACAGAATTGTGTTTTAGGATGTTTTTCTGTGAGTAGGAAGAATGGATGCTGAGCAGGTTGGTTAGCAAAGAATTGTATTGGCTGCTGATAAGAATGCTTTTAATAATACAGGTTGTTTTTCTTATAAAAAACCATTAAGTTGAAGTAGGCAGTCTGTTGCTAGGATGGCAGTTTCACAGTGCCAGCAGGCAGTCTAGGCCATTCTCTTTCTGCTTCACCATCCTTACCCCATGACTGGCACTGTCATGGGCACCTTGTGCCCACAAGTGGGCTTCTGATTCTCTAGCCAAACAGTCATTCCTTGAGGCAGGAAGATGTATGAAAGGAGAAGGTAAAGGACACCCTTTAAAGTACTAGAAGTCCCAACCACCATGTTCAATTTACAACACATTGGTATCTGTGAGGGAGGCTATTGAATGTAGTTTTTTTAGATGGACACATTGCTGTTCCCACCTATAGGGATTCTGTTGCTATGGGAGAAAGAGAAAATGGCTGTAGGCCTGGCCAGGCGCAGTGCCCACAACAGAAAGCAGCCCACGGTGTCCACTGTAGCCTCCACTCGGAGGAAAACACAGTTTTAGGTATATGTTTACTGTCTTTCTGTTCATTTTTAAATCAAATACTAATGAGATCATACTTTAATGTTTTATAATTCATATTCCATTTAACTACACCATGAGTATCTTTTTATATCAGTTAATATATAGTAGAAGCTGAATTAACAGATCCTTTTCACCCTCATCATGAAACTTAGTGTTTAATTTCCATGGCTTTCTGAATGCGCTTGACTAGTAAACAACTCTACTGTGTTGTCCGGTATACTGGCCATGAGCCACGTGTGGCTGTTTAAATTTTAGTTCATTTAAATTAAATTTAAAATTCAGTTTTTTAATCTAAATAGCCGCTAGGGACTAGACTAGTGGTTGCTGTACTGGACAGCTGTTTCAGATATAGAACATTTACGTCACAGAATAAGCTTATGGTGAGCAGGACTTCCCCAGAGGACTGAGCACACCAGCTCTCGTTTGTTTTTAGGGACTTTTAGTGTAGTGATTAAAGTCACCAACTTGGAACCAAACCACCTGCATTAGAATTCTCACTCTGCCATTTACTAGTTGTGTGACCTCAAGCAAGTTACTTAACTTCACTGTGCCTCAGTTTCCTTATTTGTAAAGTGGTCACAGTGGTACCTAGTCTCTGAGGATTAAAGGACTTATATGTAGAGTGCCTGGCACATACTGAACACATTGTAAGCATTTGCCATGACGACGACTGTCAACAAGAGTCAGGTGGGTTCGTTTCCCCTGTTTATGCCAGTTTATTATTGAATTACAGAGTAACTTAACTAATGAAATATGAGGACAAAGGAAAAACATTGTTTTTGTGAAAAATAAGTTGAATGCATTTGAAAGACCTAGTAAAGATAAATAACTAAAAACAAGTTCTTGTCAAATTATAGGTAGAAGAGATCTCTGAAAAGACTGAGGACAAAAATTCATCAAAATGTAGAATTTTGCCTTTAGACTCCATTTCACTAGTGGCTTTCCAGTAAAAACTGGAAATCATAGACATGCATCATGGGTGTGGTTCATGCAGGAACTTTATTATTTTATTTTTATTTTTTTACAATTCAACAGTAAGTCACATATATTTTGTATTGTATGTTCACCATCCATAGTTAGATTTCTTTCCGTCACCACATCTTTGACCCCTTTTACCCCATCTACCTCCCCCCTGCCCTCTACCTTCCAGTAACCACTAGTCTATTGTCCATGTCCATGAGTCTCTGTTTGTCATGTTTGTTGCTTTTAGGTTTATATCACACATATAAGTGATTTTCATGTGGTTTTCAACTTTTTCTGTCTGGCTTATTTCACTTAACATGATTATTTCAAGGTGCATCCATGTTGTTGCAAATGGCAGTATTTCATCTCTTCTTTTGGCTGAGTAATATTCCATTGCATATATGTACAACATCTTCTTTATCCAGTCATCTGTCATGGGACACTTAGGTTGCTTCCATGTCCTGGCCACTGAATAATGCTGCTATGAACATTGGTGTGCAAATATCTTTTTCAGATATCAGTTTTCAAGTCTTTGGGGTAAATATCCAGTAGAGGGATCACATGGTAGATCAATTCTTAGTTCTTTGAGGAACCTCCATACTGTCTTCCATAGTGGCTGTACCAATTTGCAGTCACACCAGCAGTGTATGAGGGTTCCTTTTTCTCCACATCCTCTCCAACGTTTGTTATTACTTGTCCTGTTGATAACAGCTATTCTAACAGCTGTGAGATGGTATCTTACTGTGATTTTGATTTGCAGTTCCCTAATAGCTGGCGATGTTGAGCATCCTTTCATGTGTTTGTTGGCCATTTGTATGTCTTCTTGGGAGAAGTGTCTGTTAAGGTCTTCTGCCCATTTTTTAATTGGATTGCTTGTTTTTTGTTGTTATTGAGTTGTATGAGTTCTTTGCATATTTTGGATATTAGGCCCTTATCGGAGGCGTTGCTTGCAAATATATTTTCCCATTCGGATGGTTGTCTCTTTACCTTGTTGATGGTTTCTTTTGCTGTGCAGAAGCTTTTTAGTTCAATATAGTCCCATTCATTATTTTTGCTTTTACTTCCCTTCATGCAAGAACTTTAGTTGCTAGGCTTATTCTCAAGAAAAAGCCTCAATTTTTTTATCAAGTGTTTGACAAATGAACATATATTTTTAATGATTCCTTTCTTTAACGAGCTGTTTTTTCATTTGTTTTTGGTGAATTCTACCATTATTAGTCCTGATCACATCCGAAAAAGTGCTTCTATTTTAGTTCTTTTCAAATTACCTATGGATTACTGTGCATCAGTTGAAATGAATAATATCACCAAACCCTGTTGGATATTTACATTGTTTCTCAGTCTATAGTGCTATAAGTGGCATTTTGATGATTTTCTTGCCAGCTAAATCTTCTCTAATAAATATGTTTTGCTCCTGGGACTTCAGAGGAATCCGTCCCCTCTTCACCAAGAGGCCTGGATTTCAGTCTGGAAGCCTTTATCACGTTATGTAAGGGGGCATGTGGGCCTTCCAGACCTCATTTTGCTTTTGGGTTTAGCTCCATTTCTTCTTGTGGGCCACTCACTGAGTTTAGATAATGTTTGGACTGTCCCAGAGAGTTCCTTGTCATGGAATTTTCCTAATGTGACTTCTTTTACCAATTCATATAGCACTTTTTGCACTTTTATTTTTATAGCATTTCTCATCCTCCTTTATAATTATCGTTGTGTTTGTTTGGTGTTTGCTACTAAACTCTTAGCTTGTTGAGGATAGGAAGACTTCAATGGACCTTCATTTATCCTAACATAATGGGCGCTCAGTTTGTTGACTGAGTGAATAATGTCATTTTCTTCTCTTATTACATAGCCATCTTCCATAATACTTCCTTTGAATTCATTGTTAATGGTGGCTAGTCTTCTAGCCTCTTCACTAGGTCAGATTCCATGTTAGAGCAAAAAATGTTAAATGTTTATAAGGTAATTTTCAAACATAAACAAAGGTAGAGAGAACAGTATAAAGAAACCTCCATTACCGATCCTCCGGTTCAAACAATTATCAGCATTTTAGATTCAAGTTTGATTTGGGTTGAGGGTAGAGGGAACGTGAGGACTTTGGGACGCCCTTCTAATCTGTGGAGCAAGAAGCAGGGATGTATGGTGGGCAGGGTGGAGAAAGAGGAGCTTGGTGGCCCAAAGGCAAACCTGCCTATCTACCTCATGGGGTTGTTGTGAAGGGTCAATGGGTTGACATATGAACAGTACAAAGCACAGTTCTCAGCACATGGTGAGTGCAATTTAAGTGCTGTCACTTCTGCTCCCATTCCCGTCACTACTGCGTAGCTTGAGGGAGCTGAGTTTGGTAGCCATGGCGCTTACTAACTTTGGTGACCTTGGACACCAAACTTTCTGTGCTGCAGGTTCTTCATCTGAAGAAACGGGGATGATAACAGCATCTTAATACCACACAGGCAATGAAATAAAGCTTGTAAACATGTTCCAGATTCATGAGCATTAATTACAGTTTTCCAGAATGGTGGTCTGGTCTGGAGGGCCTGTGTTTCTGAAGTTTTGGAGGGTAAAGCCTATGCCTTGTATGGACTCTCATTCTGGGACTTCATATTAGTAGACCCCAGAGTTATATGTCAGCCTAACAAATAATCATTATAGCACAGTAAACTTCATTTTCACTTGTAAAATATTAGTTTCTAAAGCATGGAAACAATTTTGCTTTATATAGCTTGTCCATATATGCACTGGAAATTAAATATTTATCAACCAAGTTGATAAAGGGATAAAAATAGTTTTCCTAAGGAACTGTTTGCTAGGGATTAGTGTTGGAAAAATTTTGCAGCAGAATCTGTTTCACCATCTTTGAAATATAAACAGTATCTTCATTTGTCTATATTTTTCTTAAAACACTTTGCTAAACTCCTAATTAAAATAGCTTTCCCAAAGCCAGAATTCCTCTAAAAAAAAGTCAGTTTTCTTTTTTTTTTTAAATGAAGACTAAGTTTTAAACACTTTGCTTTCTCTTCAGTACTGCGAAGAATTCTAATTATGCAGAACATTCATTCAGCACCCCCACGCACGCACTCATACACACACACACACACACACACACACTCCTGTCTGAGATAAGAACTAGTAGATACTGTGGGAAGAGAAATGGAATATTCTCTAATGGTTATAATAAATTATTGCAGTGTTTGTTTAGACAGGACAATCAGCTGTCATGTCTCCTGGGTATGAGAGTTATGTAAATCCAGGTCAGAAAGTCAGTGCCTTAAACTTAAATTCTCAGGAAGATTTTTCTCTTTCAAAGGACCACTTGCCATTAGGTTTGACGTTTTAAAAGTTTGACTTTTGTTGTTTCAGTTAGTAAAAATTTGGCCTTCTTACCATTTGTGATTTATAACATACTTTTATAAACTTCTTCATTCAAACAAACTAAACCCCCATTTTTCTACCCTCGAATAACAAAACCAAATAAATACAAAATGCAGTTTTATCTCAAAAAGAACAATATCCTAATGCAACTATTTGGCCCCAACAACATATGAACTCTTAGCTTTATTTCCCATAGATTGTTCTGTTTAATATTTTATGACAGAGTCTCTTGATTTTTTTTCCCCCTGGGATTCCAGTATATTTTGTTAATATTTCTTTTCAAAGGTTCCAGCACATATCATATCTAGGAGTCATCTAGTCAGTGTTGTATTAGAAGATATGGTACTTCTAATTTAAATTTTAAATCTAATTTAAACTTCTAAATTGCAAGAGTTGACTGAATTTTTTTATTGTAGGAATCCTTTATTTTTGATACGTTTATGTCTGAGTAAAAAGGAAGTTGGGAAGGGATCTAAATGTACTTCTTGATTTTTCTTGTAATCATTGAAAAATGCTATTTGGAACTAGTTTCGACTTTTGAAAGAATTGGGGGATTTTATCCAGTATCCGAGGTATACCTTATTTTTTTATGTTCTGACTTTAGTATCAATTTTTTTTTTCATTTCAACATATCTTGAGCATTTATTATGCACTTAGCATTGTGTTGGGTATTTTACACATATTAGCTCATTTAATTCTCACAGACGCACCATCAGGTAGATACGATTTAAATACGCTTACACTAAAAACCTTTCCTCGATCCCTCTCGCCTTTGCACACCTAGTCCATTGGTTATATTGCCATAGCAACAGAACATACCCTGCTCTGTGATGTAACCTGTGAGCCATCGGACAGCAGCAACAGCCTCCGCCCAGGTCTCTCTGCTTCCCTTCTCGTCCCACTACAAAGTTTATGGTTGTACACCTAAAACGAATACAGTGTTATGTGTCAATTATATCTCAGTAAAACTGGGGAAGGGGGAGTGAGTGCCAAGAGAAACAAGGGTCCAGGTTAAATGCCCACCATCAAAAGCCTTAGTAGAACTCTAGAGTTGTGCTGTCCAGTGTGGTAGCCATTAGCTACACCTGATGTGGTAAGTCTGAATTAAGATGTGCTTTACACATTGTATTTCAAAGACTTAACACAAAAGTAAAGAATTATGTTGTTAATCATTTTTATATTGATTCTATGTCGAAATGATAATGTTTTGGAAATACTGGGTTGAAGAGAACATGATTAAAGTTTAAAAAGGTTTTATGTATGTATACATATAGAGATCTACACATAGCAGCCAGGGTGATTTAAAAAAAAAATTATTTTGAGGTAATTGCAGATTCATATGCAGTTGTAAAAAATAACGCAGAGATCCCATGTACCTTTTACCCAGTTTCCCTGAAGAACAGATCTCAGCTCACATGTCACCTCCTCAAAGCAGCCTTCCCTGACCACTATAATGTAGCGTTCCCTCCCCACTTTTATTCACCTGTTCCATTACTCTGTTCCATTTTCTTCATGGAATTTGCTATTGTCTGAAATTATTTACTTGCCCTTTGTCCAATAGAAAGTGAGCTAAAGAGAGTGGGAGTCTTGTCTATTCTATTCATTGCCTTATCTCCAGAGCCTGGAACAGGACATGCATGCAGTAGGCTCTTGGTAAGTATTTGCCAAATGACTGAACTTTATGGATGAGGAAACTGAGTTTCAAAGTGATTGAGAAACTGATCTGTGGTCATAGAGCTAGTAAAGTGGTAGAACCATGACTTAAAGCCACAGGCACAAAGGCTCTTCAGTAGTTTGTCCTGTTCACAGAACAGATAGAACCATGATGCAGGAGGCTAGGCAATGACAGGGAGAGTGGTATAGTTTCAGACTAGAGAAACAGTCAGGGCCCGGGTCACCTCAGGCTCTGCAGACTGAGTCCAATGGGAGGTATTGGAAGGCTCTAAACAAAGGAACACTGGACAACATGGCCCAGCTTAGCTCACTGGAATTCTGCTCTGGTGCTGGGACTGGAGTCCAGGCCTGGAATGATGCTTCCTTTCTTTTCTATGCTCCCACGTGTACTCATTTCTCTTGGTGATCAGGGACAGGACTATGGGCTGGTCACCTTCAGCACATCACCCATTAATTACATTGATCCTTCCAATTGGAATTCAGGCAGAATGATGGGTTTGCCGAGAGGGAAAGGAAGACACAGCTTATGCTGGGGGTTGGGCGTGTTCAGAAGGAGGCACCAGGCAACTCCCAGATTAGTGGAGGCCAGCGTGCTCTGGCCTCTGAATGTGCAGCACAAGCAGCTTGAAATTCTTTGGGACCACCCTGTGCTTTTTGTTAGCACAGAAGTTATCCTCAAGTGAAGTGTTCTGTTTGGGGCAAAGCCTTTGGATCGAGTTTTCATCTGAGGCATCATTAAAAACAAGGGCAATTTTCAGAGAGCAAATACAGCAGCCTAGATCGAAGGAAGATTTTATAGTGGGTCTTCTTCAAGGGGCTGTGAGAAGCCTAAGAAAATATGTCACAAAGAAAGGCCCGTGTCCTCAAGGAGTTTAAAGTCTGTTTAGAGAGGTATCTACAAGTTGAAAGATAATTGATATTTCAACGCAGTCTTAGTGTCTGGGAGGATTCCAGAGGACAGCCACATGATGGCTGAGTCTGGCAAGGTTCATAAAGAGCTGGTGCTTGCCTGGTGTCCTGAAGGGTAAGTAAAAATTAGGAGGGAGGAAGGAGGAAACGTGTTCAGGTGGGATGGAGAGAGAATAAGATTGGGAGATGTTTGAGAGAAAAAAATGCACAAGAGTGTCAGAGGCTAAGTGGATTCTGTCTGGCTGGAGCTGATTCAAGAAGAAGGAGAGAAGGAGAAGATCTGAGTGGAAGGAAGTAGTGTGAAAACTCTTGGTCAGGAATGTCCAAGCTTTCTGCTTGTATGAATAACTCGGAATGGAGAGATGGGCAGGTGTGTGGTCGGGTGACTGTTTACTGAGGTATGATGATAATAGCTATGACTTCAGTAGTGCTTCTCTGTGCTAAGCACTGTTCTAAGCAGCTTATTAAATTAAATTCTTATAACAACTGTGAAGTAGGTACCATTATCTTGTTATATATGGGGAAACCGAGGCACAGGGAGGGAAAGTAACCCACCTAAGGTCACAGAGTTCTAGAGTCTGTGCTTTTAGCCTCCATTGTGACCTCTCACTTAACGAGAGCCAGATAGAGTTCCCCCCAGCTTTTTTTATGAAAAATTTCAAACATACAAAAAAATTTTTGAAGAGTACAGTGAGAATCTGTGTCAAACACCTAGATCAGTGTTAACATTCATTCATTTATTCAATTATACACCCCACTGCCACCACTACTTTGTTCTGGAAAGGCTATTTGACAGTTCTTGATTTATTTAACCAGTAAGTATGTCTCGTCATGGAGTGATTTGAATCATCTAGGAAATATTCGTAATTCTTGTATATAAAGAGTCTTGAAGCAGATTCAAGGCCCACACAATTTCCTTTTCCACTTTTATTTCTTCCTGTTTTGCTGGAGGTGCTGAAGGCTTTATCCCAACCGTGTTGTTCCTCGGACTCCCTTGATCTCTTTATTTTTCACTGTTGCCTGTGGAAGTCCATTTGTCAAGCTTATCTTAAATGCCCTGTAGCTCTTGGATCTTCCTTGGAACCTTGCATCAAGATATAATCTAAACACCCACAGTGCATTCTCTCTCATGACACTAACCACAGACTGCCTTGTGCTATATTTGATTGTGTGTTTTCCTTATCTTCTGTGTATATTTCAGTAATATTTTCTCAGGCCTTGTTCAAGATTCTGGAAAGAGAGAAATGAATCTCTCCTAGTGATCCCATTTCCCCCTTACTATGCTTTCTTGATCATTGGAGTGGCCTCTTATTTCCTGTATCCTGTGTGGTACCTGGTACATTGCCCTGCACATGGTGATTCATATATAGTTTTTTGTTTTTTTGTTTTTTTTTTAAATTTAGTTTTGAATTGAGTTTGAGATACAGGGAAACAAGCACTTCCAAGTCAGATCTGAGTTCAAATCATGACACTACCACTGTATACCCTAGGGTAAATCACTTAACCTCTGTGAGCTCCAGGTTCCTTATCTATAAAACATCGATAATAATACCAATCTTACAGGATCGTTTTAAGTTTTAAGATGAATTATATGAATTGCCAGGCACAGTTATTGGCACATGGTAGGTGATAGTTTTGTAAGGGAAGTTCAAGTCATTCTTTTAGGTCACTTGAGTGCCATAGGCGTATTTAGGATCTTAATCGTCTTAAAGGAAATGCTTGCTTAGTCTCTGGGCTTCTCAGAGAGGAAACAGGCACTGGGAAGGGTCTGGCCCATCTCTGATTAACTATTCCCTTTGTCGAGTCAGTGATCCGAGTCTCTGTTTTGAAACTACTTATATAATGTATACCACCTGTTATTTGTGTATTTTTAGCAGTGGGAGTCGGTAATCCTAATCCTGTCTGTAAAAGAGCAAACTGTTTACCAGAAGCAGAGCTTTTTACTTAGCTCTGACTCACACTGACTCATCCTTCTCATTTTCCCACCCACCCCTCTTAACAACCTTGCAAGGGAGAGAATTTTTAGGGAATTCAGTTTTGTTTTTTTTTTCACTTTCCAAAATTGAAAGTTTGGAGGTGTCATGTCATTCATTCCATCTCATGAAGGGTTAAAGTCCATGCTGCCCCAGAGTGGCCAGAATGACCAATGTTATGTAGCTGACCATCTCATTTCAAACCTTGTCTAAAAACCGTGTCTAGACAAACCAATTCATTTGGCTGAGAGATCAGACAAATGCCTGAAATGTACCTATTAATTGACTAAACATGTATCACCTTAACTTAAATCCTATTGAACTGAAAATTCTTCTTTTTCTGAGAATAGGAAGCCTGAGCAGAATTAGAGCCAGAGCTATGATGCCTTAACCATCGGATATGAGACGGTACATTAGAGCCAGCAAAATGGGGAAGGAAAGTTATAGATCAGATGACGAATTTCCTTATGCCTTCATTTGACATTCATTAAATGACTACTTACTGATCATCTGTGATGTGCCAGATGGTAAGGCTACAACAGTGCATAATAAAGGTGTGGTGCCTGTTGTCATGGACCTTATATCTAATGCGTGTGTACAGTAAGTGCTGAGGTGATGGGAGTAGAAGATGCTGAGGGAGCAGAGAAGTGCCTTGGCCTGCACATGTGAGCACCCGCTTGTGCATGAGGTTAAAGGGAGGTAGGAGGGTTTCTTGGAGGAAAAGCCACCCAAGCTGAAACTGGCTGGATGAGTAGGAGTCAGTTAGAAGAAGGGGTTGGGGCAGGGATGGCTGAAGAGAGTCCAGGCAGAAAGAGCCACGTGTGTGAAGGCCTTGAGGTGGGAAAGAGCTTGCTCGTGGAGAAAGCAAAATAGGTTCCAGTTTGACCAAAGGACAGTTGAGTGAGGAGGACATTTGGCACAAGGTAAATTTGGAGAAGCTGGCAGGGCCAGATCTGCAGAGCATTGTGGATTAGTTTATTAATTAAAAAAGAAATTTTAAATAAGATAAATTTTACATACAGTGAAATGCTCATGACAAGTGCATACACCTTTGTAAGCGGCACCCCATTATGAGTAAGGACTTTTAACCCGATACTAAGATCAGGGCCCAGACTTAGAACCCCCTGGGTTGGGGAGGGGCATCAGTAGGACAAGACTGGAATAGGTAGGTGGTTGTTTGCTGGTAGGCAGTAGAACCCAGTTTGGAAATGGATGGGGATCTCCATTTTCCTAAAATGTTTTTTTTTAGCAGAGGACCACCCCCTAATGCTTTTGTAGGATCCAAAGTATCTGCACAGAACACAGAAGACTGTGGTTTTTCAAGGTCTTCCTGGAGACCCCTAAGCCACCTGCATTTCGAAGAAAGCCTCCCAAAGGCATGCCTGGCCAGAGGCAGTGTTTCTGCCAACTTCATTGACAAACACGGAAATAATCACCGTATTGATTTAGTTTTGTTACCTACAGTACACGTGATGGTTTCCTTTTTCTAAGAGTAGGGTTTTAAAATATGGTTACAGTTTTGGGTTTTAGGGATTTACTGAAGCTTATATAATTTAAGTGTTCTATTTCAATATCTGGATTTTTGACATGACGCCAGATATCATATAATGTGCTACTGTGCTATTTTTGTTGTCGTTATTCTTTAAGAAAGAAAAAAGATTATGGTTAGAATTATCCTCAGTGTCTATAATTAGGAAATGTTTTTGTTCTTATTAAAAACAAATAAGCAAACATTAAAAATATATTGTGAAATCCAGGTCTATTCTTCACCTCCCTTTTTTTTCCTTTTAAAAATCTAAGGAATAGTGCTTTAAAAAAGTTCACTGCCAAAACACTCTGAAATATATTTATAGGAAGTTTGTTTCTCCAAAGCTTCCTTAGCTCAATAGGTTTTATGTAAGTTCGTAAATGTTTTTCTACAATTCGACCTTAACCTAAATCCTTCTAAGCATCCAGACTGCCTTGTATTTTTCTGTGTCTAAATTCAGAGATACCATCCTGTTGGTTTTGGGTAAATTACACAGTAATTTAGGTCCAGATAGTTTAAGCTCACCCAGAGTTTCACAGCAGTACTTAAGGATTTCATCTGAAAAGAATCTCGCTCAAATTCTGAAAGTATTTCTTTTATCTTAGTATGCCCACCTGTTGTGTATGCATGTGTAGATTATTTTATTGTTCCTCATATGTTAAGATTGTTTTTATTTTTTAATTTTTTCAGCTTTATTGAGGCATAATTGACAATATAAATTGTGTACATTTTAAGTATGTGTGATGATTTGCCGTATGGATACTTCTTGTGAACTGATTACCACAATCAGGTTAATTTAGCACATCTATCACCTCAAATAGCTACCTTTGTATGTGGTAAGAATCTTTGTTTGTGGTAAGAATCTTTGTTTAACAAATTTGTATGTGGTAAGAATCTTTGTTTAACAAATTTCAAGGATACGACACAGTATGTTTAACTCCGGTCACCATGCTGTACATTAGGTCCCTAGAACTTAATCATATTATACCCGAAGGCTCTTGCCCTTTGACCAGCATCTCCCCATCTCCCCTACTCTCAATCCCCTGGAAACCACCATTCTCCTGTTTCTATGAGTTCAACTTAATTTTAGATTCCACATATAAGTAAGATTGTAGAGTATTTATCTTTCTATGCCTGGGTTTTTTCACTTATATAATGTCCTTTGGATTAATCCATGTTGTATCAAATGGGAGGATTTACTTCTTTCTCATGGCTGAATAATGTTCCACTGTGTGTGTGGGTGCGCGTGTGTGCGCATGTGTGCGTGCACACACACACCACACTTCTTTATTCATTCATCCATTGACATACAGTTAGGTTTCCATATCTGGGCTCTATTGTGAATAATGCTGCAGTGAACATGGGGTGCAGATACCTCTCTGAGATAGATTTCTTTTCTTTTGGATATATACACAGAAGTGGGTTTGCTGGATTATATTCTGGAATGGCTGAGAAAGAAATGGGCCTCTCTGGCATATCTCACACAGCTGGGGAAGCCAGGTGCTCACTTACACATACTCACTCGTCCCCGTGGGAGGAATCGCTGGCTGAGAAGGTCTCTCTGGGCTCTAAGCTGTGTGGCCTTAGGGAGAGATGACTCAGGTAAAGTAAAACTTCCTCTTTCCCTCTCCAGTGAGTCCTATCTCAGACTCCCCCCTCCCCCTGCCCCCAACATTGTGCTAAAAATTTTTCACTTAACTCCTGCACTTCCACACAGGCATTCTTATCCATGCGTGATTGTCAAAATCGGTGTTCTTTAGGGAGAGGACAGTAGAACCCTCTTTTTCCACCATTTTGCTGATGTCACTCTCTATTGTTTTTTTTTTAACAAGAAAAAATATATATTTTTTGCATGATGAAACACAATTCATAGAACTCAAGAGTTGGAATATTACAGACCTTCTCTAAGTATAAAGATGATTGCTGATCGATTACTGTTAACAACTAAATTGCTAATTGTCTGAAATCATCTTTTCTTTTTTATCTTCATTTAGCTGAATTTCCATGTTAAAAAAAGATGTTCGATACATGTATTTCAGTTGATAAACACCTTATCCCCCATATTTAACAACCAAAAGTTAATATTAGCCATAGCTATACCTTTTGGCTAAAAATAATAGTTTCTAAAGATCTGTACTAAATTTGGATTCCAAGTATAATTTTTAAAAAATTTACAGCAGAGTGTAGATTTGAGAGCTACTTACTGATTTTTTTACTAATTTTCTCAAATCGAGAAAGGAAGTTGATTTACCTCTTAACATTTCACAGGAATGAGTCTACTGCACGTGGTTCCCTTTCTGCCAAGTGTTTAGAATATGCCTTATTTTTCAAAAGGCCCCACTCATTTTTTATGATAGTGGAATAAAAGTCTCCAGTTTAGCCAAGCTCATTTTTCTTTAAGCCTTCCAGGACCGTTTGCAATTCTAAAACAAATTCTGTGGGTTGTATATCTCTTGCAGCATGAGTGCTTTGTTAAAATTAAGAGGGAAGCCATGAATTTTCTCTATCTTGTTAGGATCAGATATGAATAAATTATTGGGATCTCCAGTGGATTTAGAGTAATCTATACTTAATGAAAATGACTTGCCCTTTTCATTTATTTTACCAGTCAACTCCCCCACCTTTCCTGAACATTGAATGTTTAAAAGAAGCTATACCTTATACCTTAGTCTTAAAGAACTACAGTGGAGTGAGGGTAGCAAGCAAACATGACATGTGGTGCTACTTTGGACTCTCCAGACTTTTCCATATCTGAGACTGAAAGAACTTGGGAGGGAACCTTTGCATAACAGAGAGGCCAGTAACTTCTCTGTTTTTCCAAAGTTGACCAGCAGCTTCCTTTAAAGGACCTCTTTAAAGCCCCAAGTCATTAGGGACAAAACTTTCAAGTCTTTAAACGACTACAATATTTTAACATCACAGAATGAATATATGACACATTACATTCCATAATGTAAGTATGTTTCTGAAAGATAGGCTACTTGAGTATTACTTTTTAATTACTATTTTAATTGTCACCTTCATCTTTGCAGTAGTAGTAACAATAGTAGTACTAGTAGTAGTAAACATTTTTGGAAGACTTAGTATGTTTTATATATACAGATAGTTTCCTTTAATCCTTATAAGAATCCTATGAATTAGGTTTTTTATTCTTTCCATTTTACAGGTAAGGGAACTGAGACGTACGTAGACTACAGATTTGTTTGGTCGGTTGATTGGTTTCGGTAAAGTTCAGATACCTTTTGTCCTAGGCTAAGCACTCAATAGTAGACACTCAGTAAGTATTGGAGTAATAAATAATTGTATAAGATGCAAAATCATCTTATCTCTTGCATTATTCCTTTCTGTTCCATTTCTACTGCCAACTCTCCAGTACAAGCTCATATTTCTTCAAGTCTATTCAATCTTTTTCCAGCTTCTCAGCACTTTAATCCATGTTTCTAATGGGGCTTCTTCTGCCAAAAGTATATCTAAATCCTACTTTGCCCCTGTTACCCTGCCCTTTAAAATATTTCGGTTATTTCTTATTCCTGCCATTTAATGATGATTGGCTCTGGCTTCGAATGGCCCTCAGTAAGAACGAGCACCTAGACATTTCACTGTATCTAGCTTCAGAACAGTTCATCTTATCTGGCTCTTGTTTTCCTTCTTAAAATAAACTGATTTTTTAAAATAATGATGATTTTTTTTTGAAAAGTACAGAATGTTATAAGTAAAATTTCTTCTCTCCCTTCAAATCCCCATTCTCATTTTATAGAAGTAACTATTATAAATGATTTCCTGGATAATCCTTCCAGAAATTGTGCATATCCAAGTAGAAATATTAGATCTATAAGTTGGTTGCTTTAAAATTATATAAATGAGATCATATTGTGCAAAATATTCTGCCACTAGTGTTCACATGAATGCATTTTATTCTTTTAAATCACTCTTTAGTTGTGTCAGTTACAAATCTGTCAGCTTCAAATAATAGATTCAGGGAATAGTTCTGGAGGAATGTAGTATAAAGTTTGGAAAATGGTCAGGTCGAAGGCAGGCCTAGAGAATCATGATGTAGTAGGTTCAATGAGCCTCTTTTAGCAGAAGCAACCAGGCCATGTTGTCATCACTGCCCTAGGACACTGTCAGGAATAAATTCCAACTGTCCCTTTGCCTTTCTGTTACTTGCTTAAGATTCAGAGTCCTAGTGGCGGAGTATCTCGAGATAGAATGCTAGACAGCTTATAAAAATGTTGCATTTCCATTATAGTGGTATTCTGTTGTGTAGATATGCCATAATTTATTTACTAGCTACCTTTTGGTGAATATTCACGTTGTCACTAGCATAGACTGCTGTTGCAAAGAAAATAATTTTATGTGTCTTTGTGAATTTTCGTAAGTATATTTGTGGAATCAATTTCTAGTAAAAGACTGCTGTTTCAACAGGTATGTGTGTTTAATAATTTGATGAACATTGCCAATTCATCCTTAGAACTTTACACTAGCTTACAGTCCCACCTGTGGAGTAAACTGGCTTTCTTTTAACTTATAAGATACAAAATTATTTATAGCCAAATACTCTACAACAGCCACAAAGTATCAAACCAGATTCAAGTGGCTGGAGTATAGAATTTCAACATCTACCAAGGAATAAGTGTATTAACAGAAGATTCTGATTATATTATTTCGTTAAGAAACTAACATGTTCATCAATACCCAAGGTATTCCAGTAGACATCCTGTGAAATGTTAAGAGATAAATCAACTTCCTTTTTTTCCCTCCTTTCCAGTGTATATGTTTTCCTCAATATTGTATCCTTTCATTGTTCTACTTAGCTTTGCAAAATTTGTTGTACTATTTGAATCTACCACCATATGCTACAAAATCCACAAGTTAATGAAAGATGTATAGTGGGAATTTTACTTTCAGTGATGGCACAGATCATCAATATCAAGAGTGAAAAGGGGGGATCATATAATCATTAACAAGATAACATAAAATGAACAATATGCCAAAAATTTCAAAACTTTAGGTCAATGGATAAATTTATTAATAATATAACTATTAATAAAAGTTGAATCAGCACTTAAAAACCTTCATGCAAAGAAAACTCCAGTCCTAGATGGCTTCACAAGGAAGTTATATCAAGCATATAAGAGAGAAAGAATTAATATTATGCAAATCCTTTCTGAGAATAGGAAAAGTGGTTAAGGGGGGAAAAAAAACACCAAAGTGACATGAGAAAGGAAAATTCCTAAAAATCAATTTGCCAAAGCAGAGGATGTGTGAATTTATTTAATTGATTGCCAAGTGATGCTATGCCAATATATGGCTACATTAGCAATGGATGAGAATTTCTGTTTTCCAACACCAAGCAGTGTATTATTAGACTTTTTGATATATTCCAATGGTAGAGGAAAGTCAACTAAGGTTGACTACTTTTCATGTATTCTCTAAATTCCCTGTTCATATTCTGAGCTTATTTTCTCTTTGATTGCTGGTCTTTTTCTTATCAACCTCTAGAAGCTCTTTATAGATTAAGGAAATAGCCTATTCATGATATGAAAGATGATTTTTTTTCCAGTTTGACATTTGATTTTTACTTTGCTGATCATGATTTTTGCCATGAAAAATATTTTTATTTATACATGGTCACACTTATCAATATTTTCTTTAATGACTTATAAAACCTAGAAGGTCTTCCCCGTTGTGAGGTTATCAGATGTGCTGTGTGTTTTTCTAGTTTTTCTACTTACATGGTTTGATATTTTTGCATTTAAGTTTGTAGATCTATCAGGAGCTATTTCGAGTGTGACATATAAGACTCTACTTATTAACCTCACTTCTCAGATAGATGGAAAGACTAATTTTGACTGTGAGGAAGAAAGGATCTGGTAGAGTCTTGGTCATCTTTTAGGGGTGGAATTCCTTTCATTCACAGTAATTAAAATGAGCATCTGAAGTCAAAGCTCCCTTTTCCTGACAGCAGGTGGGGGGAAAAGTCAGTTTTAAACTGAGTCTCCTTTTTTGTTATTCCTTTTCATTTCCCAAAATGTTCTATTACTGCAGTATCATAGGTCTCATGACATGTTATGATTTTTATCTCATTTTTGTTTCATTTTAAAGTTGCTATTTTTTGATGTCATGAGAGGACACAGCTTCATTTCACTTACAAGCTCTCTCTAAATTATGATGTAGCATGAGTTATAGTGATTAATAACCATTATTTTTATGATTATCAGTTTCAGAGGGCTCTCCTTTCTTATTTTTGCCTGATCTCAAGTCCATCTCATCTAGTGACCTTTTTTTAACTTTCCATAACTCTTCATCCATTTATTACAAGACAGGTTGTGAGCATAGAAGGAAACAGACCTACCTGATCATGATTCCACATTCCCGTCATTGTTCTGGAGAGAAATGTACAAACCTTTAAACCTTTGAAACTCACTTCAAACTTATGAGTGGAAATAGAGAATTAGCAAGGATTTTTCTTTATTAGGACTTGTGGTCCTTGGTATGAATACTGCTATGCTACTTAGTCTTGAGTGAATGATACTTTGACTAGACACTTAAAATATATTAAAACATCATTTAAAAATTACAAATATCACCATTCTAAATAAAACAGTCGTTTTCATGTGTTTGTGTTTCTTTCCTAATCTGTCTATTTATCTCTAAGTATTTATTAAGTGCCTTCTGTTTGCCAGGCATCGTGCTAGGTGCTGGGCTGCAGAGCTGAGTAAAATACATTCTCCATCTGGAAAGAAATACAAGTAATCATAATGCGCTGTGCTGGGACCCATAATGAAGAGGCTCATTGGGGGCATCTGTTGGTCAGAAGTCTTAGGAGTAAATGACAGAAACCACTCTAGCTGGTGTAAACAGAAAGGTAGCTTACGGAGTCTCCAGGAAGTTGATGACCTGGGCTTGATCGCTACACAGATGAGAATAAAGCAGGGACAGTGCTCCATGAGAAGTGCCCAGCCGCACTACAGGGGACTGTTTTAGAGGAAACAGCACTGCTGCCTGGACTCACTTCTTCAGCACAAGTGCTTTAGATATTGGACATCAGAAACTAGGCCCCGGAACAGCTCTCTAACATGAGCCTATGATTTTCTTTAAGGTCTCCAGTGCGTTAGATGCAGTTAGCACGTACAGTTTGTGATCTTCACATTCTTCATGCTCATTGGTCTCTGGCAGCAACCACTGAGTTTGCAATAGCTTTGCCTTCAATATGGACTTCATTTCAGATGACCATGGATGATTAAAAAACTCTTTTAAGGTCAGTTTGGCTCAAATAAACTCTTATAAAAATTCAAAAAAAAAAAAACAAACCTCTTAACACTTCATGCCATTGACTGTCAGCATCCTCTCCTCTAATACAGGGATCAGCAAACTGTGGCCTGCCACTTGTTTTTGTAAATAAAGTTTTATTGCAGTATAGCCATGTGCATTTGTTTGCACATTGTCTATGGCTGCTTTTGCTCTACAGCGACAGGGTTGAGTTGTTGCAACAGGAGTTACTTGCTGCATAAGTTCTTTAAGATTATCAGTTACTTGTTTCAGAACATACTGTCTGTGTAAGAGGGTCTTAAGAGACTAGGCCAGGCAGTCAGTGCTCAGATGTTCATTCTGGTCCTCTTGCAACTCCCTGAGTAATATGATGCCCTCATCAAGGTTCCTTTGGGACATTGCAGCCCCTTCAGTCAAAAACGTCAGCTGGAGTGCCAGCGTTTATTAGTGCTTGCAATGCTGCGAGCCTGTCTTGATTGCTAGAGTCTGAAGAGCCAACTGGCTTTATTTCTGTAATTCAATTTTCATTTTATTTTATTTTTTGTCTTTTGTTAAGTGTCCCTTCTAGTCCTCAGCTTCAGATGATGGTGTCTCTAGTTTACAAAGAATTCTATTGTGAGGAGTCTAGTAAACTCTAAATAATATTATTGTGAGGAGTCTAGTAAACTCTGCCGTACACGTGGATAATCTTGGGATATGGCCAGAAACTATTGAATGCTGGAGAGTAGTTGGAAGATCAGTCTTTCTTGTAAGTTAAGTCAATTAAATTGGAATTGTCCCTGCTGTTATTTGCAAATTTAGAGTGAGTAGTTGGGTGCATAAGAATTGTGGGGACCGTAATTCAGGTATAACTTTGTTCTTTTTGAACCCATGTAATATATTCAGTCCAGACTGAAGCCTTCTGGTTTTATTCCCCGTCTTACAAGGCAGTGGCCTGTTTCTCTATCACGGGATCCACAGGGTGGAGAGGTCCCAGTGTAGCCCTTCCATTCCTGATTTTCTTTCAAATTCACACTGAGCTCGTTGGCCAGCTTTCTCCAGTTCCTTTAACAGAAAAGGCCAGCCTGTTTTTGTTCTTTCTAATTTGTTTAAATTTATCTTCGAGTATATCATATTTCTTTTTGTTTTCCTTATTGGGGCTTTTAAAAACTTTTAAAAACATAGGCATCTGCAGTCTTATCTTCCCACCAACAGCTTTTGTCCTGCCCAAGGGGGAGGGGAGGATCCCTTTTATCTTTTGCAAGTCAGCTCTCTTTTAAATACTGCCCTATTTCAGGCCTGGAATTTTTTCCTGGCTAAGAATTTTCATCTGTGGACACAATAGCCTCATTGCAGCTCTTTAATAAATAGTCTCTGTTTGTAGTAAATCATGGCATCAGTGCACATTAGTTTGAAGTTACCTTTAGTTCTTTGGACTGATAGCCTTATTCTTGATCTAATCTTTCATTGTACCGAAATCCACTGGATGTATAATTGTCATCGAGCTGCCAGGAGCAATACCATCAGTCATGGGAAATGAGAAGAAAGCTCTGGAGTCCTTTCTCTGTGATTGTCTCATTAAAGCGTTTGAAGGAGGGCTCTGGCTGAGGAGCTCAGAGGCTGCTCAGGTTACTTTCATCTCACAGGATCCTGCTTCTTACTCTGTTGTCTCCATCTGGCTTTTCTAAAAATCTTCCTATTTTATTTCCTTTGCCTGCCGCTCTCCCCTCCCCACCTGCTTCTCTTCTTTCTCCTTTTCTCTATCCTCATGCTTATCATGATCATTGCAGGTCTCAGGTGGCTTAAATCATGACTGAGATGCCTGAACAGAGCTCGAAGACTTCATTTCTTCCCACTTCCAGGTGCACCTTCTACACATCAGAATGGCCCCAGTGCCCACCCCCTGTGCCAGGTACAGGCTGGCAACACACCTGCTGGGCCAGGCCAGGGAAGTAGAGGGCAGGCGCAGGGCCCCAGAGACCACGCTTGGCTGGCAGAATGTGGTCCATGTCTCTCCACCATTTTTAACAGCTAGGCAATGTGTTTGATATTTTGGTTATTTCCATTTTTTTCACTGTTATATACTCCTGTTATAGATGTCGCCCTCATTATAAGTAAGAGTGTGTACATATTTGTAGCACTTGGTATGTATCGTCGAAAGGAACTTAAAAATAGCTTTTTATATTTTTCTTTTTATAGAATACTGTGTTATTACAAAAATAATGCTTTGTAGAAAAAATTTTAAATACCAATAGACTAAAAGAAAAAAATAAAATTACCTTGCAGTGTTACTGTTTCATGTTCTTTTTTATGCAAAATACTATTTTCCCTTTTCCAAATAGGAAACCCTCCTATATACACCTTAACATTTTAAAATTAGACTGTTTTTTTCCCATGTCATTAGATCTTCTTCCGTAGCATCACTTATTGTGACTGCGTGATGTTCCACTCTTTAGAAGTACCAAGGTTTATTTAGGTACTCCCAATTATGGACTTTTAGGACTATTTTCAGCTTTTCACTTTCTAAGCAGTGTGGAAGTGAACAACCTTAGGTCAAGTCTTTGCATTCATCTATAATGATTTCTCTAGGGCAAATGCCCAGTGACATGACTAGGTGAAAGGACATGTACACTTTTTTTTAATTAGTTAACTTTATTTTGTAGACCAGTTTTAGGTTCAAACAAGATTGAGCAGAAAGTACAGAGAGTTCCCATATACTCCTCGTGCCCGTAAGGATTTCAGTGTTACGAAATTGCCTTTTAGGAATGTTGTGGCGTTTTCCATTCTCACCTACATTTTCCCATCTCTCCACAATACTGGGTATTATCAGTACAAAAGAAAATCTTTGATAAGGCACATTTAAAGCAGAATATTTTAGTCATAAGACAATTTCTTCTGAGATTTATATTTATGTTATTCATTCCATTACTGCTTATTATGGTAGGTGATGGCAGAGTATTACTAACCTTCCTTCCTTTGCCAATTTAATAAAAATTATACAAGTTAATGCATATACACAAAAATAAACATCCAGTAGAACAGAAAGATATAAAGAAAAAAGTAAAACAAAACAAAAAAAACTCCCACTTATTCAAGTTTTCTCCTGAGAGCTACTTGTTTTTTACTTTAATAGTTTTTAGATTGTGGTGGTTACCTCCAAAATTCTGAATAAGCTACACACACACACACACACACACACTTTTTTTCTTCATTTGTCATTTTAAACAGTTAACTTAGATAAGTAGCTCTGTATTGTTAGAATTGCAGTTGTCTTTCACAGCTGTGGTGCTTGCTTATTTGCTGGATTTATGCTTCTTATTTGGCCTTAGAAAATTTCCCATGCTTGCTTTTAAGCTCAGCCATGCATTTGTTAGGGTGATGGTGCCTATCATTGGAGGTATTTTGGAAGAAGGGTTACTGGATGTTTAGTTCATCTATTGGCTGAAATGGCCGTCTTAATCCACCCACTTTGTATCTCTGTGAAAGAAGAAATTAGCACCTCTCCACTTCTCTGTCTACCTTCTGTTCTAACCTCTACCTCCCTACATTTCAATGAGATAGACGCGCTTCTTCAGTTAACAAATGAGAGACCAGAATTCAGAGAGGTAGAGTGATTTGCCTGAGGTCACACAGCTAGTAAGTGGAGCCCAAACTGGGATTTGTCTTCAAGTCCAGCTGCTTTCAACATCCATGCTTTAACAGTGTCACGTTAACATATTCTCTCCACTCTGTATCCCCGCTAGCTACTACCTAACCTCTCTGGCTTCCCTGTTTCTGTCATTACCGTCATTTTCCCTTCTAGCTTAGGGTCATCTGTGTTCCGATTTTGGCTGTAGGACTTAATTAGCTATAAATGACCCTAGGCAAGTCACTTTGCCTTACTTTGCTTCCTTTTCTTCTATTAAATGGGAGTATGAGCACTTAAAGGAGATAGTGTTACAGAAAATAGGGACAGTCTAGGTGAAAGTCCCCCAAGCAATGCAGATAGCAGACGTTGTTATGATTTCAGAGCTCAGTAAATATTTGCTGATCTAAGAATGCAGACCAACAATGTGAATTGAAGGCTTCTCTTAGCATTAGAGGAATTTACCAGAACAATCTTTTAGTTGAGTTAATTCCTTAAAGTGATGTTTATAAAAAAAAAAAAAAATCATGGTTACTGTTTATTAAAGAGCTCTGGGTTTTGTTTTGTTTGAGATATTTTTCTGCAGACACAGAAGGAAATCAAAAAGGCAATAGAAGAGCAGGCTGGTTATTTAAAATGTCACCAGCATGCTGGCCCCTTGTTGCTTTCCTCTTCTTGTGCTCAGTATTCATGTCAGTCATTCCACCTCTTGTTACATTGTAGTTAGTAAGTCCTAGAGCCAAAAAAGAAGTTGGGAGGTGAGGTTAGTCTGACTTATCCCCCACACTAGTGTAGTGATCTGTTTGCTTCTTTCCTTCCCTCATTTCATTTTAACTCACTGTACTGTCTAGTACAACGATCACAGTGCATTTATCTTTATACCTTCAGGATGTGGTGTATTGGATCGCCAACAAATGTTTACAAAGGAATGAATCTTGGCAATGTTCTTTTGTCTCCCACATAAGCTGCAAGCAACGTCCATCAACACTCTTGCGGTTTCCCTAGAGCAGGAGTTCTTAAACTTGGTCAAGAACTGCATACCTGTAATGGATCCACAGATAGCCTTCAGGGGTTCCACAGACCCCTTGGAATTACGTTCATTTGCAGGTATGCATTTTCGAAGAATAGCATCTTAGCTTTCATTACATTCTCAAAGAAACATGTGACCTAAAATGAGTAGGAACCATTGCACAGGTTGTAAAAAGCTTTTCAAAGGTGTGGAGTAATCTAGTCAACTTATTTTCACTCACACAGGTCAATGTGTTCCTTGATCCCACTTGATAAGTAAGCTGTATATAACCCAGGTATGTTTCGTGCTTTAAGATCTACATCAGATCACTTGACCCTTTGTTTCATGCCCTGTAGAAGCCCAGCGTTTTCCTTAAAATTCTGGAGATTCCTTGGGGGCGAAGGTGTGGCTTATGTTCTTCCTGGTTATCTCTGTCTCTTTCTCTGTTTCTCGACCTGCCGGCTCAGAATCGAAACTCAGCAACCCCTTCCATGGTTTCCATCAAGACCAAAAAGCACTCGTAAGTATTATTTATTGCCAGCTTTGCAGATGGCTTGGGAGTCCCAGGAAGAGGTCAGAAATTCTAGACATGTGCCATCTTCCCAGCCCCTTGCTCCTGTCCCCTTTTATCCCGCACAGGTTTTCCCTGGAACTCCAGTTCTTTTTTTCTTTATTGTGCAGAGCTACAAGGACACCTTAAGCTTTTTTTTTTTTCTGTCATGTGTGTGTGTCTGTCTGTCTGTGTCTGTGTCTGTGTGTCTATGTGTCTATGTCTACGAAGACTTTGTCAAATTATTTTAAATGTTGGTGTTTTATTTCTGTTATTTTTTTGCATGGCAGAACCCAAAAACAGGTCAGCAGCCAAAACTGCTTTCCATTTGACAGGAGTCTTTCTCTTTAGAAGGCTGATGTAGGGTTTAAAGAACTTTTCTTTTTTGTCTATATATTTTAACATCGTCTCAAATCTCATGAGGCCGTCTCAAATTCTGTAGGTCTATATTCTTATTGAGCATCTCCTTCACTTCACTGTGAATGTGCCTGTAACACAGGAGGGCGGACGGGACCCTCAGCACTTTGAAAGGCTTGTCCTTACATAGAATAAAAGAGGAGGAACATTTTTGTTTTAAGATTTCCTAACTTCCCTCACTGCCCCCCATACACTGAGTCCACTCCTCTGTTTAAGTTCCTACAGTTCTATTTTCTTCCTTCTCTTTTGAAAAATAGTAATATGTTTATTTTTAATGAGATAACATTAATATGCATTTTATGAAAATTAGAACAACATGGAAGTATACAATTTAGTTAATGGCCTCCTGCCCCCTGTAATACCCCTGCTGACCAGAGATAGCCTTTATTAACTATTTAGTATAGTGATATCGTTTTAGAGATATAAATGCACGTAAGCAACAACAGCGAAATGTTAGGAGCCAGGAACTGTACGTTCTCTCATTAAATCCTCAGAGTCTCTGAGATGGGGGCCTCTGTTTACCAAAAGTAAACTTGAGGCTTATAGCTAACTGGTGACTTGCCTAAACATATTTTCAATATTTGCTGCTATAAGCAATCTGCAGTAAGTAAAGGCGTATATAACAATGTATTCTTGTCTGATTATCTCTAAGTAATAAATTTCCAAAACTAGAATTGCTTGGTCAGAAAGTATGCACTGTGAAACTTGGGATTCTTTTTGAGAGAGGTGGTTAACACGCCAGTTATGTGTATTCCTACTGTTATGTGTATTCCTACTATTACTTACCGGCCATTCACTAGACTTAAGCTGTGCCTCAGTTAGCTCATTTTAAAAATGAAATCATAATAGAAACCTTGTATAGCTATAAGATTTAATGATGATCCTGTAAAGTTTCTGGCTGTGTCCAATATACAGGAAGAGCAGTATATTAGACAGACCCTACTCTGATAAAGCTGACATTTTATTGGGGTGAGGAGGTAGCAGTGAAAGACAGACAATAAACAAATTAATGGACAAGAAAAATAGCAGTGTCATGCAGACGAAAGAAAGTGATGTGATAGGTAGATGGGTGGTTACCTTAGGTTGGGTGGTTTGGGGAAGTCCTAAAGAGCTGACATTTCAGCTAAGCTCTGAATAAAGAAGATATTCTTTAAATCCCTAGAGGTAGAATTGTAGGGTCAAAGATTACATGCATTAAAAATTTTGGCCAATATAGTATTGACAAATTGACTTGCAAAAAAATTTCTAAAATAATTTACATTCCCTTGGTGTATATAGACATGTTTCTTTGACCCTCTCCAGCACTTGTCTTCTGATTTTTAAAAGTAGGGTATTGAAAGCTTATTCAATCCTTTCTGTTCCTTCTCCCTAAATTAACTGTCGAGCATCACCCCCCACACTATAGACCTTTCTTCTCACTTGCTGCTTTTTCTTTCTATGCTAGTTCCTGTCAGTATCGTGCGACAGGACTGGAAGTCTCCAACAATTTAGCCAGTGTACACGACGATTAACAACACCCCTTCAGAAATTAGGCCATAGTGCCTGGCTCGGGAGCTGGCTGATCAGCATTGCTTTTGCTAGAAAAACAGGCAGCTTTTAGAGGTAGGCTGGTTTTTGCAAACGGATTTGTTGGCAGGGGTACGTAATACCTTCTGTGAGTTAAAACTGCAGAAGGCTCTGCACATCTTTTTGTTACAGTCAAACCTCTCTCCTGTTTGGCATGCAGTGGGGAGAGGGGACATTGCTGAGCATAGGACACTGCAACTGTTTCTGCCCCAGAATCGGTGGGTAATGATGACATTTGTTTGGAATGTGTGTGTGATTATTCGATGTCATTTGATTAAATGATGTCATTTGTTTGGAATGCGTATGTGATTATATTGTTTGTGGATCTGTTCTGTAAAGCCTTTTATCATCCTATGAAAACTGTCATAACAAACATTCTCTTCACAGATCTTGAGCAGGGTTCAGCATCATTACATGTTTAGTACATGTTAAAATAGAGACCTCATTCAGGTGCTGTTAGTATTTCAGTTGTATTTTTTATAGAATACACATGTATTAAAGTTTAATCTTCGATTCAAGTGTTAAGGAAAATGATACTATGTAGTTTAGACTTGTAGACAAATGGATTAGAAGTCACTTGTTCTTAATATGTGGTTTCTTTTTATAATCTTTTTTCAATTTAGCAACTTAAATAAAACATCCCGAGGGCAACATGTGTTAGGGAGCGGGTGTGGGGAACGAATGTGTTTGGTGAAATTGTCCAGGAGCAGAGCATCGCTCACTTAAAGCTCAGAAATTTGTCATCCAAATATGTGCAGATTGCTGGTGCTATTAATAGTTCGAACTCAAGTAAACAGCTTCTTCCCCCTCGTTGCTGCTTGGCCATTGTTCAGATGCCAGGACAGCCCAGGGAGCAGCATCTCACACCAGGCTCATGGAACTCATGCCCATATCCTGGACTGCTTCCTTCCCAGGCAGAGCCGTTGGCTACCTCGGGCTTGAGGTAACCAGGGGCCAGATATTCAGGCCCTTCAGTTCCCCACTTTTAGCTCCACCCCTACACAGCCTGTTGTACAGCTTTACAAACGTGCCTCTGCTCTAGAGTAGCAGGATCTAAGATTCCTGGCAACTATAAAAAGCCGTGGGCCACATGGCCATTGACAGAAGTAGATTTAGGAGATAGACATTCTCTTTTCAGGGCAGAAGCACGCATGGCTCATTCCTTTCTTTTGGGGCCAAGAAGAGTGGCAGTGGTTGTAGGAAGTGCTGCAAGCTGCCTATGCCAGCAGCCGATCTGCAGGCAGGCAGGCACTGACATTTTGAGAGCCCCTTTGGGGACTCAAACAAAATGCTGACATTAGACAACTGAGGACATTCCATGGTTTATTACCATATTTCCTTTGGAAAAAATAAGTCTCTTAAATTCCTGTTTCATCTGCATTCGTTAACAATGACTCTTATGTCAGATGCCCATGAGGAAGTTACGAATAACTTGACATTTTGCTATTGAGGGGATGGGTGATAAGGGATGAAAGATTCTTGGGCATGTTACCTAACTTTTCCTACCTTTAGTTTCTTCTCTGTCAAGTGAGGATAATCTTGCCTCTCCTGTTTCATGGAGTTGATGAGGAAGTCTATGTAAAAGTACGTTTTGGACTATATGGAACCAGTAGACTGTAAAGGAGAAAAGTAAGGTTGTGGAAAGAGTCCCCCAAGCCCGGCCAACTTTGTGACCCCAAGCAAATGGCTAATGTCTCTCAGCCTCAGTTTTTTCATCTGTAAAATGGGAATATCAGTAACTGCCTTGCAGGAGTGTTACACATATTAGAAATAACAAATATAAAGCACCGACAAATGGTAGACAATAGTTAAGTAGCAATAATAGTTATTGTCACATTTAATGTGGAGATATTCACCCTGAGTAGTTTAGTATTTTTCACCCGGAGTAACAAATCCAGTTTGTCGATGTCAGAATCAGCAAAAGGCCCTGCGAAAAGCTGACAGCAGTAACTGTTAATAATAGATAACTTTTTAAAAAAATAAAAGTAATACATGAACATCATTAAAAAATTTAAATACAAAAAAGCTTCTCCTGCTTACTCCCTCACCCCGAGGCAGCCATTTAATTTTTCTGCTGTTAGCTCTTCTGGGGGTTACCTCCATTTCGTTAAATAATACTACCTTCATTTCTTTTTTTTTTTTTTAATTAATTCCATTTTTGTCAGAATGACAAATGTACATAATGTTCTTTTTAAGGTCAAATATCATTAAAAACTTACACTAAAAAACAGCCGTCCCCTGCCCCCTCCCCTTCTTTCCCTTCCCTCCTGTTTTGTTCCCAAGAGTATATACTTTTGATCCTGTTAGCTGTTTGTTCTAGTATTTTTCTTTCTGTAGTTTAAATAACATGCTTCGATAGCTGTCTCTCGCTCTTTAAACTTTTTTAATGTGGAAATTTTCAAACATATGCAGAAGCCATTGCCCAGCTTCCAGAATCAATTCCAGCCTTAGTTCATTGATGCCTGCAGCCATTTTTCCCCCTACCGTTAGATAACAGAGTTCATTGCATTAGTAACTACTTTAGCATGTATCTCTAAGAGGACTCCTATACACATACACATACACACACTACTATACATTATATATATATATATATGTACACTACTCTCACCACACATAAATAATGATCCCTTATTAGTAGTAATTAACTTAAGTATTTTTCGTTCAGCTCAGAATCTCACCAGGACCGCACACGACCACAGTGCTCTTTCTTTTCTTTGCCAGTTTTAGGTATTACCTGTTGACCTCCTGGGGTGGCATGTGAGGCTTTAGCTTTTCTGTAAATAGCACAGCCCCACTCACACTTCTCCTTACCCTTCTCTCCCAGCATCACACCTTTTTTTTTTTTAATCGAGTCAGCATTCGATGTTTTACAATGTTATGGCATGGGAAATATCGTTTACTGCTGAGCCAGTAATGTTCTCATTTTTCCTTTCTGTCTAACTGTGTTTCCTGGACTTACTACTAGCTGCTGCTTTAATATACTCAGTTTTCCTTAATTCTTTCCACGCTTTCCCATAGACTTTCAATACAGTGTTCGGCAAGGCTGTCAAGGAATCTGTCGGTTTTGTTTTCCTGTGCCTTCCACCCCGCTTCCCGTCCTCAGACTGGGCTCTCTAGGCCTGCGGGTCCGCCAGGTCCCGGAGCTACCCTCATCATCATCCTCAGTGATCCTTTTACCTCTCTTGTTAGATCCCTGCTTTTAAGATCTTCTGAATTTAAACACTCGTTTAGGCGAAGGAGTTTACTGAGAAAACAGTGCATGAGAGATAAATTGTTCTAAGTTCTCGCATGTCTGCAAATGTCCTTATTGCTCAGCTGAGTATAAATTCTAGGTCCCAAGTCATTTTCCTTGTAGAAGTTTCCCTTAGAAAGTATCGCTCCATCGTCTTCAGGCCCCCCAGATTGCTGGTAAGAAATGATTCTTTTCTTTTGAAACAGTTTAGTTGTCTCTCCAGAAAGTCGTAGGATTTTTTCCTTCTTCATTATGAAAGGTTAGGAAACTATATGTAGGTATGGTTTCTTTTCCTCCTCCTCAGCACTTCTTAAACTTTTCAGTTGGAAGATGCAGTCTTTCTTCAGCTCTGGGAAATTTTCCACATGATTTCTTAGATAATTTCCTATTGTCTTTTTTTCCTTTTCTGTTCTTTTTCTGGAATTCCCACTTAGTCTGATGTGAACTTCCTGGATTGTTGTTCTTTGTCCTGTGAATTTTTACCCCCTATATTTTGAAAGATTGACTTTTCTTATTTTCTAGTCATATTGTTAATTTGTTTATTGTTAATTTCACTATTCATATGGTTAATTTCCAAGAACCCAGTTTTGTCAGCTTCTGTTATGTTTTATGGACATAGTATCTTCAGAATTCCTGAAGATAGAACTTTTTAAAAAGCTTCTCATTTGTCCGAATTTCCTTTTTCATTATAGGGTTCATTTTCTCTTTATTCATTGGTTTTCCTCAGATGCTCTTTGATGGTTGTTTGTTTGTTTGTTTCTTTGCCATTTGTAATTAATAATAAAAGACTTCTTTTAGGAGACAGGCTTGGCTTCCCCTAGAATTGGTCGTTTGTTTGCCCTGTAGTCTTCACCACCCGCAGGTTGAATGGATGTACTTCGCTTTAGGGCACCTGGGCAGCAGTTAGACTGAGGGCCCTTGAAAGGACTGAATAGGATGCCTGGTCTGTAACTAGAAGCCCTGTATGGCCCCAGGCAGATCTTTCTGTTCACTTAAAGAGCCCTCCTGTGTTTGCCTGAGGATCTGCAGAGCTTCCTGACCTGTGAAAGGTGGGAGCGGGGTAGGGAGCTGACTGTGCAAGAAGGAAAGCCTGGTTTGCAGTTTAAAAGACATAATGCCTTTTTAAAGCATGCTGTTGCTTTACCTCAATTTACCAAGCTATTGCTTGGACTACCCAATGGTTTAGAAAATATTTAGAAAATATTTATTGAGTTTCCTGTTCTGTAGCAGTGAACAAGGGAGACAAGTTTTGGTCTCATGGAGCTTGTAGTCTGGCAGGGAAACATGTACTTACAATAACGTATGCTGAGGGTTATGAGAGGAGAAATAGAGGGTGCCATAGGACCCATACGGCAGGGGGAGCCTAACTTGGCCCAGGTGGAAGGCCTCCCTAAGGAAGTGATGTTTAATCTGCGATCTGATGGCTGAGTACGATGTCAGAGTTCAGTGGCAAGTGGCAAAGTGCAGTGGCAAGGGAGAGCCTGGAACCTACAGCAGGTCTTCCTACTGCGAGGGCACCGGGTTGTGCAGTCGGGAAATGTCCTGCGTTTTCTGGGTCTGGCATTCCTCAACTGGAAGATGAGGTGATCACATGCTCTTTTCAGCTGTAAACATCGATGAGACTAAGATTGTTGAAAATTAACTCAAAAGTGAAGATCCATCTTTACCATAACTGCCCTGATCTGAACCCTATGTCTAGCTGGTGGAAAGCGGGTCTTGAGAAGGCTGAAGAAAGGCCAGGAGGGGCAGTGTGGTATCCTGCAACCCCACTGTCCATTTTCCAGGTGCACACTCATGGCCATCAGGCTTCCCTCTGCCAGCTCTTCTGACACATCAGCAGTAGTCTGAGGGGGACCGGGAAGTAGAGCCTCAGAAAACCCACCCCGTAGGAAAGCAGCCAGGTGTACTCTCAAAGAAACAAACAAACAAATCGAGCCTTTCTTTGTCACTTTTTATGGGATCAATCCCGCCCCTGCATTGACTTAAGTGTCTGATTTCAAAATATTGTTGAGTGTAGGTGTGATTCTTTATACGTCTGTACCAGAGGTGGTTAACTGGTTATTTCTGGGTGATAGGATGATGGATGATTTTCCTCTCTTTTTTCCGGTTCTTTTTGTATTTTACTTTTTTTTTTTTAAATAATTAAGATTATGTTAGAATATTATCTGGCATATGGTAAACATTTGATAAAAGTTTTGTTTTTGTTTATGGGTTTTTTATTTTAAAAAGTGCCTCATGTACAGAATGCTTGTAAATTGGACATGGATCTTTTTCTTAAGAAGCTCAAATTCTAGCCAAATAAGATCTACCCAGAAACAAATATGCCTCAAAGAGACTAGGATAAGTTTCTTGAGAAACAGATAAAGTAGTAAGGAAATTCAGAGGAGGAAGAGACCCCTTTTAGACTGGGAGTGAGGAGGTGGGGATTGAGGGCGGCTTGTGGCAAAGGGGCTGTCAGCCCTTCCGGCCAGCTCCGCGCTCTGAAGCAGCCGCCAGCTTCCTTTCTCCTCAAATGGAGCCCAAAGTGCTGGCTGTGAAGAATCACCGAGTCTCCTGCAGGGAAACCCTTTAAGAGGCAGTAAAGTAAGAGACTTAAAATACAGGCCGGTCCACAGACTGTCCTGGCTTGGAGCATGGGCTCTGTTACTTTGTAGATTGGTCAGTCTCTGTATATGTCAGTTTCCACATTTGTAAGATGAGAATATTAATAATACCTCCTGCGTCTGACTATTGCAAGGAAGACATAAAGTGGTATTTATAGAGTACTCAGCACCAAGCATGGCCCCAGTGCACAAAGTATATCTGCCATTGTCAGAAGACAAAGTGAGCTGGTGTTGTCCATGGATTGTATCACAATGAGCAGTTATTCAGTCTGCAAGGCAAGTGATACAAAGTATAAGTTGTAGAAGAAATCTGTATCTGTTTTTATGAATGGGCTCCTTACTATTATTTTCACTCACATAATAGAACACGCATGAGTCAAAGCACTAAGGGCGATGTCAGTAAACTGACCTGTCAAGAGCCCAGCTTCATTTCCTGCTGTTACTGGGCTTCTGGAATAAAGTCATAGCCAAACGATGGCCCCGGCCTCCAGTGCATCCAAGCCGAGTGTCATTGCTGAGGCCCACACCGGACAGCTCTGAGGGCTTCTGTTCCTCACTCATCCTGACGGCCTAGGGGAATACTGGACCCTTTTCTGGCTTCCTGACAGTCATGACCTTTATTCATTCATTGTCACATCATCCTCAGGGCAGCAGATGGTAAAACTGAGTCAGAATTAGAAAATAATGTCTTCACTATTAGAATAGCGCAGCTTATTCTTGCAAGTATTTTTCAACTTGTAGTATGTGCCAGGCACTTATCCACATAAGAACTTTGCAGGATAAATGCTATTATCCTTGTTTTACTTTGAGAGACCAAGGCACAAAGACGTTAGCTTAGCTCATTTTTCTAAGTGGGGATGATCCCATTGAAAAATAAGGGCCAGGCTTGGTGAAATAACCATTTTTTGAGAAGTAGCACTGGCATATGTGCTGGCCTAAGTAGGAGTCCAAAGACTCAGTTTCCAGATCTGGCCCTTTCCTCTTGAGCTGTGTGGCCCTTGGGCACGTCACTTAACTTTTCTGTGTTTTATTTTCCTGTTCAGGAAAAGGAGATTAATAATGCAGCCCCTACATACCTAATTCTCCTGAAGCGAGAATGTAGTGAGATTAGGTACAAAAATGAGAGGCACCACCTACCAACACTCAGGATGTGCCGGATAACTTCAGCTACCTTGCATGCGTTATTCTCACAGCCCTGAAATGGAGGCCGAGGATCGCGTTCTACAGTTAAAAACACAACAGAACAAATTGAAGTTCAGAGAAGTTAAGTCAAACAGGACTCAGATCCGCATCTCTGGCTCCCAAATTGATGCCCCTAATCACTCCATCCGTCGCATTGCTTTCCCCTGGACTCAGAAGTAGGGAGGTTTTGCATGTCTCTCCCATCAGGCACTCTACAAATACAAGAGATTATTATTATCTCTTGTAAGCACTACTGTTCTGTGTTAGTCCCTAAGGACAGTTAAAGTCTCTTGCTTCTTTATCTTATCTAGCAGTTTATGCTGCCTCTTCCAGTGTCCCCCAGGACTTGTTTAGTGAATTCTTTCGGGTTTTCTCCCAGAGAAACAGGCTCCACCATGTAGGAGGTCGAAGGAGCCAGGCCGAGCCTGACCTCTTGAGTAGGGGCCTCTGACTCCTCTCACCTTCAAGCATGTAGTTAATCAGCTTGTAGTAAAATTCCTTATGTTGCATTCATTAAATGCCTCAGTCACTGAATTACAGAAGTGGAAGACACCAAAGCCATCATCTTATTTGATCCTGGGAGAGAGGTGACTTGCTTAAGGCATGCATTCAGTTAGCTGCGTGACCGAGATCAGAACCCAGTTCCCCAGGCAACATACCAGTGCTCTTTACGAGCCTTTCATGTGGGCACGTGTCATCTCCCGTGAAGGACAAACTCACACAAGCACTGTACCTAGCGTACCTTTAAGAAACTATGGAGAAATTAAACAGCTTGGAAAATTGAACAGGAAGAGAGATGGGGAGTAGGTGGGGGAGCAGACCTCCACTCCAGCCTAGTATATTATACACCAGAGAAGTGAATTAAAACACAGCAAAGCAAACCAGATAGCCCACAGTCAGCAGTGACTAAGAGGTAAAGGGACTTTGCGGGGAGCCCTGGCCCAGTGAGTGCATAGGAAGCCTTTTGTCAGTAAGGCAGCGGTGTTGAAAATTGAAGGAAGGATGTTAGGCAAATGTGACAGCCCGGGATGCAGTTACAGCCCCCTGGCTCATTGTCCAAAGGAAATGGATCTCTCCTGTGGACGGCGAGGTGGAAACTGAGCAAGGGAGCTGAGTGGTTGACATCATCAGACTGAGCATTGGGTTACAACAAATGGGGACTTACTTGGCCCGAGACATGGGAAACACCCACTAAAACCTCGAAGTGCATTTCATTTAGAAAACACAGAGAGACGGAGAGAGAGGGCAGGAGAGAATCAATCCTGCCTGGTCTGCTTAATCTGGCTTACCCTCAAAAGGGAGGTGTTTTGAATCCTGGCTTCTTAAATTCAGCCTTCTCTTCTGACGGAGGACCCCTGGACTGTGAAGAAATTCTTTGCTCTTGTAAGTAGAACTCCATCCTCCCACGCCTAGGGAGAAGCAGGGCTCAGAGGCAGAGCTCTTTGTAGAGCCTGCTTTCTAGCCTGTTGATCACACAGTGTCTATTTTTATATTATGATACATTGTTACTCTGAAAATTATGGCTTTGTCTGAAACTCTCTAGGGCTGGAATCTGAGCCTCAAGTCTCACAGATGGGCTCCATTCAAATGCTGTTTTACTTTTTTACCCAAAGAACTTTGGCACAGTATCTAGAGGTTTAAAAGCAGCTGTTTGGGCCAAATATAGGTGAAGAAATAACTCCTCCCTTAGCGATTGTGTTTGTAAAATCCTTTCTTTTTTTCTGATTACAAAGGTGTTGTAAAAAAAATTTAAACATTCTAGAGAGAAATGTCTCTCAGAGTGAAAATTCCCAACAGTTTTCCCCTTCACACAGTGGAGACTTACCCTCAGACAGATGTAACATCGATATTTTAAATTTAAGGTACAGGTATGATTAGATTTCATGAAGTTATCTCATCACATATGCCCCAGAGCTGCTGGAACTGTGTGGAGAACTCCAAGGTGGAAAGAAGCGTTAGAAACCTTTAACTTTGGCTTTGTGATATTGTTACTGCTTCCTTTTAAAAAAAAGTTGCCGTTTATACCTAAAAAATAAACAGAGCATGTAAGCCCATGGGCATTTTATTCATCGGGTCTGTTTTCAGGATTTTAAACCTACTCAGCCACCCTCTGTGCAGAGGGAAGGGAGGGGCCTTGCTGTCCCAGGCCCTCCCCAAGGGTGCCTGAGCGGAGGATTCTCAGGTGGCTTGAAATACATGGCTGCTGTGTGTCACCCACTTCCCTGGCCAGCAGGTAAAAATAATTGAAGAATCGCAGTGAGAGGAGAAAGACTTCAGCTTTAAAAAACAAAGAGCCACTCTGTGTTAGAAGGGCCACCCAAGGGAGCCGTGCGAGGCTGAGCAAGGGTTTCACACTGTCTGGGCTTCAGTTTACTCATTCGTATGTAAATGAGGGGCTGAAACTAGATGATCACTATATATTTCCAAATTCAACTTGAAATAAACCATCGGTTTTTCTTTCCGCTTTGAGAACCCTTAGTGCTTGAGAAGCAAAGGGCCCTTGGTTTTCCAGTTCCCAGAGTCAGAGTGCCTAAATACTGGTACCTCTAGGAGAGTTAAAAGAGGACGTAAGACAGGCACCATTAAGTTACTTCTGAGTGTTTACGGTTTCATCAGGTTTGGTGTTCCTGAAGAAAGAGAAAGTTTCGGCGTGATGATGATGTGTGTGTGTGTGTGTGTGCGTGCGCGCGTGTGCGTGCGTGTGTGCACACAATGGGGAGGCAGGAGGAAAAGGATTAATGTGATTGGGCATCTCCTAGATGTCATGACTCCTGCGTGGGGTGCTCCTCCCCGTAGGTAACCCGAGGTAGTCGGTATCACCCCCAACCCCACTGGCTGAGGCTGAGTCTCCACTGTGTGCCCCCTTGTCAGCCCAGACTCATTCTGAGTGCTCACCAGAACTACACTTACGGAATTGCATAACTTCGGGTCCCCATGTCTGTACGCATACTCTCGTGAGTCAGTCTCGTCCGTCACTGTACCCCATTGCCTGGTAGAAAGCCTAACACATAGGTACAGAGGACACACATCATACCGAATTTTAACTTAAAGCCCAACGTCCTAGTTTCTAGCTTGGTGAAAGAGAGGGCGAAGAGGAGGGGAAATCTCTCTCTCTCCCTCTCTTTTTTTTTTTACATCTACAGCACCTGGTCTTCCTAAGTGGTCTTCCATCCCAGTACTGACCAGGCCCGACCCTGCTTAGCTTCCGAGATCAGACGAGATCGGGCACGTTCAGGGTGGCATGGCCTTAGACAGAAATCTCTATTTGCCTCGCTTCCCGCTCCATTTCATCTAGACATGGCCTCCCCTGCTGCTGGGGAAGGATGACGTGAGCCAGAGTACAAAGAAAAGCGATAGTTGTCACATCTTGGATTTCGAGTCGCAGAGGTTCCAGGTCTTGGCAGTTTAAGGGATCTTTATTCTTAAGGCCGTCGGAGACCCTAACTCTGAGTAAGAGGTAGCATTTAAAAACTCTTTGCTTGAGTTGAGATCTTGGTTACCAGGAGGGTTCGCAAAGCCCTGTGGCATATCAGGAACTGTGGCCGTCCCCCGCAGCTCAGCCCTTTGAAGGTGGACTGTTTGCTGCCATGGGCGAGGGCACGGGCAGCAGGAAGGCCAGGTCTCCACCTCCCCCCAGCCCCCCAGGGTGATAATGAGGAGGTAATACTCTGGAAGTAAGTACCCAGTCCTTGTTCCTGTTTGGGGTGCGGGGAATGGAAATGTGGGTGGCCTCGTGCCCTTCAGTCCAGGCCACCATCAGGAACCAGACGGGGGTGGCTTTGGTTTCTCCTTCTGTGCCATCAGAGTCAGCACAGTTATCAGTGTGCTTTTCCTCATGTATCCCACCTGCACCCCGGCAGCGAACTGAGGGCCTCTTGGGAGAGGAGGTAGGTCGCGGAAGAGACTACTATGTCCCAAGCTCTTGTTTGTCTTTTATATCTTCCTAAATACATGTCACACACAGGGCTGAGCATCTTGCGTATGTTCATTCCTTTTCATCTTCACCGCAGTGATGTGAGGCAGAGATTATCTCCATTTTATACGCAAAAGGCACAGAGCAGTGAAGTGACTTGCCCAAGGCCTCCCAGGTAACAGGTGATAGAGCTGCATTTCCTCATGAGAACTGGCTTTCCCGAATCCTTTGAACTGTACTGCCTTTTCCCTATCACCTTCCCAGATCTCAGTTTCTCCCTCGATAAAACGAGGAAGCCTGACCTAGAGTCAGAAGTCCAAGGGGTCAGGCTTTTCGTTTTCATTTGAATTTGAATGCCTTTAGGCAGTGCGTTCTCCCTTTTGTTACCAACCGTACCCTTCCCTTGCGCAGTCTGTAGCTCTCTCTGGTCTCCTGTCTCTCCCTTGGCTGCCCCTGGACTGGTTGGTGTCTATAGTCCCTGTCACTTAAGACAATTTATGGTTCAATGAGAAGTTGGCAAGGATAGCAGTAAAAGTTCTGCCGTCACCACCTCCTCACTGAGCCATCCCGGACAGATCGGTTCCCCTCACAGAGCCTGCTTCCCTTGTGGGGGGGGAGTGGGGCACAGTTGTATCTGCCTCAGAGAGGTACCACGAGAATGAAATAGGTTAAAGCTTTAACGCACTTAGCTGGCATGCAAATACACGCTCGCGATGAGCTGCTTTATGGTTTCCAGAGAGAACACTGGCCAATGTACATAGGCACCTGACCCCTCAGTCACAGGATGATATTTGTATGAGGAATCTGAAGTCATCTCTGACCTCAGCTGTGCTGCAGCCTCCTGTGATGGGCCCTGGAGCTGCCACACTGGCCCTTCAAGGCCAGCCTCAGTGCTGCTGCCTGTCGCCCAGTCAGGTGCTGAGGCCAAAAGCAGACATGGGTGCTGTTCTCCCGGGACCAGACGACCCTGGCCCACCTGCTTAAGGAAGAAGCTGGTGACAGGTGTTACTTTATGAGTGTGACAAGAAGCCGAGGTGCCCAGTTAGCTCTGCAGAGTGTTTTCACAAGGGGCCAGAAGTAATTCCTAAGTGGAGACAGACATGGAAAATCTAAAGTTCTTGGAAACAAATCATTAATCATGACTCAAGGCTGAGCTCACTGCCTCCTGGAAGTCTTTCACAAATGCCTTATGAAAACTTTGCGTACTGCTCCTTCAAAGAGTGCTTTCTGTAGAAGTTGCAATCAGCTGAGATGCTGAATGACTCTGAATTGCAGATTAAAATGCATCCGCTCTCATTGGAGGAAGCAAGCATTTCCTAACTTTATTTAAAAGGAGTCTCTTTAATCTTCCAAGAAATTACTGATGTTCAACTTGATTTTCCTGAATTGAAATTGAATAATGGACCTGCAGGGCACTCAGGAAATGAAGTATTTGGTAGCTAATGCATTCTCATTATGTCCCAAGGACAGAGGTCAGTCAGTCGGGTTTTTAGTGCTTTATAGGTGTGGTCTCTGATGTTTAACAGACTGTACCAGAGGGCCAACTGGTACTAAGCACGAGGCTAGAGGGAAGGCTGATTAAGAGCCTGTGGTCTTGTGGAGTTCTCTCAGTACATTGAGGAAGACAGGCAGGTGCGTGAATCGTGACAGTAGCTCAGTGGACGGGGGTCCTGACCTTGAACTGGGCTGATTACTCCCAAGCCTTCCCTCCATTCCCTCACTCTCCGAGCTTGGCCAGCATTCGCATTAGGGAGCATGAGAGCTGGCCTCGCTGAAGCATTTACTCCTGGCACCTAGCTATCCCACGTGGCTTCAGACAAAGAAAGGAAATACCTTCACAAATGTAGGGGCCCCACCTTCGAGGACTCTGAATCTGCAATTCCAAGTTTTAAGTGAGGAAACATAGGAATGGCTGATTTCGTAATTTAAAATCACCACTGAGTTTTCTGTTGGTTTGTTTTTATAGCATTTATTGTGCCCCCCCCCCTTTATTTTTAGGATACAAAATTAGAACATGTTCATGGAGGGAAAGCTCTAGACAGTACAGAAAAACAGGCTTAAGTCATTACCCACTGATTATATTTCTCTGAGTTTTTAATAAGGCGTGGCTAGGTTGAAGTGGATGAACTTTTTTAAGTCTCTGATACACATTTCCAGTCAAGCACCAGAAAATGTCTGCCCATGTAAGCTCCCATTAGCATGCTTGTGCCCACCCCCTGCACCCTCACCCTCACACTACCACTGCATTTTAAGTTTACTAATTTAATTTCTCCCTGGGCAGAGTCTGTTTGCCTATCTCAAAGGTGCTCGTGCTCTGTGCTGCAGGCCCCTGGGTAGGAGCAACCACTTATCTGTGGTAGGTTAGAGGCCACAGCCTTCCTTTGTACTTTCCGGTGTGTCTACAGGGATTCATCCACCTCGAGAACCCTTTCCGTGTTGGGCGTTATGCAAGATGCTCTGGGGAATGCCGAGGGAAGACTCGTAAGCAGCTAGGTGTCTGACAGGAAAAGACGACTTAGGAAATCCTAGCACGTTATTATGTGCCCTAAGGCAGGGACAGTGCTGTGCCCGAGAAAGTGGAGGGACAGTAGCATTCGAGACGAGCCTTCAGTTCCATACATTTTCATGTATTTCACCAATGTTTATTGAGCATCTAATATCTGCCAGGCACTGGGCAAGTCGGTAGACAGCGTTATGTTAAAACAGCCCTGGTCCTTTCTCAACAGGAAGCTTACGAGGACAAGTAGCAGTGTTATGAACAGGGTGAGTGATGGCTGAGGAGGAGCACGTGTCAGGGCAGCCTGGCTTGGAGAGGTGTTTAAACTGAGACGAGGAGTCAGTTATGTTAAGAGCCAAGGCGGGAGGTGGGGGGAGGAGGGGTGCTGTGGAGTGGGAAAGAATAATCCATGTAGAGAGAAATACACCTGTGAAAGGGCCCGAGGCTGGAGAGCATGTGCAATGTCGGAGAAACTGAAAGAGGCAGTGTGGCTAGAGCGTGGAGGGACAGGGGAGAGAGAAATGGGTGAAGGTAAAGGTGAGGAGAAGGGTAAGAGAATTAGGGAGGGGCCTGGCGAGGCCTGGAATTTTTCTTCTCTTACTCAGGGTTCTCTCCAAGATGGTATAGAATATGACTCCTGATCTAGAATTTCTTCTTAAGGGGCAAGAAGAATCCATTCCTCCCAAGATCCTGTTTTTATTCATTGGCTTGCTTGTAGTTCCCCTTTCTGTGATTTTAAACCTGAGCTCCCTACTGGACTTGGGGTTTAGAGACCTGCGTGTGTACAGCAGCCCCATCCCATCCCCTCCCCACCCCCCACCACCACCGCCCGCCGGCCCCTGCGTTATCAACTTGCTGTGTGACCTAAAAAGATCTTTAACTTCTCTGGGCCTCGTTTTCATCTGTAAGTGGGAATGATTACGAACTGATCCCAGAGTCATTGTGAAGATCAAATAAGATATGAAGTGCTGGAGAAATGTGAGGTGTCATTATTGCAACGAAATATTTATTATCAATGAAATAGGAAAAGTTAAAAGCAGAGCATTCCAGCAGGGGAGGGCAGAGTATACCTCCCAGATAACTGAAATGGCAGATTCAGCCTAGGCAGCTCTTCTTTAGGAGCTCGTTGTCATGCTGTTGTTCCTCTTCTTTTTTATTCCATCCACGAGGCAAAAGCATTTACTCTCCTTTCTCCTATCACAAATGGTTTGCAGAACAATCCATTTCACTTCTCTAGATTCTAGGATCCATTTGATAGAGAAGCCAAAGCATCTGCTTGGAGACCAAAAGAGCCTTGTGAGCAGAGCTGCTGCGGTTTGCAAGGCGTTTTGGTTCCCAGCAGACAGTACACTCCCAGAAGTGTGTTTAATTGGGTTTAGGGAAGGAAGGCAATCAAGGGCACCAAGCCATGGAAAACAGTTAACAGCACAGAAACAGCCCACACACCACCTACACAGGGCAGTTTCAAGCCAAAGCTTTAGGCTTTCTTTTGGATTTTAAAGGGGGAATTTCTTTTTTTTTTTTTTAATTTATTTAAATTAGTTTCTTTTTTTAAAGTAAAGATTGTTTCCTTTAATAAAAGGCATAATGCTTAGGAATAAAGTGCACCTTTTTTCCACTCAACAAAATTTTTTTTTAAAATTTGTTCTTTTTCGACCAAAAAAGAAAGTGACAATCAGTACTGTTACGTATCCCATGTAAAGGTAAATGAGTAACGTGTAACATCATGTTCTTTCTCTGCTCTCTCTGTTTCTCTGTTGTTTGTTTTTATTTTCTTCATTATTTTCCCATAAAGTAATACTTAATGTTCATTGTAACTAATTAAACAATTGGAAGATGTATAAAGAAAAAGTCATAATCTCCTCCCTCTACTCATTTCCATCCTCTGAGATAACTGGTCTTGATCTGTTTGGTGTATATCCTTCCATATCTTTCTCAAAGCTCTTATTTAAATGGACAAAGGATTGGTGTATGTCTGTGGTTATTTGTTTTGTCAGAATGGGATCATACTTTATTATTTTCCAATTTATTTTTCCCACTAAATAATACATCATAGGTAGGTATAAATCTGTTTCACTCTTTTAATTCGCTTCAGGGCTATAGATCTTACAGGTACCACAATATGTTCAGCCATTTCACCTTTGACAGATATTCAGGTTGCTACCTGTTGGAGTTTTTATTCTACTAGAAATATTATTGCATTAAATATCTTCATATACATGTCCTCAGCTGGTGCTTTTATTTTTATAGGTTACATTTTCAATAATAGTATTGCTGGGTCAAAGGTATAATGTATTTAACATTTTAATAAATAAAGCCATCCTACTTTACAAATAGGTCTTAATTTACATTCTCCCCAGCAATATATAAGTACTTCTATTTCTAAATCTTTACCAATATTAGATATTCACTTCTTTCTTCCTTCCCTCCCTCCATCTCTGTTTTATTCTGTGACCAAGCTGATGGGGGAAAATGGTGTCTCATAGTTGTTTTCTTTGGATTTCCCTTACTGCTAGTGAGATTGAACATTGTTTCATGTTAATTGGCCACTTCATTTTCCTCTTCTGAGAGTTCTTTCACCCATTTTTCTTGTGAATTATTTACCTTTTTCTTAACAAGTTGTAGGAGCTGTTTATATATTTATATATCAAGGATTCCAGATGTGTTGCAAATATTTTTCCTAATATGTTATCTGTTTATTACATTTTTAAATTTATAGAAAAATTTTAATTTTTTTATTGTAAAAAGTTTATTTTTGATTGTTCCTAGTGTCTGACTTTCTCGCCTTGTTTAAGAATAATTTCTCCAACTCAAAGTTTATATAAATATTTTCCTAATGATGTTCTAATACTTTTATGGTTTTAGTTTAATACTGAATCTTTAATCCCTTTGTACGCAGTTTATCCATAGGAATTTTGTTTATTCTAGATGTGCCAGTACCATTAATTAAATAAGCCATCTTTTCTATTTTGCATTGAAATTCCATCCTTGTCAAAAGTAAGGTACTTTACTGTATCTGTTTCTGGACTTGCTATTCTAGTTCACATACCTTTTTGTCTGTTCTTATGTTAATACCATATATTTTTATTATAACATCTTTAAAGTAAATTTTTATTATCTCATAAGACAAATCCCCTAAATTTTTTTTATAATTCTCTTTACTGTTTCTTGGCTAATTTTCTTGGATACTTATTATTCCATATGAACCTTAAAGTAATTTTATCCTTACCCCCCTCCAAAAAAACTATTAGTATTCTTACTGAAATTTAATTACTATTATATAATAATTTGGGGAGGATTGACATTTTCGGATAATTAGCCTTTTCTACCCAGGAGCATGTTAACCGGTTTAGAACATTTGCATTCTATTTCTATATTTTGTTATTTTTACCTTTAAAATTTAAATATATGTCATGGATGTTTTGTAAAGTAAAACCTCGTTTCTGTGTTTGTCCTGAATAAGCAAGGACCTTAAAAAGTTTTAACTCTGTTTTGTCTTCTATCCTCAATGTTATTATTATTAAACATGTAATACTGTCAAATATTGTCAGAATTGTTTTAATTTCCCTATGACCTTCATTTTACTCAATCCGTACTTCTTTAAATTTACCAAGATACTTACCGATTTCTTTGCTCACTGTAGATTCTAAAATCTCACTTATTTTCTGTGTTTCCTTTCTGTTGGAGAGCATTGGAGTCTCTGAATGTTCAATTTGCCCAGTCTTTGTCTGGAAATGTCTTTTGCCCTCACTCTTGATAGTTTAGAATTTTAGATAGACAGCACGTATAATGATTATGAAAATTATGTATGCCTCTTTGAAAGTTTTCAACCAAAACAGAAATATTTAATGTAAAAATGTGAAAGATACTTTCATTCCTTTCTCCTTGAGTCTCAGAGAGAGCTGTTGTTTATAGTTTGCTGTTCACCTTTTTCTATGTAGATACAAAAAAAAAAAACGTATGCACAAAAATGCTCTACCTTTTTTTCTAACCATAAACGACCATGTTCATATTTATATTAAAAAGTGGTAATGTAAACAATCTTAAACTCATTTTTAATGATAGAGCATGTCTATATTTCCATGTCAGTGGAACAAAATCTCCCATATTATTTGTCTGTAGGGTTTCTCATTGTATTGACACACCATAATTTAACTCTTTTCTTTTTAACACACATTTGTTTCCCCCTTTTCTTTTTTACTATTACACTATGTTTTACCGAACATCTTTTTACTCATGTGAATCTATCTATAGTATAAATTCCTAGATTTTTGACTGACCCAAAAGGATGTGTACATTTAACACGTTCATAGGTATTGATAACTTGTCTTCCCGAAAGATTGTTGCAGTTTACAACCCTGAAGTATAACCAACTCTAATTTTTTTATTTTTGCTTCTGGTTCCTTAGAGTTTCCACGCTGATTAGTCAATAGTGGAAAATCTGAAGAGATGCAAGCAGGAAAAAGAAACTAAACCAGGTGGGTAATTACACTGTTCACACCACTCTACCATAGCATCACGACTTTTGCTTAAAAACCTTTATTCTGTTTGAAGAAAGAAAAGATAGAGGTTCCAATTGAACTTAGGAATTTTTTTGGCCCCGTGAAGAAAAGGCAGAAAAGGCGCTTTTCAGGAATTGTATGACATCACACTGGAACTTCACAGACATGATCCATCCCATTTACAGACACTTTCTGTAGAGCATCAGGAAGACAATTTACCTGTAATGGCTTAAAAGAGAATGGCTTTCTTTAGCTGTCTACTTAAGTGATGGAAGCGTACACAAGTTATTAGCAAATTTGGGTATGATGCCAACTCTCCTGTCCACCAGTTGTCTGTTATAAAGCTATTTTTATAAGGACTAGGGCACATTATGGTAATCTCAGTACTGTGGTAGAGGTGCAAAAGCAGGCAAAAACCCAGCCCAAAGAAACAAGCACTGGCCAGTGGTCTGATGGGGAGAGATGGCACAAGTCACTCCCAGTTGGAAGAAAATTGAGTTCACAGAACATGAGTAGCCTGGAATTGTGGCCACCTTCAGTCAGTGTTTATATTTTTATGGTATCTACATGTTTCTGGCATAAGTTGATAGTTTTTAACAGCCTCTGATTAATGCTTCGGCCACCTCCGCTACCCCCCAAACTCCCCCAACCCCCCTTTAGTGCCATCTCCTTGCAGTTGGGGTAGAATCTCCAGCCTTTATTTCTCTGAGTTCTAGCAGTCCCGGGAGGGCGGGGGCTTTCCAGCTCCTTTGAATTCCCTCTCGTGGCCTATCCTGCCTCCAGCGCCTCTCCGACAAGTCCTCTTCTCTGTTGGTAGAGCAAGAGTCTCGTCTGGCTGGCAGCTACCCTGGGGTTGGAACTCCCGGGCTGCTTATCAGCAAGGCTTCTGGGCATTGCCCTACTGTAGCTTCCCAAACACCCAGCTTATGTCCTGTTCTGACTCAGTGCCCCTGGGAATCCCCTGGATGCAGATGTTTGCAGTAACTAGGATGCAGGAGTCGGCTCCCAGGACTGTTTATCTGGCCAAGTCCGGTTTAGGAGGGCAGGCCTCCAAGGGGCTTTCTGTTCCAGCTGCTGTGGGAGCGTCGGGGCCCAGAGCCACTGACCTTGAGAATGCTCGGGTTATATGAAGTCTAGAAGTTTTTAAACCAGGGCTTTATGGTTGGCTTCTGGGATTCAGGAGCCCCCTATAACCATGGGTACAGTTTTGTGTGTATGCACACACACTCAGGAGCCCCCTATAACCATGGGTACAGTTTTGTGTGTATACACACACACACACACACACACACACACACATGCACGCACGCACGCACACAGGGGCCAAGTGTCTGTAGCTTTCTTCATGTTTTCAAATGTGTCTTTGACCTCTGAATTTTATGAACTGTTGGTCCAGAGAGAGCCTGTAGTGTTTTTGGGCCACTGTCTCCTTGGACACCAGCATCCCAGATACCAGGATCATGGGAGACCTTACCAGGCCTCTAGGTTTTTCTGTTTAGGGGTAAACTGGGACAAATTACCCAATATCACTGAAGCTCAGAGCCATCCCGTGGGATGTCCCAAAGTCCATCATGAAATTGTCCCCCCGACCCTGTTTTATCTCACTGAACTTACCAGGTGTACCGAACACACCATGCAGCTATTCTGGTTTTGGGTTCAGAGTTCTTGGGTTGCTTCAGGCAGCTACGCTGACATTAAGAATGGTGTTGATAGCTGAAATTCAGTGCAGGTTACTAACCACTGCCAAGAACAGCAAGAACGCTTTATACATAGTATCTTATTTAAGCCTCACAACCCTCCAGTGAGGTTGGTTCTGTTATTTTACATATGAAGAAACCGAGGAGGCACAGAGATCTAATAATTCTCCAGAGATCACACAGCCAATAAGCGATCACATTGACTTCAGTAAGTGATATATGACCCAAACACATGAGCCTAACCAGCAAGCTTTAAGGTGGAAGTAAAGGGCATTTTTTAGAGGGAAATAACGTAAGTAGAAAAAAAAGGGTCTGTCTGATGTTGGGCAAACAGCCCTGTATTTTATAATACTGAGAACATTGCTGTGTTGTAGCAGATAAGAAAAACCGTGCTCACAGCAATGTTCTTACATCATTAAGAAAAGGTTAACGGGTAGTCATTAATGCATTAGTGTGATAACACAAGAATTTTTGTCCATTATAATTCAAAAAGGTGGTTTTTTTTTACAGCTTTTTTGAAATATAATTCACATACCATACAATTCACCCATTTAAGGTGTACAATTCAGCGGCCTTCAGTATAATTAGAGTTGTGAATCCATCACCACAATCGATTTTAGAACATTTTCATTACTCCAAAAAGAAACCCCACACGCTTTACTCATCACCCTTCCATCCCCCCAACCCTCCTCAGTCCTAGGCAACCACTAATCTACTTTGTCTCCAGATAAAGTTTTGATACTTAGAAGAGTATCATTGTGGGAATCTTGGTGATCTCGAGTGAGTCATTCCCTCAGGAATAATTAGACAAATGAAATTTGACTCAATGTATTTTATAAATGGTTTTATTAGCTAAGAAGCTCGAAGTTGGAATTGGGGGTTGACATAGGCAAGAGACACAATTTTTTCAGAGTAATTTCCACTTGTCAGCGTCACCTGTCAAATAGGCTCATCTCGGTGAGCAACTGTAAAACGATGATGGTTTCGTGGGGACTCATTTCTCTGTTGGCGTCAGAACTAGTGGTATTTCAGCACAGGATCCTTTTTCTGTCATCTGAATCCCTGGCTTGGTTTCTCTCTCTGCCTTGCTGCAGTTGTCAGTGTGAAGGGCACTCATGCGGATGCCCTTCCTTCTTTGAAATTCAGGAGGCAGCTTGCATAGGATCCTGTTGGGCACTCGGGGGATGCGCTATTTGAGCTATTTCTCTCTTGAGCTACTTCGTGTTGGAAGAGTCAGTGTCTGTCTCTCCTGACTCACTCATTTGTTCTTTCAGGAAACATGTATTAGGTCCACGCAGCAGGCCGTGTGGTAGGTGCTCAGCAAATCGCTCCGAAAGCCCCTCACCCCTGTTATTACAGTGAGCGGCCTCATTTGACCCAGGCAGAGCTCGCCATTTGAGCTGAGAGAAGCCAGAGAGGCAGGGAGTTTGGTAAGAGAGCAATTCTCTGCTGGGGATGAGATAGATGCAGTATCATCCACATCAGGACAGAGCCATCACCAGAATGTACCATCCTAAAGAATGTGCTCCGAATCAGGAATGAGGAAACACGAGTCAAGCCCCGATCTGGTCACTTACTGGTTGGAGGACCTTGGGTGACTCACCACTTCTCTGAGCCATGAGCTCTCCATCGTGAGGGTTAAATAATGCAACACCTCTGAAAGAACCTTTAGTGTCCTTGCTGGAAACAGTCCGTATGTAGTACATGCCAAGTGAATGACTGAAGGAATGAAGGAAGATGCGGTAATTCTCAGTGCTCGAGCAGAACGCTGACAGGGCGGATGACTACATGGAGACAGGTGTGAATGGGGACTGAGGAGAACCTCCCTTTCTTCTCCCAGTCAGTCCCCTCCTGCCACTTCGGCTCCTTGAAGCTCACCTTTTTCTAGGGCTCCCACATCCTTTGCTTCCTTGAGCCAAAAAGAGGTGCCACCTTTGAGGCCTTGGGCCTGGGAGCCAGCCAGTCCTGGGTGTGAATCCCGGCTCCAGTACGTCCTAGCTATGTGTAAAAGGGATCGGATTATGCTAGGTTGCTGCGAAGTATAAATAAGATGATAGATGGAAAGCAGCCATTACCATGTCTGATGCGTAGTATATACACGCTATAAAGGGTGGCTGTTTTATTTTGTTATTACCGTCGTTATTTATTTGGTCAGGAGCCAGCACTCATGGTTGTTTTAATCACTGGCTTGAGAATGTGGATGTTCTTAAGTTCTGATTTTGTCTGTTTACTCATTAATTCATTCATATGAGTATATTTTTTGAGCATCTTCTGTGTGTCAGGAACTGTGCTGGGGATACAGTGGTGGCAAACGAGGACATCAGGGACCTACCCTTTTGGAACCAGTTGGGAAGGCAGATGTTGAACAGCTGTGTCAGCACCTGTGTCGTGCCTGGCTCGTGGGAGACTTCAGTCCGTATTTGCCGAATGATTGTTGAGTGAATTACAAGTGCAGTGATTATTAGGAAGAAGTCAAGGTGCCGCAGGTAGCGAAACAAGGAGACCTTATCTCTTCTGCTGGATCAGAAGATGCTCAGGCTGAGGGGTCTCTGTCCTGGGCCACTCAGAGTCACGCAGGACACTTGGGCTGAGGGCTGGCAGTTCCGTGAAGACTTGGTGCCTGCAGGTAGCGGGTGGAGGGTAGAGGACTAGCATACTGAACCCCAGGGGGTTGGGAATCTTGTGTACAGTGTTTTAATGTGGGCTTCCGAACTACACCATGAACTCTGCTGTTTTCATATCAATGGCATCTAGTCCCAAGCCTGGTACAGATTGACTGATCAGTTAAATTTTGTTGCATGAACGAATGGATGAATTAATATTATAGAGATAATCCCTTTTCATTCTCTGCAGTGGACTTGGGCATGCTTTTTATAGAATTCTAGAGGAACTAGAGTGGAACCCCCGAGCTGAAAGTACCATTACATATCACTCTGATTATCCATTCCTGCATGACATGTTCCCCACCAGTACTTAGTGGTTTAAAACAACAACAATCATTTGTTATCTTTCATGGCTTCTGTGGGCAGGAATTTGGGAACAGCTTGGCTGGACAGTTCTGGCTTGGATCTCTGATGCAATCGTAGTTGAACAGCGCCTGGTGCCGGAGCAGCTAGGGGCCCCTTGCAGCTAGGGGCTGCCAGCTGCATCTCTCTCTGCTGTGTCAGGGCTCTCCATGCGGTCACTTCATGGGGCTGGTCTGGGCTTCCTGGCAGCCTCGGATGTCCTAGATGCAGGTCAGAGCTCTAAAGACAAGTGTCCCAAGAGAGCCGAGTAGAAACTGTCACCTTTTCTAACCTTACCTCGGAAGTCACACAGCATCCCTTCTGCTGCATTCTCTTAGAAACAAGTTACTAAAGCCAGTTCATTCAAGAGGATGCAAATTAGGCTTCACCTCTCGATAGGAGGAATATCAGAGAATTTGCAGCCCTGTTTGTTTCAGAACCACCACAGAGATGCCCAGTTTACCTCCTCATTCCACACTTAAGATCTCCGAGATTTACGGGGAAGAACGTAGCCCAGAGGTGCCCAGCCCGGCATCAGTAGAGCTGGAGCTCGGTCAGTCTCTGGCCTGCTTGGAAGCGGCCTCACCCTCCCTTCCTCCACACTGTGATGGAGACTGCTAGTCTCTGGGAACCTCGCTTTCTAGCTGAGCCCTCACCGATGTGTGAATAGCAGAGGCCAGGAGGACCCAGCATGGTCTCCAAGCAGTAATTCAGCTGGACCTGTCCGCCTCTTTCCAAAGACCTCCATAGAAGCACAGACTTTCTTGGGTTAAAGAGTTTGTATCACTGTCTCCATCGCCAGTCCCAACCCTACATGAAGTACTAATACTGCCCGGCCTCAGGGTAAAATATAGCACTGGATTGGTAAGAGTTGTAAAATCTGTACCCCCCAAATAATTATTTTTCCTTTTGCTGTGAAGTTAAATAACAAAAAATAGAATTTTGTGGCAGAATTCAGAGAATCAGCCCAATGTGACCAAAGATTCTGAAGATTTTTACCCCTAGCTGAACGTTCTAACCAGAATTTTTGCTTAAGCATGGGTAAAACACATCCGGGAGTATGTTTCTGCATTTTTTAATGTTTTCTTGGGACTTCACTGCTTTCTTGCTCTTGCCTTGGAAATGCCTTATTATAAGCTTGAGGATCGAGGAGAAAGAGAGGAAGAAAAGGGAATGGACACTTTTTAACAGACCCTTCCTTTGTGTCAGGCATGATGTTAATTCATTTCCATGCTTCCTAACCCAATAGTTCAGGCTGGACCCTGCCTCACACTCAGTGGGTATGTGACCTTGGGCAAGCTACTCAACCTCTCTAGGCCTCAGCTTCCTCTTCTGTAGAACAGGAACAATAATGCTTTCTGCTTCATAGAGTTGCTGGAAAAATAAATAATGCCTGTAAGGTCCTCGGCACAGTCTGGCATGCAGTCCATAAACGCTGGCTGTGCTTAATCCCCACAACCACCTTTCAAGGTAGTCGTTGCACCCTGATTTTACAGAAGAGGAACCTGCAGTCAGGTGAGTCACTCAGCTGGTGGGGGGGCAGGGGCAGAAACTGAGGTGACCCCAGAGCCCTCACTGTGTCTGCCACACCACGTAGAACCACACCACACCACACCACACCACACACCAGGTGGCTCAGCCAGATCTTCGTGACATGCAGTGGTGGTGGGCAGAGGGGTTCCGGAGGCTTCACGCCCTGCAGGGCCCCCATGTAGTGTTCCAGAGCAGGAAAATTTGAAAAGTCAGAGCCAGGGATCCACTTATGAGACTCTGTAAAGAGCAGAATGACAGAGAATGTTCCGGGCAGAGGGAACAGCCTCATGGAGGCCTCAAGATCAAGAAGAGCTTAGCCGGTTTGAGGAATTAAAGAGGAGCCAGTGTGTTCAGAGCAAAATGGGCCAAGAAAAGTGGAAATGAGACAAAAGGTCAGCGAGGAAGGGCGGGGTCAGTCTACGCAGGACTTCAGGGGCTGGTGCAGAGAGGTTGGATTTTGCCAGATGTGGAATGGAAAAGCATCGAAGGTTAAATGAAGCACGGGAATCGCACGACCCGATGCCTGATTTGAGAACATCACCCTGGCTGCTTGTGCAGAAAATGGACCTTGGGCGAAGGGCAGGAGGGGAGCAGGAGTGCAGTGAGGGGGTTCCGCCAGGGGTGCAGGTGGGAAATGATGGAGGCCAGATGGTGCACGTCGGGGTGCGGGGTTCAGTTCAGGCTCTGCTTTGCAAGTAGAGATGACAGGAACTGGTGATGGATCGTATGTGCGTGGCGAAGGAGGGGGAGGAATCCAGGATAGCTTCAGGCGTCCAGCTTGAGCAGGCTGGGCGGAGGGCGCCCTGACGGAGCTGGGGAAGGCTGGAGGGAGCCGGCTTGTGACTTGGCCTGTGACGTTCAAAATGCTGGTGAGGTAGTGGAGACATGCTGACCAGGCGTAGTCGCAAATCTAGGTGCTCTTAAGGCAGGCCTGGGGCTGTTTGGGCGTCATCAACATACACTATTTAGGAAAGGGGTAAGAACCCTCAGAGGGGGCAGTAAATGAAGAGAGAAGAGGACCCAGGTCCTGATCTTGGGGTCTCTAACACAAACGTCCCTAAGAGAGGAGGTACCTGTGGGGAGGCCCAGAGGGTGTGGTATCCGAAAGCCCCTGGAGGACAGAATGATGTCCTCAGGGACTGGCAATCCGGAGTAACCGAGGACCTTCCTGACTCCAGCACCCTGCCCTGGCCTCCTCACCGTGAGGCCTCCACAGCCCGTGTCTCCACAGGCCTGCACCGGGGGCCGCTGGTCTGGCCCTCCAGCTGCAGAGGCCATGGCCCTGCATGGCTGCCTCCAAATGAAGCTTCACCGGGGGCCACTCTGAATGAGTAGTGGGCACTGCCCTGGCAGAAATGGGCTCCTCTCTGGTGACTCCGAGCTGGATATGCCCCTAAGGCATGAGACAGACTGCGGTGCCAGTCCCCACAGACCACACGTGGCTGACCTGGCCGCCTTGCCCTTTCTCAGGTTCTCAGAATGTGCTGGTTGGGGCCCTGACTTTCCCGCTCGCCTCAGTGCCTCTCTGCTGCTTGCTGGCTGCCCGTCAGAGAAGCCGCGTCCCTTTGAATTTGAGGCATGCCGGCTGAATAGGCCCTGGCATAGCCCTTTCTTCCCTCAGAGAAGCCTTAGAGCACTCGCCTCACCCCCAGGAGGCCTCTCCCACGGGACCAAGTCCCACTCTGCTGTGTCCTCTGCAAAAACGGTCAGCTTTCTTTTTGTATGGTCTCTGCAAATATTTAATTTTTAAAAAAGAAAAAAAAAAACAGGAAATGACCTTTCTGGTATATTTGGAAAACAATTTGGAGCTGTAATGGAATCTGCCTGAGCGCTGAGAACTAATAGCTGCAGACTTGGAACAGACTGTGTAGTTTTTGGCAGAGCCTGGGGTCTCTTTAGTGCACAAAGTGGGGGGAGAATGAAAAACCGAGGAAGAAGGCAACTTCCTGTGGGGAAACCTGACGGTGCCCAGGGCGAGCACCTGCAGGAGTCGCAGCCTCTGACCCTGGGCCACTGCGGGAGGGTCTGGGAAGCTGAGCACAAGGCTCCTCCCTTCTGACCTGGGCGCTCAGGGTCAGTCAAGTGCCTTACGAGCGTCCAGACCCCAGGAAGTCACCAAGACCTCCTGAGGATAAAGAAGAGGGAAAGAATGTCACTCTGGAGCACCTATAGGGCTCAAGATGAGATAGGAAACATGGGATCGCTGTAGACTCAGATCGTTGGCTCCGCCTGGATCACCCTCTCCACCTGTCCAGTAAATCTAAGCCCAAGGTCACCTCCTCAAGGAGGCCTTCCCTGACCATACAACCCTTAACCGAATCATCCACACGCAGAGAACCTGTTCTCTTCATCCCTAGCACTTAGAACAGTCTGTGATGACAGATTCATTTACACGTTCAATGCCTTTTCTCTTAGCAGATTGTAAATGTCTTTTTAGTCTTCAATGTGAAGATGCTCAGTCAACACTGAGTGGACGGACGGACAGACGGACGGACGGATGGATGGATGAATAAATGAATGAATGAAATGTCAGGACTGGAAGAGACTTAGAGATTATATTTCAACCTTCGTTATTCAGATGGAGGAAAGGAAGCTGGGAGAGAGGAAGGGACTCATCGGGGGTCACCTTCTCGCATGGAGATTGAGCTAGGCCTTTGGGCATCATTATAATGCAGGGCTGCACACCCCTTGGCTCTTGCTATCCTAGAATCTAGGACATCATCTGTTTTTCCTCACTCATCAAATATTCATTGAGCTTCACCTGTGTGTTAGGCCGCTCGGATACAGCAGTGTACATGCCAGTCAGGTCACCACTTTTGTGGAACTTACATTCCACTCAGTTCCGTAAAGCAAAGAAGAAGAAAGGATAACTTGTGGCCTTCTATGCACCATTCAACAGTAAAAACAAAAGAGTTGAACGAAAATGTCAAAAGGACAGTTTTACTGATATCACCCAACAAAAACGGACCGTACTAATGATTTATTAATCGCGCGCCTCTTCCGTGCCACATACCTTATCAGACTCTACACACTTCGTCTCTGTGAATCTTCACAGCAGCCCTGAGCAGCAGGGTGTCACTGTCATCCCCATGTCGCTGAGGAGGAAAACTGGAGTAAAGAGAGCTGAGGGGACTTGTCCAGGGTCTCTGAGTTAGTAAACAGAACACCAGGCTAGAGCCCCCCACCGGACGCCTTCCACCACGCCACACATCCCCTCAGAGACTTGCCATGTCCTTGGGACTCCCGAGGGGGCAGCATGGTGTGGGAGAGAGCTCTGGACCAGGAGCTAGGGCCCCTAGATTCAAGAACTTGGGGCAAGTCACTTTCCCTTTGTGAACCTTGGTTTCCCCAGCTATTAATGAGAGGCTTGTCTGAGCTCTGGGATCCCTTTCAGTCTGATTATTTCACAAATGGTTTTGAGTAAATGGAAAAAATAAGATGGATCTCTAACTCATACCTTATAGCAAATAAGTTCCGGATCAGTCAAAGATTTAAGTGTGAAAAATAGAGTGATTAAAAGTGTAAGAAATAAACAAGGGAGAGTTCTTTACTGATCTCAGAGTGGGAAGGCGTTTCTAAGTATGATCCAGAACCCAGAAACCATAAAATAAAACATGGATCAATTTGACTATGTGAATAGAAAAAATAATGTATACGTGGGGAGAATTGCCAAAAATAAATTTGAAGCACAGATGACAAGTAAAAATTACTCGTAACTCCTCTTAAGGCAAAAGATTGATTTCCTTTATATACAAAGAACTACAAACCAATAGGAGAAAGAGCTACAATCCAGTAGGAAAATGGGCAAAAATGTTTGAATAAGCAATGCCCAGAAAGGGAAATACACATGGAAAGATGCTCAGCTTCACTCAAGGAGCAGCGCAAACTAAACCAGATAGTGTTTTCACATTTCAGGTCGGGGGAGTGGGGAGACGGTGCCTGTGGGAATGCGGTGAAACAAAGTCTCGTACATGCCCAGCTGGAACTACATAACCTTTACGGAGGAAAATTTGGCACGATCTGCTCTCAAAAAAAAAAATCACAGTCACGGCCATGCCACCCTGAACGTGCCCGATCTTGTCTGATCTCGGAAGCTAAGCAGGGTCAGGCCTGGTTAGTACTTGGATGGGAGACCACCTAGGAAGACCAGGTGCTCTAGGTGTAAAAAAAAAAAAAATCATAGATCCTTTAATGTGGCAGTTTACTTTTATGAACACAACCCCGAAGTCCATTAGTAGGAAAATAATTAAAACAGCCTAGAGCAGTGAAACAACAGAATACCATGCAGCCAGTTAAAAAAAAAATTAAAAATTAGCTGTATAAGGTCTTTGGATTTGTTTCTAGGGTTTCGACATGATCACTGCTGCAGTGGCATCAGGGTGATCTGGAATTGATTCCAGGATATATTTTTAAATGTAAAAAGCAAGATGGAAAACAACTTTCTGTTTTAAATGAGGAGAAGGAAGGGAGGAGTGGAGGGAGGGTTGGAATATGTATATTGCATAGTCTGTCTCTGGAAGGACAGAAAAGGCTTGCCTTGGGGAGGGCGTCTGAGAAGGCCACTAAGCTGTCTTTTTCCTTCTGTACTTTTTAAGTTTTATACCTCATGCACATATTCAAAAAAGAAATAATTTTAAAATAGTGAATGTTTTCAATATAAAATTTTAGGAAATACAAAAAGCATTTAAATCACTCATAATTAAGTCATACTAATACATGTGATCATGTCATCGAGATTCTTTAGCAATATATGTGAACATTTTTCCATGTCTTTAAAAAATATTCACAAATATTTTAATGCCTGAATGGTATTTCATTGGGATATAAATTAGTTAAACATGGATATACTTCTCTATTGTCCATTTACGACATTTGACGTGTCCATTTAGGAGCTCACTTTGGTGTCTTTAGTTTTTGACTATTATAAATACTGTGATGAACATGTTTATACATTTATCTTCATGCACAACAGGTTATTTTTTTTAGAATAAGTTGTTATAAGCTGACTTGGCAGACATATTGACTTCGTGGCTCAAGGATATGAAAAAAGTTGAGGTTTCTTGATTTATCTTGTCAGGTTGCTCACTCTCCAGAGACATCCTGACAGTTTACACTCTCATTAACAGTCTGAGAATGACCATTTTCTGATGCAATTTCCAACTCTAAGGATTCTTTATTTCCACCTTTGCTGTTGACTTTAAAGAACAGGGTGAGGGAAGAGTACAAAGGTTGAAGAGAAATGAAATGTGCCAGAGCGGTCCCCAGACACGAACCCCAGACCCATCTTTGGAACTGCTGTTTCCTGAGCAGGTGGGGATGCGGCCGCTGGAGCTCGTTGGCTCGGTTGGTGTTTTCCAGGATTGGGCTTGGAGCTTGGCACACTTCCTTCTCCGCGCCAGGAGTGTCAGCTTCCTGCCCTGGGCAGCTTGTAAGGTCAGCCAGGCAAAGGCGGGAGCCAAAGCTGCAGGGTGTCTGTTCCTTTTAGATGGAGCCTGTAACTCCATCCCGTGGTGTCAGGTCCTAGAGATAGCAGACGAGAACATCAGCACCACAGTCTACAGCGGACAGAGGCGTCACCCAACAACAGTTCTGAGTCGCTTTATCATCCCCAAAGATAGGGAAAGAGGGGCGGAGGGAAGGAAGACAGCCAGCCAGCCAGCCAGATTCAAATTTAATTTGAGGAGTCTTTATTGAACGCCTACTCTTTGCCAGGTGCTGGTTGAGAATCTGAGGATGGAGCAGCCAGAGCATGTTGGCTCAGCTGCCAGCATCAGGCCTTCCAGTCTGGCACAGTGAAATTCTAGACAAAAGTCTAGATGGAGGAAAAGAGCTGAGGAAACAGGGCTCGGGGAGGTGGTGTGGCCTGTGCAGGGTCTGCCCCATCCAGGCCCATGCGGGATGAGCCCGGGCCTAGGAACCAGGTCTGCCTGAGGCCTGAGTTGTGGTTATCAGCTCACCTCACTGACCTCAGAGGGCTTTTGTGGCAGTTTGGTAAGCGAGGTGTGGAAAACATAACAACTTGGTAAACGTTACCATTACTGTTAGAATCGTCGTAATTTTTATTGTTGCTGCTGTGTTTGCAACAGGCCGTTCCCCTGTTCTGAAGCTTGGAGCCGTCTACGCAGAGGGTGAGTGTACGAGTGAAACTCCTGTGCGCTGCGGAAGGAACCAGCTCTGGGACTTCGGAGTTCGTTGTTTCCTTGTCGTTGATTTGTTTTTTGCTAAGAGCCAAAGGGACAAGTAGGGCAGCTTCTTTCTCGCAGGGCAGCCAAGAAAAACCGGGCTGGGTGTGCCCTCTGCCGGAGCCTGGGGGGATTACCGTAGAGTCTTGCCCCAGGTCTGGTGGCAGAGCCAGGCTCCTAACACAAGGTCACTCTCTTTTCTCTCTCTACTACAGGACACCTCCCCGTCCCCCCCTGCCTGGTCTTTGAGTGCCCCTTTTTCTTCAGGTGTCTCTTATGAACTAGGTGTTGTGGGGCGACGTGGGTCCAGCTTTACGTACTGGCCAGCCCCTCCTTCCTCTGTCTCTGTGTCCGTCTCACACACACACACACACACACTCTCTCTCTCTCTCTCTCTCTCTCTCTCTCTCTCTCTCCTCCTCCCTCTCCCCCTCTCTCCCCCTCCCCCCTCCCCTTCTCTCTCTCTCTCTCCCTCTTTTCCTATAACCACCACCCTCCTCCCCAAAGCACTTACTGAGCCCCACTCAGGGTACTTTTGGGAATATCCTGCCAACATCAGTTACTTCAAGTTATTACACAGTAACTTGAGCTTATAAAAACTTTCACCTTTACAAATATATAGACCTAGAAGTGAAAGTTCCCCTTAGTCACAAAGAACAGTTGACAGGTTTTCTTCTCTCTTGTATCTGCTCTCCCCCACAAACTGGGTTTTATTTTAGGTGTTGTTTTGCAGCCTGCATTTTGCATTTAACAGTTTATTTCAGAAACTTTGTTATGCCAGTACAGGTCCATCTGGTGTATTTTTTTTTTTTTTTATGAATACAGTACTTTACAATGCTTAGCCTCCTGATGGACATTCAGGTTGCTCTCTACAGCTTGCCATTACTGACCACATGCAGTAAACGTCCTCACATTACAGAGAGCATCGGCATTTGCTTCTGTGTCTAGAACTGGGATTTACTGGGTCCTCCTACCTAGGAGGACTTTGAACTACTAAGGTCAAGCCAGTGGCTTAAATCAGGGTCCCCAGCCTCCTGGGCCATGGACCAGTGCTGGTCTGTGGCCTGTTAGGAATGGGCTGCACAGCAGGAGGTGAGCGGCAGATGGGTGAACAAAGCTTCATCTATATTTGCAGCCGCTCCCCAGCGCCAGCATCACCGCTTCAGCTCCACCTCAGATCATCAGGCATTAGATTCTCATAGGAGCACTAGTCCCTGCTGCCAAAAACGTTGGGGACTGCTGCCTTAGATCACCCCTCCCATTTCCCAGCTCAGGGTCTGCAGGTGGCCAGAGTCCACGTGGTGACTGTGTGATCTGACTGCCTTCAGAGCATCGTGGGTGCTCGGTGAGATGCTTGCACGCTCTGAGCAAGTTAACATTTTTCACATAATAGCGTTACCTATTGTTGGCAAGGACGCATGTAAATCAACAATCTTATATGCTGCTAGTGGGAATGTAAACGGGAACAGTACTGAATTTATAAGGTTTTTCCCTAATTTTTTTTGTCGAGTACAGTTGACCCTTGAACAGTGCACATTTGAACTACATGAGTCTGCTTACATGCAGATTTTTTTCCAGTTGGCCCACGCAGTTCAAACCTGTATTCTTCAAGTGTCAGCTGGCAGTTGGGAATCAAAGGGCCGACTTGAGTCGTATGAGGATTTTCAACAGCTCGGGTGGTCAGCGCCTCGACCCCCACGTCACTCAAGGGTCGACTGTACCACTGCCTTTCGTGAGGGCAGCTTGGAAGTGTGCCAAAACAATGTCTCCACATTTTTATCCTTCCCTTTAGCCCAGCAGCTCTCCTTCTGGGAATATAAGGCAAGAACTGGAGACAGACACAGCGGTTTACATAAGTACTTAGTACTGTCTGTGATGGCGGAGCACCCCCATGTTCATTTCTAGGGGACCGATCAAATCATGGTGCATCTGAATGAATACGCGTGTTCAGAAATCATCTAGCGGGAACCTCGACGACGTGCTCTAGTGTTCCAAAGAGTAGGCTGTGAAATACACTATGTAGTATGATCCCAAATAACTTTTGAAATGTATTTGGCTCTTCTTTTTGAACGTGGTTCTCTTCTCTCCCTAGGCTGAGGATTGTTAACCACCATCTTTGTAGCAATAACTCCTAACTTCCTATCTTTCCTCCCCATGCCATCCCTCAGTTCTTCTGAGCTCCAGCCTTGGCTCATGTACTTCACCTCTCCCCTCGGAGGACTCACAGGCATCTCAGAGTTCACATGGTCCAACAGAACTGTCAAATAGAACCCCGCTGTCACTCCCCAAAATATTCTTCCTCTGCTCCTCCCCATCGCAGGAAATCCCACGTCTGTCCACCTGCTTATTCATATCAGAGAGCTCACTTTCCCATCAGTCAAAACCAAGTCCTGTTGACTGATCCTCCAAACTACACCTAGACTCTGACCACTACCATCTCCCTCCACCCACCATCTTTTTCACACCTGACCTTCTGCAGGAGCCTCATCATTTGCCCCCTTCTGGGCCCTGCTCAACCCAGTTACCAGAGTCATCCTCGAAAGTGCAGATCTGATCATGACCTGGCCTAAACCCCTCAGGGGCCCCGTTGCAGATGCCATCCTGTCCCTGCCCAGCTCAGCAGAATACTTGATGGCACTGCCCCTCCCCCACCGTCCTCCAGCCTGCAGCCCTTCCATCCCACTCAGAGCCTTCACACATGCTCGTGCCCTCAACTCCTTGTCTTGATGCTGCCTGTTTCTCCTTGGATCTCAGCTAAACGTCACTACCTGACCCCCAGCCTTGGTCAGGCCCACTTAGTCACTCTGGCACCCTGCCTTCTCCCTAGAAAACCTGAGCTCCGTGATACTTAAGTGGTAGGTAATTTAAGTAATGCGACACCACCCCCTTAGGCTGTAAGCTCCCTGCAGGCAGGGACCATGGCTGACGTGTTCATTCCTGCATCTGCAGCACTTAGCCAGTGCCTGGCAGATGATATTGGTAAATGTGTAGGTGTTGATCAATAACTTAAAAGACGGGATATTCTTTAAAATGTAGGTGGTTTTCTGGGCATGGAATTACAGGTGACTTTCTGTGGTTTGTTCTTTTCTGTGTTTTCTGTTCTGCCTTCAGCGATCAAGGCAATGACTGTCATTTTGTCAAATGACATCAGTGCTGTGGAGCAGAGCTGAGTCTTCCCTGCAGGATGCGCCTGGACTCACCGCTGCCCTCCTGCCCTTGTCCCCGCAGGCCCGAAGAGCGATGCGACAGGCGTGATGGAAGTCGAGTCCTCCTACTCGGACTTCATCTCCTGTGACCGGACGGGCCGTCGGAACGCCGTCCCCGACATCCAGGGAGACTCCGAGGCCGTGAGCGTGAGGGAGCTGGCGGGAGACGTGGGCGAGCTGGCGCTCGAGGGGGCAGGTCAGACCCCTTCCGCACTTCCGCCTGTCCGTTTCCTTCGCTAGAACATTCCCCAGCCAACCCTGTGGCTGCCACCGCCTCATCCCCACCCCAAGCTCAGATACCAGGTGCTCAGAGGAGCTTTTCCTGGCGCCTAAGCTGCCCCTCCCCGACCCTCCTCACCCTGACAGCGTCTCCAGGGTGTAAACGTGAGCCCTGCAGAGCGGGGCCTTCTCTTCTGCTCGCACGGGGACACCGCGGGCCGTGAGTGAATAGAGGAAGCAGCATCTGGACCCCAAATAGTACCCAGGACCTGCCTCCTCCCCTCACCGCCACAGAGGCTGTGTCTGTCACATCACTTCCCATAGCACACTGCAGCTGTCGGGCTCCGTGTGTCTTCCACGGAGCTGTCCCTGGATGGCCACAGCCCTGTTGTTTCCTGGACAGCCCCCAGTCCAGAGCCCTTGGTCCTTTCTGAGTACAGAACAGAGAAGACTTTGTGGGGGCAGCAATCCAGCCCTGTTGTGTTCTTTATTTGGACAAAGTGGCCCAGAGAAGTTAGATAGCTCACTCAGGGTCCCCAGCAAGTTAACGTAGTTAGAACGAGAACCTGGCTGCCCCAGCACCCTGCCCAAGAAACCACCTGCCCCCCCCGCCGCCCTCCTTTGTCATGTGACCTCAACTCCCTACCAGGGCACATGAGCTTCCATGGGTCTCACACTGCTCCCTCTGTCTGGCTCTCCCTGCCCTCCCCTTGCCTGGCTCGTCTTCCTCATTCTTAGAGACCAGGCTGCTCTGCTGAGGGGACACCCCTGACCGCACCGCCTCTCAGGCGGCGGGGTGGGGGGCGGGGCGAGGCCTCTCCCACACAGGATGTCTTGTGCCCTCAGTGCTTGGTGGCATTTGAAACAGGATAGAGGTGCCTAGTCAGTGGCTGTTCACTGTCCAGCCGAATGACCAGCTGCCACCTCGGCACTCTGCCAGGGGGCTCGAGCGTCTGTACCCCTTTCCTCAGCTGTACTAAACTATCTTCTATCTCCCCTACCTCAGCGGTCGTAGCCACTCGTCCATGGACCCAGGCTCTTCTCATACCTGTTTTCCCCTGATTCAAAATCCCTGAAGTGTCTGGGTCCTCCACATGCATGACGTGTGACTGACATTTAGAAGGGGGAGCTGAGGAAGGAACAGTGCTCACAGCAAGGGAGTGAGGCGCTCAAGGTGGGGTGCAGCCAGCCGGGCCCTGCGCGGAGCGGTTCCCACAGGCAGGGGTGTGGGCCGGCTCCGTCCAGCAGAGACAGCTGCACAGTGCGGCCGCCCCAGGCCTGCGGGGTCTGTGAACCCTCCCTGCTGTTTCCTTCTGTGGAGAGCACGAGCGTTTCCTTACTTGGCCCTATAATGCGAAACAACGGACCAGGCATGAATGAGTACACTGCTCAGCGGTGAGTGACTCCGAAACTGGCCCCAAGAGACCCAAGGGTGCTGGCTGGTGAGGAAAGTGCTTAAGGACCTCTTTCCCAGGCCAAGAGGGCTGGGACTGGCACGGAGGAAGCCTTACTCTTGGCTGAGACGTTCCCATGTCAGGTGACCACATACAGGCCTTTCAGCCACCTTATACACAGGCAGAAGTGTCACTGTCCTCGCTTTATGGAGCAGGAAGCAGAGGCTCAGAGAGAGTAAGTGAATTGCCAAGATCTCATAGCAAGGAAAAGGCAGAGCAGAGATTACTATGGAATCTAGCAAGACTGTTCCTGCTCGCCGGCATGGGAGGCTCAGGGCCAAATAGGGCATCATAAGCTGGGAAATGTGCCCAAAGTGCAGTCTAGTTCTTCAGGCCTCTGGCAGGGTCAGAAAGACCCTCTGGGACCAAGCCTTTGCTACAGGGACCTCCCAGGATAGGAGATAGCCTGGGGGAGGGGCAGGGGAGCCAGACGTCCAAGTTCTGCCTGCAGCACTTGCTTACCACCAACACGCACTTCCCAAGACTGCTGCAAGAGCGGAATGCGGCAAGGTCAAGGATGACAGGCCTTCATAAACTCCAAAGAATGCTGCTTTATGAGACTGCTTGATCTCCGGCCTCGGTTTTCTCATTCACATCATGCACTTAATCCCACCTCCGGGCACTGCATGGATTGCACAGAGCTCGGTACAGTGCTGTGGTTCTCCTTAGTCCCATGAAGGGCTCAGCCTAAGGACGCAAAGACAGAGGCCAGATAGGGAGGTGTGGCTAGTCTGGGGAGGACACAGCACAAAGAAACAGTCACAGGCTCTGCCCCCACGGTTCGTGGGCCATACCCTGGTACTCCCCTGAGCTGGCCTCGTCTCACACCCTTTTCTACTAAGAACAACTACCCCACACCAGTGCATGTTGGGACCTCCCATTCGCCCTCTCTTTCTGGAGAACTGGCACAAGGGTCCCGACCCTCAGCTGCCATGCACTTGATGCTTTTAGCATTCATCCACAATCCTGGCCTTTAACTGGGTTTAATTATACTAGTAACACCATGTGCATTCTCTTTGTAAGCATTTAAATGTTAGAGACCAGGCTAAGGTGCCTTCTGGCCACCACCACCCCTAATCCTCTCCTGCTCCGCAGGGCTCATCTACTGTTATCGCTTTGGCCAGGCCCTCCCAGACCTCCTCCTGTGCTTTTCATGTGTGTATATGTTCCTCTCCTCTCCAGAAGGACAGGCGGAGGCAGGCGCCCCAGACAAGGAAGCTAGCAATCAACCCGAAAGCAGCGATGGGACCACCTCATCTTGAATCTGACCTTGCACAAGGAGGCTGGAAGAGAGACCTGCTGTCCCCACCTGGACAGGAAGCCCTGGCACTGGCCCCGCAGCCTCTTCTCTGAGCCCTGTGTCCCAGGCAAGCAAGGCCAGACTGCCCCCAGAGGCCGCCGTGGCCCTTACCCTGGGAAGGCCCTCCGCCCACACCTGCAGGCTCCACGCTCCCATCACCTCCTCACAGTGCCCAGGTACACTTTCACGACACTGTAACCACAGGATGTTATTTATTCAGCGAGCGCTAGGACTTGGGCTGGGCCCTGCCCGCCGGGGTGAGCAGCCCACCCAAGGGCACTCCTTTCATGGGCGGCCTGGGCAAGGACTATGTTCCAGCTCTGCTTCCTCTTCCCCAACCCCCACCTTCTAGGTCAAGACCTTCTAATCCCTTTTTTTTTTTTTTTAAAAAAACACTTTTAAACTTTTAAAAACTTTTAAACATTTTTCAGCAGAGAGGGAAGGAGCTGACAATTCACTTTTTTCGGGGGGAGCCATTGTAAGCTAAACTCTTTGCCCATCTATGCAGCTCTGAGGTTCCCTCACGGAGCTTCACAGATAGATACATTTTTAGAGAAGAGATTTTTGTGCTCAAAACTACGTGGATCAACTCTTTGCCCTTTCTTTCTACCAAGATAAGTAACACCTGGGACCCAGGAAATAAATGCTGATTTGTGTGGCTGGTTTAAGATTATTTCTCTTTCAAACAGCAAAAGCAGGGGCTGGGCCTCGTAGTTCCAGTCGACAGTTAGCTGGGATCCAGCGCTATCCCAGGCTTTCATGGGAGAAATACCTGAGCAGACCGGCCGTTCCACAGAGGCCGGCACCGCGCCTCGGCCTGGTGTCTGAGCCGTCAGTCTTCCGTCTTACCTCCTCTCAGCACAGTCGCCAGCTTCTCAAACCCAGAAGGAAGGTTTTCCCCTTAAAACCTAGAGTGGGAGGGGCTAAGAGTTCAGGGAGCTTATGAGCGGACAGATTTCAAGGGAAGCTTCGTTTCTGGAGGGCGGGCAGGCTGTGGGCCCCTCTTCACCCCCAGCCTCGGAAGCTCCGGCTCCCCAGTTTCAGTGCCTGCCGGGTTCTCGGGCCGAGTCCCAGAGGCTCCTTCTGTTCCCACCTGAGACCACATCACACATACCACATGCTGCACGACACCAGCTGTTGCTTTTTATTGAGCACCAGGGTTTCGGCACAAGTCACCATCGGAGGTGGGTTTCAGAGTCAGCCAGGCCCGGGCACATAATCAGTGGAGAGACGTGGCCATGCCGAGGTATGTGTGTGTGTAGACATGGACACACGGGCTTCAAGAGCATCAGTAGCTCACTATGGAATCACAGTCTTCCTGGAGGGAGTAAGGTAGGAGTGTCGTTCAACCCCCAGAGTTGTGAAGACTCCATCCACAGGGCAAGGGCTCCGAGAGGCGGCTATGACATCATCATCGATGCTGCCCTGCTGGCCAGAGGAGCAGAAAGGTTAGGCAACTCACAGTACCCAGAATGTAAAGGGAAAAAAAAAAATCACAGAGCTTTGGAGCCAGAGAAGAGCCCCGCTTCTACAAATGGGGAGACAGGCTTAGAGCAAAGGAATGCCTTGCCAAGGCCACACAGGAAGGAGCAGAACAGAGCTAAGACCTGGGCCCTGCTCCTTGCTCTTGGCTTTGGGCAGTCATGCAGATGCTCCAAGTTGCCAAGACCTTTAGGACCGGACTTCATAAAGTCTCTCTCTCAGACCAGCATCAAGACAGCATTATACAGAAAATAAGCTGATCTAGTGCGAGGCTGCCACCAGCCAGGGACTTGTACCCAGGGAGTCGTCACACATCCTTGGGGCCACCCAAGACAGGAAGGGAGGGCGTCTTGCTAGAAGTCCCACAGAAAGGCGGGCTAGCCGAGCGCCCAGAAGCTCAGACGGGAAGGTACCTGCAGCGGCCGAAGGCGGCATCCCGTAGGCGTGATAGAGCAGGTCCAGGAGCTCCCTCTTCTCGCCCTCGGGGAGGAAACTGGACTTCGCCGCGTTGATGTTCTGGGAGCCACCGGCGCAGCAGACAACGTGGAATTAGAGAGCATGGCAATCCAGTGACAGCGCACCCTCTTCACTGAATATGGGCGATTAAGCTCAGGAGTGGGGGGCGAGAACTGGTCCCAGGTCACATAGCAGCAAGTGCCAGGGCAGAGGCCATGAGGTCCTGTGTTCTCAAAGTGGCACTCCACGATTCAGCCGTGGGAGAAGAAAGCTGGAGAAACTTTGAGACGGGGCCAGAAAGATACCCCTGCAGGGAGAGACTTTGGGGTGTTATAACCCCCAAAATCAAGGGCTCGGCCTGGGATCTATGAATAGCCTGAAAAGTGCAAAATTTTATAGCTGAGCATCTTTTAGGGAGAGGGGTAGACAGCTTTCCTGGCGTTCCCTGAAGGTCTCAACCCAAAGGACGGAACACCACACTTGGCCTAGGCCAGGACGACGCTGGGGAAGGCGGCTAACTCTGGGTCTGGCTTGGCCCGCTGAGGCAAACGCACTCAGCCCCAGAGGTTCCGGGCCCTGCAGGCCTTACACATGCCCAGGGTCAAGGCCACTGAGGCCCACGCTCACTCACCAGTCTCTTAAACTCCTCTTCAGTAAAGCCCATGTCCCGCTTGGTCATCTGGTAATCAGTGTCCAGGGTGGACTTGAAGATGAGCGGGTCATCTGTGTTGAGTGAATAGTTAGCCCGGTCATTTTTGAACCTGGGTGTGGAGAAGACACAGAGAAAAGCCCCTTCGTCTCCTGTGAACAGTCGCTGCATCAACCCTCGCCCTGTGAGCCTCACCTAATCCTTAGTCGCACCTGCAGGGCCTCGTACAGAGAACTCGGGTGGCTTGTCCAGGGTCACCTAACTAGCAACTCAAGACTCAAACCATCTGACCAGTCCAAAGCTGGGCAAAGGCAGGAGAGAGCGCCCAGGAGAATGGGGGTGTGGGGCGGCCACACAAGCACGCACCCCCCTGGCTCCCACCCTCTCCAGCCTTCCCCTTCAGCGCCAGCATTCTGGGAGAGCCGACCACACTGTCCCCCAGTCGTCGGCAAGCCCACTGGGATCTACTCTGCAGGCAGCATGGACACCGTCATGGGCACGCTCTCTGGCCACCGTCTTGTGAGGCCCAGTGGACCTTTCCTAGCTGAGTGCACTCGGCTTGTAGAGCAGAATTTTATGCTGTTGACTGTTCTTAGAACCCTTTCTCTCAATTTCTCAGACACCACACTTTGGCTTCCCTCCTACCCGTCTCTCCGGCCTGTCCCTTAAGTCCCTCAAATGTCACTGTCCATCTGGGTTCTATCCGAGGCCCTCTTGCTCCCTGTCTCTTGAGACCATCGCTCCTTCCAGCACCCTGTGTAGATGACTCCCGAGTTTTTCTCCAGCCCACCGGCTGTGCACCCATGTGCCCCCGAGAGCCTCCACCTGGACGTCCCACAGGTGCCGCACTCCCCTTTCCTGAGGCAGACCTCCGGACCCCGTGGAACCGGAACATTGGAGCCCAAGCTCCTTCTCTTCTCATACGCTGGGCAGGCATACCAGTGTGGCCTGACATTGGTCATTCCGAGTCTCTGCCGTCCTCGTCCCGTGTCAGGGACAGGCGGCTTTGCCCTACTGAGGTCTGGTGCCACTCCAAGAACTCAGTCGCAGGACAGCCTGCAGACGGGCCAAGGCCGCCTCGGTGGGGTGGAAGCGGGTAGGGTGGGCAGACCCTCCAGGCGAAGGCTTTGGGATGGCGCCTGGGGGTTGTCCAAGGGGCCAGGAGCAGAGACCATGTGAGCAGGAGACACTCACCTTTCTTTTGGGGCAGTAGGACATTCTGCTATAGTGGAATGAGCTATAGCGTGCCCGGCTCTGCTATTTAGTCAAGTTACAGCCCATCTGAGCTTTGGATTCATTTGTAAGTTGAGAATAGCGCCTGCTTCCCAAGGGTTCATACAGATTTTGTATCAAGAGACCCAGCCCCTGCATTTCCTTCCCACCCTGGGCTCTCCTAGTACAAAACTGAATGGCCCAGGGGAGTAAGCCTCACCGAACGACCGCGTGCTGTGTGTCTGGCTTCCAGGCGCCCGTGAGGTAGCTGGACCAGGGGCAGACCTGGAAGAGCAGGCATGGGGCTGGCGAGGACACCTCCAGGCCATGCTGACCGTGCCCTCCCCCACATCCTGGGGCTGGAACCACCTGCTCTGGCACCATTCTGGCCCCGGTCACACTGGCCTCCCTGCTGCCGACTCCGTGAGCCCGTCGGTCCCCTTCTCCCTCTACCACCTGGGCAGCTCTAATGCCCACTGCCCACACCTGCCACAGCTTGCCCTGCTCCTTTGGCTCCTGGGACCCTCTTGGCTTTCCACCTCCGTCCTCCCCCTCCCTGGCACCTCGAAGTGCATGTTCTCCTGTCGCAGCCTCTTGTAGAGGGCCTCATCCTCCACGGTATGGTAGCCGTGTCCCAGCCTCTGTGCCTTGAGCGTGTCCACAGCCTGCAGAGAAGCGGAGGGGAGCCCAGAATGAGGCGGGGAAGAAGCAGGGAGAAGGGTCCAGCCCCTCGTCAGCCCGGCCTCCTCACCGCTCTCACCACCTCTGCAGAGCCGACCTCCCCTGCGTGGACTGTGCGGTGAATGTTGCTCCTCACCGCCTCCTGAAAGGGCAAGAGCCAGGTCATGGGGGGCCCTGGGGGGCCCCAGCGGGCCCTGCCTCCACTACGCTTTGGGTCTTGAGTTTCGCAGCCTGGACCATGCCCACGGTCAGGCTGGCCCCTTCAAGATAGGGAAGTCTGGTCTTTTTAAATCATTAGGGGGTAGCTATCACTTACTAGACAGTTACGTGTCAGGCACTGTATGAAATGGTTTGCATACGTTAACTTTCACAACTATTGTAATACCTATTTTACAGGGGGTAGGGGGTGGAACTGAGGCTCAAGTAAGTGAAGTAATATGACCGAGGTCAAACAGCTAGAAAGTGGGGAGCCAAGCTCCGGACTTGGGCAGTGAGACTCCAGAGCCCCCACTTAACTCCATGCTTCACCCTTTCCCAAGGGAAGTGCATTGTGAGGCCAAGACGTTTGCTCCAATGCAGTTATCCTAGGAGATGAACCAGGCCCAGAGAAGAGACAGTCTTGCCCAAAGTCACACAGCAAATCATAGGCAGAAACGGGCTCAGACTCCCAAATGGCAAGTGGGGTCTTCGTACCGAATTCACGATTCCTAGGGCCCCCAGACCCAGCTGAGACACATCCGGGAACCCAAGAGGCCTCACACTCCCGTCTGTGCGACTGCTCCCTACTGTGGGTGAAGACAAGCTCCTCCCACAGCTCACCTGTGCCGGCCTCGCCCCGCCTCCTTCCCACAGGGCCCACCTCGAAGGCCTTCACGTGTCCAGGGAAGAGGCTGCTTCCTTCAAGGGTCTCGTCTCCAGCCAGGTCGATGGCCACCACAGTCTGTTGCTGGTACTTCTTACACAGCTCTACCACCTCGAGGGACCAGTCTGTGGGCGAGAGGCCCTGTCGGCAGCAGCACTCAGGAGGCGGGTCCCTTCAGAAGTGCTGCGCGCTGCCCATCCCGCCCCAGCCCCACCCGAGGGCAGCGCAAGACAGAGGGTCCAGTGTCTTCAAATCCTGACGACGGTCACGGCCTAACCACATGGCCTTCGGCAAACCACTCCGCCCAGTGGCTCAGAGGAGACACCTCCAGCTCCTGCACAGGGTTGTGGTGAGGCTTCCCAGAGGTCTTATTTGTAAATCGCCGAGGGCAGGGCCCGGGCTCAGTCCTCTCGTTTCTCCCCACAACAGCGCTCAAGGCGGGCTTACCCCACTTAGCAGGCGAGGAGACAGAGGCCCACTCAGATCGAAAGCAACTCACACTAGCACTAGGAAATATACGAACATACTGTGGACTCTTAACCAATAAAGTCATTGTGAAGTGTTTAAAAGAGAATGAACCAGATGGCCTCGGGTTCACATCTGAGCTTCGTGCCTCCCTGATTGAGAAGCAAGAAGCTTCGCCATTGTCTGCCTCAGTTCCCCCGTCTATCAGGTGGGGTAGGCAGTGCGAGTCCTCCGAGGCTGCTGCAGGGGCTAGAGAAAGTACGCGCAGGTCACTCGCTGTTGCAGGCGGGCCCTACAGCTTGGCATTGACCCTTTGTTTCGATTCTCACTACTTAGACTAGAAAATGAGGTAAGTACCATCGTCTCCTGTGACAACGCATATCTGAAGTCCAGAGCAGTGATGTGACGTGCCCAAGATCACACAGCGGGGCTCTGGGTATTTAATCAGTGTGAGTTACAAGTGAGGCCCCTCAGATCCCGGAGATCAGACCTACTCAGGTCCTGTGGCCTAGACCGGAAGAGGCCTAGCACACAGGGTCTCAGGGGAGGGCCACGGGCTGGTCGGAACCTGGCCCAGATTGTTTTCTATTGTTCAGGCTCCTTTGGATTTGAACCTCCTACAGGTCACATGATTATAAGGCCTGGTCTCCTTGGGAAAAAGGTCTCTGTTGCCAGGAAGTTCTGAGCCGACCCGGAAGGGCTCTAATGACTTCAGGAAGCCCCAAGGTCCCACTGTGGGCCCAAGGGATAGCAGGGGGCAAGGGGCACAGGGGAGACCAGGTGCAGCAGCAGTCTAAGAGGCTGGGGCTGGCGGCGGATGGGCAGCCTGGGGCAGGGCCGAGGTCATACTCACTGGGCTGGTGGCGCATGCAGCACAGGATGGAGCGCGCCTTCACCCCAAAGTTTCGCTCTCCCTCCTGCAGGCCCTGGCACACGAGGGCCACCACCTCGTCAGGGGTGAGGTCCCCTCTGTGTGGGGAAAGGAGGAGGGATGGGCCTGAGACAACGGAAAGTCTAAAGAGGAGCCCTGGGACAGAGGAGGGTGAGGAGGAGGGGGGAAGGGACAGAGGGAGAGGGACAATGCTGGGGGAGAGATGGGGGAGGCGATGGGAGGAGAGAAGAGAAAGAGGAATGTCCAGAAGCCTCCTCCCACCAACCCACTGCATCTAAGGAAAGCCTGAGGGAAATGGCCAAAAGCCCCCAGCAAACCCCCTTCCGGCTTCCTTGGAACTGCCTGTTGATTCCAGACCTGGAGGACCCCCCAGATGGAAAGCATGGCTATGCTCGCCTGGCCCACTTGTTCACTTGTTCACTTGTATCAGAGTCACGGCTAGAAGAGGGGCAGGTGACTGTGTGACACCACTCAAGATCCCTGGGCGGCAGGAATGGGCCAGATGCCCTGGGGTTGGAGCAGGGCCCCGCTAGGCACTGGGTAAGCCGGTTAACGTTCCTAGATGGCAGGCCTGGGCCTAGGACTAGGGGTGACAAGACACAGCCAAACGCTTTCGCCCAAGATAAAAACATAAGCCAAGGTGAGGAATGGGAACCACGTCTCTCATGACAGAATTAAGCCCATCTTCAGCCATAGACCAGATCGGGGGAAAAAATCAAAGTCTTGCTTGGGTCAGGGCCTCCCAACAGTCCGACCCTCGGGTCTCAGGCTGGGCCACCCTGCCACAGCCTCGGCCCAGCTCCTCCACGCAGTCACTCACTCAGCCTGGTGCCAGGAGATGGGCTCCACTTTAGAGTTGGCCAGCAGGTGTGGGCTGTAACGCACCTCCACGTACACCACGCCCTCCTTGGCCTTCATCTCAACGAACTCATAAGCAATCCTTTTGATGGCCTCCCGGCAGCCCCTGGGAAGAGAAAGCAGGGGGCGGGTTGGGATAACCTTCCCCAAAGTCCCTCGGGAGCTCCAGGAATAACAAAGCTGTCCCCAACCCTTGGTGGATCAAACTCACTTCTGGGTCCCCATTCCTTAACCCCCAGCCCCAAGCTCTGGGCGTCCACTGGAGAAGATGCTGAAGGTTCGGCAAGTGCCAGCAGCTCTGCTTCCGAACCGTATGCTAATTCCTGGCCCCTGCACCTCCGGCTCTAACCACCTTATCTAACAGGCCCCAGCGGTCCTTCACAAATGCAAATCAAAGCCCACTGCTCCTCCCCCTCTGAACCCAAGGGCTTCCACCACGTGGGATAAAATCCCAATTCTGTGGCCTGGCCCACAAGGCCCGTATCACCCGGCCCCTGCCGACCTCCCCAGCGCCCTCCTTCTCACTCATTCCACGAGCACAACAGAGGCTCTTTCTGTCCCGGGCACAGTCAAGCTTGTTTCCACATCGGACCTTTGTGTGCGCAGCCACCCCCGCCCCCACCTACATGCTCTTCCGCCAGACTGTCCTGTGTTCTCTCCTCCCTCCATTTAGACCCCGGCTCCAGCAGAGACGACTTCCGGAACCACTTTATTTTAAAACAGCCTCTCTGTCATTCTCCACCCCTTCCTCTGGACTTTAGTTTCCTCCGTGGCCCTTACTACCACTCGACGTTACGTGTCACATGGTTTGTTAGCCGATTTTCACCTCCCCTACTAGAATGTAGTCTGCATGAGACAAAGACTCCACCATCTGTCTTGTCACTGCTACGGTTCCTCACGCGAGGACAGAACCTAGGACATAATGGCCACACAAATATTTGTTGAGTGATGAATGTTGGCCAACAGGGACGGACACACGGAGGCCACAAAAGCAAAAACAGGCAAATTAAAGCACATTTAATTTGCTTTAAAAAGCTGCACAGCAAAGGAAACCATCAACAAAGTAAAAAGGCAACCTACGGAATGGGAGAAAATGTTTGTAAACCACAAATCTGACAGGGAACTAATATCCAAAATATATAAAGAACTACAACTCAATAGCAAACAAATAACCCAGATTTAATAATGGGCAAAGGACCTGGATAGACATTTCTCAAAAGACATACTAATGGCCAAACAGGTACATGAAAAGGTGGTCAACATCATGGATCATCAGGGAAATGCAAATCAAAACCACAATCCCATATCGCCTCACACCTCTTAGAATGGCTACTATCGAGAAGAGAAGCTAAGAGTTAAGTGTTGGTGAGGATGTGGAGAAAATGGAACCCTTGTGTACTGTTAGCAGGAGTGTAAATTGGTTTAGCCCGTATGGAAAACGATATGGCGATTCCTCTAAAAACAGTACTGTATGATCCAGCAATCACACTTCTGGGTATGTATCCCAAAGAAATGAAATTAGTATCTCACCGAATATCTGCACCCCCATGGTCATTGCAGTGTTATCCATAATAGCCAAGACATGGATGCAGTCTAAATGTCCACCTGCAGATGAATGGGAAAATGTCTCTCCTTCTCCCTCTCTGACACACACACACACACACACACACGTATTATTCAGCCTTAAAGGAGGAAATCCTGCCATTTGTGACTTGAATGAACCTGGAGGACATTATGCTAACTGAAATAAGCCAGACGCAGAAAGACAAATACTTGCATAATCTCGCATGTGGAATCCAAAATAGTCAAACTCATAAAAACCAAAAGTAGAAGAACAATTGTCGGGGGCAGGGGGTGGGGAGATGTTGATCAAAGGCTACGAACCTTCAGTGACGCAAGATGAGTAAGTTCCGAAGATGACGTACAGCACGGTGACTACAGTCGATACTGCACTGCACACTTGAGATTTGCGAAGAGGGTACATCTTAAGGGTTCTTACCACACGCGCACGCACACACACAATAACAGAGGTGATCGATATGTTAACAAGCTTGACTAGTGATCATTTCACGAGGTATGCGTACGTCAAGTTGTACATCTAAAACATATACAATTTCTACTCGTCGATTGCATTCCAATAAAACTAAAGAGAAAAAAGGGCACAGAGGGAGAAACCCAGAGGGAACTCTGGGATGGGGACACCCCTGGGACTCAGACTTGAATCCCGGGTCCCACACTTATCTGCTGTGTGACCTGTTAATCACGTTCTCTGACACACACATCAGAGGGTTATTGTGAGGGCAGATGAGTTAAATCTCATAAAACTCACCTGGGCCAGGGCTTGGAGCGGAACAGAAAAATGCTCAACTGTTTCATTGTTATTTCTGAGTGTTGGCTGCAGAAGCAAGGTGCAAACTAACCTGCAAGGGCTACTGTGAGTGTTGATCGAAGGACAGTGGACTGAGCCTTAGCGGCAAGTTTCTGCCACGAAGAGTGAAACCGGAACAATTACTAGAAAGCAGAATGTGTGAGGGAAGTGCCCTGGGGAAGCCGGCCACTGCCAGGAGGAGGGTCACTGCAAGTACCTGTGCCTTGGAGGGTGACAGTGGGCAGCAGCTGCCTCTCCAGTGGGAACAGCCCTGGGGGGTGGAGTCAGCCCTGCTGCAAGGGGGGCCAGCCTCCCAGAGAGAGGGTGCCCGATCTCCGCCACAGCTGTGGCATGCATTCCTTCCACCGTGACTGACACTGTCCCAGGCACAGGGGAAACGGCAAATCCCTGCTGTCAGAGCCTACGGTCTAGCAAGAGACAGGCAAATAAATGAGTGAAATATGTCGTTGGTCACATGGTGAAAATCTCTATGGAGACACAGGACGCAGGGGAGGGGGGTACGGAATGGTAATGGGCGGGGCCTGCGATCAGTAATAGGATCGGGAAGCCTCACTGAAAGTGACAGAGACATGAAGGAGGTGAGAAAGCAAGCCGCAGATGAGGGCTCTCATCTGACACCTGTGGATGCTGGCGGGGTGGGGGGAGGTCAGAGTCTCAAGCGGCTCTGAAGGAAATAATGTCTAACAGCCTGCTTGACTCGGGCCTTCAGGGGGCTGGGCCCCCTCTGCGTGTGGCCAGAGACAAGAGCAGCCTCAGGGGTGGCATGGAGAGATGCCTCAGCCTGCGTCTATGTTCTGGGGTGGGGCTGTCTTGGGAGGTGCGAGGCAGATGCCTCTAGGGAGGGGGCATGTGTCTGCCAGTGCAGCTGCTTACCAGGGGCAGGGCTGAGCCTAAAAGCCTCCAGCAAGAAGCCAGCCACCTTGGCACAACATCTTCCTTTGCTAGGACTTCTCATGCGTGCTTGGCCACTTACAGCAGCCAAAGGCCTCTGCCTGCCTCACACACCTTCACTGGTCCTCCAATAATGCATGCATGGCCCATCCTCCAAACCCTTCCTCAGGCCTAGCCCTCTGGACAATGCACGCCCTCTCCACCCCAAGGCCCGGGCCAGCCTTCCCTGACTGCTCCCAGCACCTTTGCCTCTTCCCCTCCTGAGCTCCCAGAGCACCGACATGCCTTGGGAAACTCTGCCTGGTGCCAAGAAGCTTAAGGTGGCATGGGGGCAAGAATCTGGACTTTACTCTCTGCCAGTTGTGGGGTCCTGGGCAAGCCCCTTCACTTCCCTGAGCCTTCATTTCCTCCTCTGGAAATGAGGAGTATGTCCCCCTAGCAGCCCTACTGATGACTACAAAACGTATAGTTCTGTGAGCTATCCATATATTGTATTTTGTCTGAGAGAGATTCTGCTATTAAAAAATGGAAGGAATGCAAAATAACAAAAGCACCAGTGTCTGGCTGTCAATAAAGGTAGCAATTGTCTGCATAGTAAAAGGGGGCTTGGTGAGGACAGTGCTGTGTTCACTCTAAACTCCAGCCCTAAGAGGTGGACGGCATCCCAGGCCCACTGTCTGGATGAGGGACTGAGGCCCAGAGAGGGTGAATTTGTCCAGTGTTATTTCATGAAAGAGTGTGAGACTAGGATCTGTGCTCTTAACCCACACATTCTGTCACTTCTCTGTAGAAGTTGAAGGGATTTCAATTCATCACACCCACTTCCCGGAAGGGAAAACTGAGGCCCCAAAGCATAGAGAGTTCTGAGCAAGTATGTACGATGGTCAGAAGCAGAGCTAGGGCCTCCCGCCCCACAGGCTGAGGTGCAGGCCTGGTGCTGGCAGTTGTCCCAGGCACAGGGACCGACGCTGTCCAGGGCCTGAGGGTGGGGGACTCACGCAATGGCAGGCATGTAGTAGTCGAACTTGGCCAGGAAGCCAGGGAGGCTGAGCGGCTTGTCCATGCCGATGAAGTCCTGCAGCTCCTTAGCTGTGCTGGCAGGGAGGGCGATGCCCCTCTTCCTGGGGACAAAACATGAGGGCAGTGGACTGACCCTGGGCACCCCTCCATCCAACTCTTCCCATTGGGCAGATGGGAAAACTGAGGTCCAGGGCATACAGAACCAGGACCGGAATCCTTCCAGCACCTCCTGTCCCCAAGACCATGACCAGCCAGAGAATCTCAAGGATAGCCAGGATTAAAATCTGTTTGTGCACATGGACACACACATGTGGACAGAGGAGGTATGAGGGCAAGCCCACTGCTCCGCCCCAGGAGTTGGCGCAGTCAGATTGTTCTACGCCAGCTCAAGGGTTATCAGAGGCAATCACTACAGCGCAGGAGCAGGGGCCAGGGCAGACGCCTGCCCTCCCTCCTCCGACCTCTGTCTGGCCAGCACGTCAGAGAGGCTTGCCCGGCCCAGTGTGCTGGGAGAGGGCTGGGACAGCTGGCCATCAGCCTCAGAGGTCCCTCCCCTCCCTGCCCACAGTCCTCCCCGTTCCCAGGGCTAGATATAGCCATCACTCAGTAAGGGCTTGCTAAGGACAGCCCTCCTGGCCCGGAGCCTCCTTCCCCCCACCAGCACCTCCGCCTCCCCCAGCCAGGGGCGACAGGATGCGAGGGGGGCTGACTTCCCACTTTCTGCACAGCCTGGGTCACGGGTCACCCTGGGCCTCAGCTTTCCCACTTTGAAGATAAAAGGGACAAAGAATTACTAGACATCAAGCAACGCTTCTACCATGAGGGACGAAACGAGAGACAAAAGGAGCTCCGAGGAAACAAAAAAAATGCAGAAAACAGAAGAAAACTTAAGAACCCTAAAATGAACATCCTCGATTAGAAGGAATGGAAAATAAAAGCTGAGAACATCCTCCGGCAAGCAGAACAAAAGATTAAAAAAAATTAGGAACAAACGGTTAGGTGAGTTAGATGATGAAGTCAGGAGGCTCAAGCATCTAGTTAGCCACAAAGGGAGCAGACGGAAGGGAGGAAATTGCCAAAGACATGGAAGTTCAAGCAAGTAGTCTTGAAGTCTTTTAACGGCTTCCGTCATTCAAATATTAAAATGTTTCCCTACATAAATACCTATTACGTAAGCCCCCTAAATACGCCCTCTTCCCTCTCTGGTGGCCCCGGGTCCCTGTGAGTGCCCAGTGGGTATCACCAAGGGTCACCCTGGTGCCCACCACCAGTCTGCCAGTCAGCCCAGCGTGATCCCCATTCCTGCAAGACACAGTGGCGGGGTGGGGTGAGGGGGGCGGGCAGGTGAACCTCTGGTGCTGTCCTGGCAGTGAGGTCGGGTGCTCGCTGAGCCTTCCACTGTGGGCCAGCCTCCCCAAAGTCGCCCTCGCGAAGCCACCCCCAGTGACCACGTCCTCTGCAGAGCCTGTACTTTGGGTATCTTTCTGGGCACCAGCGGATGGAAGGCAGAGGAAGTGATGCTAAGGTTCTGGCTCCCATGTTAGCGAACACAGTGGCCACATCTGCCTTGGGCCCACTGGGCCTGCTACTCCTGATTCTCCCTGTGGTGTCCCTCTAGCTCGTGTGACCCCACGGCTTCCTGGTGGAGGTCCTCCTCCTCCTCCACCTCTTTCAGATCTCCTTCCATGGATTTCAACTCACCATCCAGAGGCCCACCCTCCACATCTGCACACCACCATCTGAGGGTGTATCACGTGCTGGGCGCTGGATGAATAGCAGCAACCAGAACAGACCCATGTGTCCGACCACCCCTGGAAGCCAGGCATCTCAGGCCACCTTTCCCCTCCCCTTCCTGGGATGGCTCCTCCAAATATGGCTCCTCCATCTACCCAGCTGCCCAAACCAAAGATGGGAGCCTCCTCCCACCAACGCTGTCTCCCTTGTCCCCTTCCTGCCATGGTGGGCAATGTACCTATAAGAAGCCTGACCACAGAGAGCCAGTGAGGAGGATAAGCTCAGGTTCATACCCCTCCTGTGTCTGCCAGCTCCCGGGCAGGGGGCATCCCCTCTGAGGACCCCCATGTCCTTGTCAGTGAAACTCAGGATATTTTCTCTGCAGGGTACAGAGAGAGACACGTGAGACTATTTATACATCCTTGAAAAGAGCAGATGCTGAAGCCAGATGGCCTGGGTTCGAATCCCGGCTCTGTTATGAAGGCTACGTGACCTTGGGCAAGTTCCCCACCCTCTCTGTTTACTAGGTCAGACGTGTTTAAGAAACACCCAGAATGGCCTAAGTAAGAAGCAGAAGAAGAGGTCAGAACTTCCACAGGCTTTTAGAACTTGAAGGGCCATATGTGAACTTTGGCTTTGGCCCTGAGCAAGGTGGGAGGGACTGTGGGAGGGTTTGAGCAGAGGAGTGAGCCAATCAGATAATTGTTGTAAGATAATTCTTCCGACGGCAGTAGTGGAGGGTCAGTAGACAGGGGAGGCCAGAGAGGACACTTGGAGACCAGTCAGGAAGCCATCGCAATAGTCCAAGTGGTGGCTCAGAGCAGGGTGGTGACAGGGAGAGAACAGCCAGATTCAGAATGTGTCTCGGAGAAAAAGCTGACAGGGTCTTGGAGGAGACTGAGAAAGAGCCAGGAGAAGCCCCTGGAGAGGGCGGAATCACAGGAGCTGAAGGAAGAAGAAACAGGAGGAAACAGAATCAGCGGAGGCCCACGACACGGAGGCAGAACAGGGCCACTGACTTGGCCTGAGGCTCGGCTCACAGGCCAGATGCTGCCCTCTCAGGCCTGGCCCACCCCCACCAGGAAGTCCTCCAGGGCTCTCCATATCTGAGTCTCCGCTGATCTAGAGATCAAACTCCAGCTGGCACCCCCGCCCCCTTCCTCCAGGGCCAAGAGTGTTCAGAGACACCAGACATGGGAAACTGAAAATCTGAACAGCTCCCCCACCCACGGTTCCTTTCCCGTCACCCCACCCCCACAGTCTTGCCACCTGGCTGCGCTAATGAGTGCTCTATGATCCCTTAATGAGCACCCGGATGAGATCCCATCTTGGCACCCATAACCCGCTCTCGGCCTCGTCAGGGCCCTGCAGCGATGGCTGGTACTCGACATGGGCAAAGGACAGGCAGAGATAAGCCAGGCGGGCTTTCCCCGACTTAGCCTGAGCCACTGGTTATGTTAATGACATTGTCATCATTAAGTGACATTCCTGGAGCACTCGCTGTGCTCAGCCCTGAGCTAAGTGATTCATCTAAACCTCTAGTGGTGGGATAATGGTCACACCCTCCTCACGAGACAAGTCACTTGACCTATCAGGACTCCGTTTCTTCACCCACAATATGGGGCCAGTAACGGGACCTACTTTACCGGTCATGAGGATTAAGCTCACCCCCGTGTGGCACTTGAAGCAGAGTTGCGCACACAGTAACTGCTCACACACTTATATAGTTAAATAACAGTTAAATCAACAGCCGCTTCCCAGAGCAAGCTCGCTGGAAGGGAGACGAGATGGCGGAAAGTGTTCTTCTGCCAGAACTTTCTCCGGGAGTTGGAAGAGGTGCTCCCGAGAGTCGGGGGCAAATCCAAGGAGCGCCAGTTCTCCACGGAGCGGGCATATGCGTAACTGAGAGGATTCTGGTTTACCGGGCAGCATGTTCAAATTCAGGTCCAGAGCTGAACCTCTCAAGACAATGAGGGAGACGCAGAGTCCTTCCAGCTCCAAACAGAATAGGTGTTGGGCGAGCTATAAAGAACTCAGGCTGCCGAGGGGCGGGGTGGCAGGAGGGGCCGCCATCTCCCACGTCAGCTCTAGACAAAGGCCCTATTCTTCCCCTAAACCTGCAGAGGCCAAAGATAAATAGTAAGGAGGAAACGGGGTGTCTGGATTTGAATCTGGATCCACTGGCCTTCAAAGTCCCTGTTCTTAAGTGTTGGACCCAACAGAGGGGCCACTATGAGCCAGTGAGGGGAGGGAAGGGCAGACCTTCCTCACGGGGGGGCCACTAGGGACCCTTCAACCCACCAGCACCCACGAGAGCTGAGGCAGGATCTGTGTTCTCACTTGGAAGATGCAGGGTTGGGCCCAGAGAGGGGAGCAACTTCTGCACATCTTCTAGCAGGTTACCATGGTGATGTGGAACAGCTCTGGGCGTCAGACGGCCCCACCTTGGGCAACGCCTTCACTTCTGTGAGCCTGTTCTCTCCTCAGCGAGCTGGGGATAGCAATACCCTCCTCCTCCAAGTGCAGAGGGATTAAATTCTGACTCAAGGAACAGGCTCAGCGCAGCCCAGCCCTAGGAGATGCTCGGCAAATGGTACTGGCATCCTGTGTGGGTGGGTCACCTGCCACAGGTTCTCAGCCAAAAAACAGGACTGGTTTTGTGTGTGCTTGTCTGGCGTGGGTGTCTGTGCGTGTGTGTGTCTGTCTGTAAGGTGAGGCAAGCTTCCCTCTGTCTCACCTGGCAGCAGGAAGCCAAGAGTCGAAGGCGCAGAAGACATGGGCTATGGGTCTCCAGCTCAGAGCTGAGGCCTCCATGTTTCCACAGACCCCTTCTTCTGCCCAGGGTATGACTCAATTCCACAGAGATACGGGAAGAAGTAGCAACCCCAGAATTCTCTAGAAGCCTCTGGGTCAAACTGTGGACCCTACCCAAATCCTAGGGAGTAAGGCCTCTTATTAGTGAACTTACCTGCCGTAATATAAGATGGTTTCAGGCTTGATGGCTCCATCTAAGTGAACGTGTAATTCTACCTGCAAGGGGCAAAGGGAAGAGAGGGTGCACACACCCATGAATGCCTGGAGGAACTTTCAGAGTTCATATTAATATTAACCATAATAACCATTAATCAGCACTTAGCAGATACCACATACAACACGTTATTAAACTCTACGCACGTTATCTTGTTTAATCTTCCTCTGCGGGGTAGGTTTAATTGCTTTTCTACCTCTTTCACAGTTGAGAATGCTGAGGTTCAGAGAGGTTAAATAACTTGTCCAAGCCAGTAATGGAAGTAGGATCCCAATCCAGTACCTTTGGTCTTAATCACAGGTGGTAAGTGGCAGGACTGGAATTCTAATCTGAGCCCAAACCTAAACCTGGTGCTCCTGAACGGGAGGCCAGCCATGGTCCCATGGGAGCTCCCGAGCCCCAGCCACCACATAGGCGATCCTGCTCTCAGCCAACTCAATAAACGAAATCCAGCTTTAACACAAAGGGTTGACCACGGACTTCCTGGACTAGTGATTCAGTCAGTATATTTTGAAAATCAGGCTCCATTTTCAAAAGTGGGAGTGACTCTTCAGCAAAGCTCATCAGGAATTGATATTAGGCAACACAAGATCTTTTCAGTACACTAGAAAGGACACTAGATACTTAGCCGTCTGGATGACCATCCCCTACACGCTCAGCCCCATGAACAGCACTCTGCACACAAAGCCAAGAGTTAAAGGACAGGGGCTCGGGAAATAGCAGTCAGGCTGGACTCCCAGCTCTGCCCCTTCTCTGCCTGTGTGACTTAGACGCTCAATCTCTCTGAGCCTGTTTCCTCGACTGAGAAACAGTGGACGTTACTGCCTCCCTGTCCAAGAACAATTGTTGGGATTCACGAAGACACTGTAGGTGGACATGTGTGGCCCATGGGACATGGCCCCACCTCTCGACCAGGGTGTTTTCCATGAGCTGTTGAGAGAAGCACAGCAGGCAGAGGGAGACAGTGGGACGGGGCCCTTGCCATCTGCTTGTTCCAGGTCACAGAGGAAACTCTTCCTGGGCCAGGGGGTGATCCTGAAAACTCTCGACTGACATTCCACTGGGGTGGGGCCTCCTCTGGAACTTAAGAGACCTGGACAAGAAAGTGGCTGCCCTGGCTGGGGAGGGAGCCAAGGGCATCACGGAATACCCATGAGCTGCTTCCTGCACAGGGAACCCAGCCCAGACCCGGGGAGGCCACCGGGGACAGATCCGCCAAGTCCTCCTATCAGCAGGACATCCAAGTCGTCAGAAGTCATCTGGCCGGCAAAGGACCAAGCAGCACTCACACCCAGACTCGGAGTCAACTGAGCTGTTGGATTCCCTAACAAAACGAGTTTAATGCCCCGCTCGGCCAAATGTTTATTGCGTTCTCGAAAAATGCTCAACATCGGAAACACTGACACTTCCTGTCCAGGGACCTGCCAACCAGCTGTGTGACCTCAGACAGGGGCCTCACATCTAAGCCTCTGTTTCCTTATCTTTAATCACCTCCATAGCTGTGGTGAGGATCCAGCCAGAGGGGCAGGGCTGACTTGTGGTTAGAGCTGGAATCTCAGCTCCTCTACTCCCTCTCTGGGTGACCTGAGGAAAGTTACTTCACTTTCCGAGCCTCGGTGTCCCCCTCTATCCAACGGGGAGGATAACAAGCCCTCCTCTTAGGCTTCACCATGTCAATGCATGCAATGTGCTTAGACCAGCTCTTAAAAGCAAACTCTAAGGAAGCATCAACTAAGAGTCCTTCGTTCAACAGGTGGTCAAGGCCCTGCTGGGGATGGAGAGCTAAGGTCAAGGAACAGAGGCCTGCTCCTGTGACACTTACATTCCAGTAAGAGCAAGAGATAGGAAGTGTCGCATCGATAAACGTACAATCGAAGCCATGACAACTCCTTGGAAAGCACACACGCAGTCTTACAAAAGAGGTAACAAAAGAAAGAACCTCACCCAGCGAGGCCAGCAATGGCTCCCTGGAGAAAGCAGAGCTTGAGCTAAGATCTGGAGGATGAAGAACCAAGTAGGCAAAGGCAGGGGTGAGGCGGAAGGCTGGAAAAGCATTCCAGGCAGAGGGAACAGCACATGCAAAGGCTGTGCAGAGAGAGAACGTGGTGGATGAGAGGAAGTGGAACACGGGTGCGAATGAGGGAAGGGCGGTGGGACTGGAGAGGCCGCAGACACACACACGAGCAGCAGCAGCAATGTGACCACGGAGCCGGGGAAGGGGGCAGATGAGACCACAAGCCAAGGAACCCCTGGAGCCACTGGAAGACGGCAATGAATAGATTTTCCCCTAGAGCCCTCAAAAGGGTGCATCATCCTGCTGACACCCTGATTTTGGACTCCATGTCAGTGAGAAAATTAATTTCTGTGGTTTTAAGGTACCCGTTATATGGTATTTGTTACAGCAACCACAAGAAACTAATACAGTTGGGTCTTGCCGGTGGCCGAGGAACCAGGAGAGCAGAACTATGTCCCTGGGGCTAAGGGAACAGGGCTCCTGGAGGAGCGGTCCTCGGCTCTGGCTGCCTCTTGAGAGCAACTAGGAAGCTCTGGAAAGTTATCGATGCCCAGGCCAATGAAATCACAATCCTTGGGGGTGGGCCTGGCTTTTTTTTTTTTTTTTTTTTTTTTGCAATGCAAGGCCAAGATCAAGAACCACTGTCCAGAGGAACCAATCTAGAGGCCTAAGAGGACAGAATCCACACTGGAATAAGGTAAGAAGGCAAGGTAAGAAAATGGAGAAAGTTTAGACCATCTTTTCAAGAATTTACCCCTGAAGGGGAAGAAAGAGCTTGGGAGGGGCTAGAGGTAGACGTGGGATAAGGGAAGTGCATTTCTTTTTAGGGTGGGCATGACCTGGGCATGTGTAAACGGTGATGGAGAAGACCGAAGTTCAGAGAGATGTCGCATGGGGTTGCTGAGAAGGTAGGAGGGGTGAGATAGTCAAAAGCAGGCTTGGCCGTGGCGCCTCTGATGAGAAATTGGCAGTAAATCTGGCAGGCTGTCCCTCGTTGCTGTGTGCCCTGTTGTGGGTGGGGGGGCTGGTGTAGCTACTTCTGGTCAAGCACTTAAACGCCAATGCAAGACTCCCTGGAGCCCTCTTCTCATTCTGGCATAGCAACTAGCAATGTTCAGGATGATAACCACCCACCTGCCTGGGTCCCTGCATGACTGTGATGAGCAGACTGACCGATGCATAGTGCGAGCAGGAATGACGGACATCTCTGCCGCTTGAGGCCCCTTAGACCTGAGGACGTTAGTTACTGCAGCACATCGTAGCCCATCCTGCCTGACGAGCAGACGTACCTTTCTGAACTCGTTACAAATTGTGACAGAAAAATGAGCCAGGTACATGACAAAGAAAAACATAGGAAGGGAGGAGGCACAACTTAGAAAAAGTGTAGAAAAGATCATTTTGAGGTAAGGGGGAAAATAAAGGAGTTAGACAGAGAGAAGGAAGGAGAGAAATGGTTCCAGGCAGAGGGAACAGCACGGGCTAAGTGTCTGCATCAGCGATCGGTCAGGGAATTGGCGAGAATGAGGTTGGTGGAGAGAGATGAGGCCGCAGAGAAAGTGCTCACAGGTCACGGTTAAGGGGATCTACTGAGGAGCTTTAAACAGTGGAGTCACTTTTTTTTTTTTTTTAGGAGAGGCAACCCTTGGTTGACCTCACAGATTGCAAGGACCTTGTTAGCTTACGATCCCTTATTTTTTTTTTAATTTGTTACGCCTACAGCACCTGGTCTTCCTAGGTGGTCTCCCATCCAAGTACTAACCGGGCCAACCCTGCTTAGCTTCCGAGATCAGCCGGGATCGGGCAGGGCGGCATGGCCGTAGACAGGAATCACTTTTTAAAAGCTTTTTCCGCTGCTGTGTGGGGAGCAGGTTGGAGAGAGCCAGAACAGAAGACAGCGCTGACGCTGACGCAGGCATCCAGATGGGGGACGAGCGTAACCGGGGTGGGGGACACGCCCACCTCATCAGAGAGCAGGCAGGTGCTCGGTGAGCACGAGCTGCCTAGTGCAGCAGAGCGTGGAGGGAAGGTCTCGGAGTCAGGCAGCAGGCAAGAGGCCCCTGGGGAGAAACAAAGCAGAACCCACCAGGTCCCACTCTCCTCCTCTAGGCTTCCTGGGAAGCTGCCCTGACACATTTCCAGGGAGGAGTAGAGATAGAAGCCACCCCCACAGGCAGCCCAAACTCAGGCAGGCCTCCAAATGACCTTTCTGGAAAACTGTGACTATCTGTGGAAAAGTTTGTCAGCCCGCCCTAGATGACGATGGGGTGCAAGCTTGGAGACCAGGGTGGGGACCTTGCTCTGCTGGCCCCATTCAGATAAAAGGAGCCGCAGTGGCTTCTAACTACCATGTTCTAGACCATCTACATGCATTACCTTATTTCATCCTAACCACCAGTAAGGTAGGAACTTCACTCTCATTTTACAGATGGGGAAACTGAAGCTCAAAGAAGCATTTAAGGGCACAGAGTCAGTCAGTGATAGAGTCAGGATTTGAACCCACATCTGAGTTTTGACTCCTACTATATGTACTTTCTCTGCAGGCCTAGCCTCAGATATAATACAGAAGTATTAACAGCAGTTGCTTACTATTATCAGACCCTTCTCTCATGTAATCTTAACCCTAATCAAGGTATACATTAGCCCCATGTTGCGGATGGGGAAATGGACCTGCCAAGCTGAACTCACAGCGTGTTGGTGACCTGCTCAGGGTTACACAGACTCATAGTGGCAGAGCTGGGCTGGAACTCAAGTGTCTCCAACTCTGAGCCCAAGTCCTGCCCACAGGCCACACCACCTCCCTGGCAAGCCTCCTGACCTCTGTGGAAGCAGCTTATGCCTCATGCCCTGCACTTGCTCTCCGTGTGGCTGATTTGCAATCAGAACTGCAGGAAATCCTCCCACATCTGAATAGGAAGCATCCCCAGTTACCAAGAAATAATATTTACTAAACGCCCATGAGGTGCTGGGCACAGTGGGAACATGGGGAAACACAGAGTCTTTGTTCTCAGGAGATGTCAGCCAGACAGGTGAGGTCCAGGGAGGCACATTCACTTGCCCAAGGTCACCCATCCTCTTTCGGGGTCTATCCCAGACTACTTCTCCCCAGGGCTCCCCATGCCCCCCAAACACATCACTGTTGTTTCCATCCCACTGACTTTGAAATTCACTTACTATGTCTATCTCTTCTACTATTAGTTTCCTAAAAGCAGGGACTTCATGTGATCATGCTGAACCCTCAGGCCCTAGAACAGGGCCTGGCACAGCAAAAAGTGTTCCTCCTCTCCCTGTCCTAGGTCAGCAGTGCTGTGTCCTCTCTCTGCCTCAAGGAAGGGGCTGACCTACCCCTGTGGGCTCGGCCCAGAACCCAGACAAAGCAGAGTGTCCAGGGTTGCCTGACCAGCCCCTGGAACCTGGGCACTGCAGTTGGAACCTGGATGACCCACGGTACAAACTGAGGGGCAGACGTCCCCCCATTCTTAGCCCTGCTCTTACCGATGAGCTGAGAAGTGCTAGGGGGCAGAGCCGCCATGGCCTCTCATCTGACTTTTGGGGTGAGGTAGGGAGACAGACCAACCCTGGGGCTGACAAATTGTTTCAGCCACACCTCCTCCGGGAAGTCCCCCGGGCTCAGCCCCATCTTGGCTCCAGAAGCTCTGAGGTACAGAAGGGGCAGAGCAGTTCCTCAGAGCTTTCTGCTGACTTGGGACCTGACTGAGCTCTGTTGCTGCTGTGAGCTTCCCCAGAGGTTTCATGGAAGTCAAGGTGTGTCTTCAGCCAGGGGGACATGGGATGAGAGCCTCAGAACTCAGCACAGTTGTCCCCATTTTATAGGTGAGAAGACCGAGGCTCAGAGAGATTAAAGAACGTGCCTTACATCACAGACTGAGTGCCACAGCCAGGATGCTGTTTGACCCATGAACCACAATCAGAAGTCATAACCACAATAGACCCACTTCATCCTGCCTATCGGTGCTAAGTCAGTGCTGGTAAAATCTGAGTAGAATCATCAATAACCATGAGGAGGATGATCGATAACAGCCAGCATTGGTGTGCCCCCCATCTCAGCTAGGCCTGTACTTGGTGTTTTATGCAGGGTGGATACACATATGATCCCCATTTTACAGATGGGCAAACTGAGGCACAGAGAAGTAACTCACTTGGGCTCCTGAAAATAACTAGGGATCAGCACTCAGATCCAGTTGGCCTGGCCCCAGCTGGTGCCCAAGTTTAAACTCCTTGTCTCGCTCTGTGGTCACAGGACACGAGTCTGTTTCGTCCTCTACTTTGCTGCTCTGGGCCTGAGAACCCTAAAGGGTGAGGTGAGCCTGCCCCCAACACACTGGGTAAATATAGATTCGAAACTCACTCTGGCCCCCTGGCCTACTCTTCTCTCCTGTCCAAAGCAAGGCCGTAGGCCTGCCCTTCCCTGCTACAGGGGACACTCCTTAGGGCAACTGGGCTCCTTCCGACCCAGACCAAGCCCACCCGAGGTCAGATATGGAATCAGGAGGCTGGCTGCTGTCCCCTGCTTTGCTGTGTGACCAGACACTTCCTCTCTCCGGGCTTCCACGAAACCCAGTCTCTGTTCCCTTCCCTCCTAACTGCCACACGAGTTGTAACGGTAAAGCGGCTCTTCCCTGGGGCATTTTTATTTTAACAGGTGGCTCTGGTAACTGCAAAAGCACAGACAGTCCAAAGCAGTACTGGCGACGGGCTTTGTGGCAGGAAGATGACCAGCAAGAGACGGGGCAGGTGGAGAGGCTTCCCAGAGTCCATTGCAGCCCCCACTGCAGTCCCGGGGAGGAAATGAAGACCTCAGGGCCTGCCGCTTGTCAGCCCGCACCAATCAGTACATCGAATTCCCCCCAGATCATGATAACACCATGATCTTCGGGTTATCAGCTCATTTTACACAGAAGGAAGCTGGAGTTCAGGAAGCTGTCCACCTGAGCTCTTAAACCTGCTAAGGAGCAAGACAGGAGTTCCACTCCAATCTATCTGAAGTTCAAGGCTGCCCTGATTCTAACTCCTGCCCCACAAAGTGGGAATGGCAAGCTAGCCAAGCAGGTAACTGCATCCATGTCAGTTTCAGGTAGATCTGGGTTCAAGTCTAACTCTGCTGCTTCCTGGCCGTGTGACTTTGGCAAGTTCCTTCCCCTCTCTGAGCCTGTTTCCTCATATGTAAATGAAGAGACTAGGATCTAACCACAGAGGGCTGTCCTGAGCATTAAATGAGTGAATACATGCAAAGCAGTTGGAACGATGCCTAATTCAGAGTAAATATTCAAATATGAGAAAGATTTAGTCCCAATTCTCCTTGGCATCAGAAAGAGGCAGTTTAGAAACCATGCAGTTCCAACCTGGGCCAGCTCACTCGCCAGTCTACAGCCTGGAGGCTGATTTTGAGTAGCCTTGAGCAAGTCACTTCACCTCTCCAGGCCTCAGTTTCCTCATCTATAAATAAGGAAAACATCTGCCTTGTCAAGTTGTCCAGAGAATTCTGTGCAATAAATCACGGAAGGCACCAGATACCCACAAACATTCAAATGACAGCCGTTATTATGATAACAGGCATGTGATCAGCATTGCCCTCCCTGACAAAGAACTTCCGAGTGCCCCAAGCATTTGTGGGGATGAGGTAATCAAACCAGGTGGGCAGCTGTTTTAAGGCCTTGCCATTCAAAGTGTGGTTCGTGTTTGTAGCAGCATTAGGGTCACCTGGGAACCGATCAGAAGCGTAGCATCTCAGCCCCCACCCTGGACCTCCGATTCAGTCTGAAAATGAACAGAAGTCAGGTGATTTGAGGACACTGTGTATACGTGAAGTTTGGAAAACGCTGCCCTGTTCTACCTTCTTAAAGCTGGCCAAGTACTGGGTCTCACCTGAGGCAGGTAGGAGAAGACAGAGAGGCCTGCACTTGAGGCACTGGCACCTCCACCCCCACAGGCCTCTGCAGAGGTAGTTCAGGAAAGCTAGTTAGGGGCACAGGAATTTAAAGCTAGTCCCTGCTGGGCTCAAACTCGAGCTGGGCTACCTCCTTGCTGTGTGATCTTCCTAGCCTGCTTCATCCCTGTGCCTCTGTTTCTCCATTTGTAAAACAGAATGACACCAGCTACCTCAGAGTCACTATTATCAATTAATGCGGGTAACGTGTTCAAAATGGTGCCTGGCACAGAGCAATAATTCAACTCAATAAGCACCAGCTACTCAGCTACTAATACTAGTGATTATTCTCCGCCACACCATGGGAAGGTGGGGAGCTGGTTCTGGGTTACAGTGGCTCTGAGACTCATGCTCCTTCTGGCTTCCCCTGCTCAGGCACATTCCCTCCTCACGGAAACATAAAATTTATCACACCTCATGTACATAGTGACACTACGTTCACCTTCAAACATCCCTTGTTAACCTCCAGACACCCCACAAGCAGGTGAAACCCATTTCCCGGGTGTAGAAATGGAGGCCCAGAGAGGGGAAATGACCTGACAGCTTGAAGCAGAGGGTTGGGCGAGGCCAAAAATTGGTGATAACAGTAACAGTCCCTGCCCCACGGGGTTGTAAAAGTGTTACAAGGATTGAATTGGAGCATAAAGCAAGTTCTATAGAAATGTTACCTTTTATTCATCTCCATACTCCCGTTTCACTCCCAATCAAGGTGTTTTGTCTGTTGCCTTGGGATTCATGACAGGGTACGGTGGTCCCCCAGCCCAAGAGCAGAGGGAAGCCAAAAACAGTTAAAAAAAAAAAAAAGCCTTCAGAGGAAAAGCTGATGGGGCACAGGCATCCTGACAAGGTGTGGAGGAGGAGGCCTGGGGTGGGGAGGAGGGCTGCCCCAGCTCTCCCACATCTGGCAGGAAGTAGCTGAGCATTTGCCCTGTGGTGGCTGCATCAGCAGTGGGGGAGGCTAGGCCTTATCCCCCCGGGGTCTCCCCTTCCTTTCTGTCTCCTCACACACACCCCAACATTCGCGACTTCCGCTGTCATCACTCACACCTGTTTCTCAGATGGGTACGTTGAAGCAGACTGAGGCTCGCTCCTTCCCCTGACCACCCCCAGCAGTCTCAAATGCTCCTAGCAGATGCATTCCGCTAGGCAGCCATCTGGGTTGCTCCCCTCCCTGGATGGAATCTCAGTGCTCTGAAGCCCAACAAGGGGGCCTGAACTCTGCCTGACACCACAGTTCCCAGGACACCACAGCCGGTGGGAGGAGGGACAAGAGAGTATCCCTTGGGGCAAGTGAACCTTACCGGGGTCCAAGACCTATGGTTCACCCAAACCCTCTGCTCCTCGTGGCGGGACGGGGGTAGAGGGAGCGCTGGGGGCGCTGCTCCCCCCTCCTCCCTTCTCTGGCATGGCTTGAGGTTCTGCATCCACAAACCTAGGCTCCTAGGCACTGACAAAACCATCAGTGTTAGAGTTTAAAGCTGTTTACTTCCACGGAGCGCTCAGTCCCACTAGATATGAGTGAAGACCCAGGACCCCACATTACACCTGAGGTTCAGAGAGGTCAAGCCCGCTGCCTAAGGTCACACAGCCGCTCAGCGCCCGTGATGCTAGGATGCCCACCTGACAGACGCTGAAACCGAGACGAGGGGAGCCAAGTCAGAGGCAGGGGGCCAGCGAGGGGTGCCTCTGGGTTCGAGACCCTCTCTCCCTCGCTGTCTTCTCATTAAACAGCCCAGAGGCAGAAGAGGGTCTGAGCTGAGGGGAGAAGGCGCCTGCAGGGGTTCCATTCGCTTCCGCGGCGTGGATGCCTCTAAGCCCTCCGGCCAGACAAGGAACCGGAACCCGGAGCCGGACCCGGAGCCCGCGCCCCCACCCGCGCCCGCGCTCACTTTGGGCTTGTCGAAGGCGGGCGTCTGGGTCATGGTGCCAGCGTGCGACCTGGCGCTGCTCCCTCCGCTGAAGGCCGGTGGTCTCCGTGGGATCCGCGGCGGGTGCGCTTCCCCGGGGGTTCACAGGGACTGCGGCCCACCACGCTCCACTTAACCCGGCCGGCCCCGCCCCGGCCCCGCCCCCGCCCCGCCCCCTGCCCGCGCGGGCCCTGCCCCTGGACCGAGCCCCCCCGCCGTGCCCCGCTGCTTATTTCCTGGAATTCCCTCCCTGCATCGGGGACAAACACCAGTCCCTTCGGGGCTGCGGCCCCGCCAAAAACTCTGGCCCCGGGACTCCGGGTTACAGCCACTTGCGGGCTCAGGCTCCAGCCGCCCGGCCGGGCTCTGCCTGGCCCGAGTGTGCCAGGCCCGAGCTGGAAGCCAGGAGCACGTGAGCAACACAAACCTTGTGGGGCTTGCACTCTACTGCGCGAGACTCAGGCTCATCACACAATCACACAACATAAGCGTGTAATTAGGGAGCTTTAATGGAGACCAGCTGTGGCCTGCAGGTCCGGGAGGGCTTCTCTGCGGACCTGAAGAAGTTGACGGGGTGTAGGGGTTGGGGGCTGGTGGAAGAGGACAGTCCAGGTGGAGAGGCCATCCTGTGTGAGAGACCTCGGGGAGCTGGGGAATGAGAGGAAGCGGGGGCGGGACACAGCCCATCCCCTCCCAGGCATTTCCCCCTGAGAAACCTGCCAGCATGCAGCAGAGAAGGTGTAGGCAATGTTCACACCTGCACTGTTCGTAATAGTAAAAACATGGGAAACACCGCAGAAGCTCATCTGCAGACGAGTGGGCAAATAAACTGTGAAATATTCACACCGTGGAATATTATACAGCAGTGAAATTGAATGAACTTCAGATGCCGACACAGCAACGCAGATCTATCTCAGAAATAACGCTGAGTGAAAAAAATAAGTCGCAGAAAACTGTATTCACTGTGGTGCAACTTTTAGAATGTATAATAAAAGCAAACCCCCCAATATGCATATTTAGACACATGCATTGGAAGAAAAAAATTTTTTAAGGAAAAGATAAACACAAATTTGAAAAGAATGGTTATCTCAGGTGAATAGATCAGGAGAGGGGAGGAGCCTGCAGGTACATTCAGGTTATTGGTAATGTTCCAGTGCTTGGGTAGGATGGTGGTTTATTTCATTATACTGTGAATGAATGAACGAATAAATGAATGAATGAAAAAGAGGGTGGGAGAATGGAGGGCAAAGGGCTAGAAAGCCAGATGAGAACTAGATCACACAGGGCCTGCGGGACATGGTGAGGTCTTTCCCCTGAGAGTGCTGGAAAATCAGCAGAGGCTTTTAAGTGGACACAAGAGAGGATCAAACTTTATTTGGAAAAAATATCCTCCAGCTACTCAAAGTGTGGTCTAGGGATCATCATCACCTTCCATGTCACCTGGGAGCTGATTAGAACTGCAGACTCTCAGACCTACTCAACTGGAATCTGTGTTTTAAAGAGATACCCACATGGCTCGTGCGCATGTTGCAGGTTAAGGCTGGGCTTGCTGCTGGGAGGGGAGGGCATTGCAGAGGGACCAGCGCAAGTCTGGGAGACCAGGAAGGAGGCAATAGCAGAACTCCAGGTAGAGATGCTGGTGACGGCAGGGGAGATGGAGAAATTATATTCAAGCTACATTTAAGGGGTAAGATCAGCTTGGGTTGGGTTGTATGTGGGAGTGAGGCAGAGTGCTGGTCAAAAATGATTCTTCCGATACATTGTGGAAACCAGAGGAGTTTTCGTAAGACCCTTTCCTGGCTCTCTGTGTTACTCAGGATAAATCACCATGGCTGCATTTATTAAGACATACTTGGAGCAGGTACTCTGAGAAGCTCGCTATAAGCACCATCTCATTTAATCTTTACAACAGTTCCATGAAGTAGGAACTGATCTCATTTTACAGATGAAAACACCGAGCCTCAGCAAGAAACAGCCTGACTGGCACACGTGTTGTAAGTAGGAGACCTGGGATTTGAATTTGAAGGTGATGCCAGAGCTTTCGCTCTCCACATTTTTCCTATTGCCACAGCCCCTGCCATGACATTCAAGTCCCTCTCCAATGTCAGTCCCATCCCTTCCTAGCACATTCCTCGACCTGGATGACTTGTTGGTCGATTAAAGGTGACACAAGTCCTTTGCTCTTTCTCCCATTGTGAGATGAAGTCTAATTTTCCTCCTTTTGTACCTGGGCTGGACCGAGTGACATGTTTGCCTGATAGAACAAGTGACGTTCGTGGACTTTGAGTCTAGGTCATAAGAAGCCTTGCAGCTTCCACTGAGGCCTCTCGAACGTTCTCTCTGGGAACCCCAAATCGCAATGTAGGAAGTCCAACTACCCTAGGACCGTCGCACGAAACAATCCACATGTAGTCACTGCAGTTGACAATTCATCTGATCATACCTTCCGCCACCACCATCAAGGGACCAAACACTAGTGAAGCCATGTTGGACCCTCCAGACTGGAACAGTTGCCAACTGAATATGCGACTTCAGTCATGCCATGTGGAACAAAAGAACTAACCCAGCTGACCCAGCCCACACTCCAGACCTGCAGAAGTGTGACATATAATAAAATGTTATTTGAAGCCACTAAGTCTTGGGGTAGGTTGTTACGCAGCAGTAGATAATAGGGGTGCTGGCTCCTACCCACCTCAGCCCCTCTAGGATCTGATGCTCCTGACTCCATCCTGACACCTGGAGAAGCCTTTTCCCAGATCCCAGATCCTGGACTATCAAAATTCTGCTTTCCAAGCAGGTCAAACACAAAAGAAAATAATCTGTCTGTATAATGCAAATCCTTTGTTTACTTGTGCTCCGCTCAGGTGCCCTTTACCCTTCTGCACGCTGCTCTGTGCCAGACAGGCAGCCTAACCACTGTGGAAATACCTGTCAGCTCCCTTGACCTCTGGCTTCTGGTTGGGTTTGGCGGATGGGGCGGGGGGAGGGGGGGCGGCATCAGCTGGAGGACAGAAGGTGGGAGGAGGGGGAGATCAGGATGTTTATTCCCTTTCTGCCCCTTGCACAGTCACTGGGTTAACTATCTCTCAGCCGAGGCCCTGGCTCCTGGCAGGTGGTCCTCTCCATCCCTTTCTTGAAAGGCAATGATTCCTTTGTTACTAGCCTCAGGCTACTGCAACACTCTTTACTGGTTCCCCAGAAGCAGAGTTTGCGACAAAGATTAATGTGCAGGTAGTTGATTTGGGGAGAGAAGGGGAGTGTAGAAGTAAGACAGGAAGTGAGAGAAGCCAATATGAGCAGGTTACCAGACCCAGCACCTGGAGCTCAAGCCTTTGAGGGGGAGACGATGTAGAATACATCTGAGTTAACCCAACTGAGGAGCGAGGAAGGTTTATCCGCCATCACCCTCTCACATTGTTTGGGAGCTGCTTCCCGGATGTGAACTTACTTCTTGGTACTCTTAGCTTCCTCAGCACACTGGATTAGCTTGCTCCCATGGCTAGAAAACACCCACAGGAGAGAGAGGGGGAAGTAGAGGGGGAGGGAGAGAAGGAGAAAGGGATAGGGGAGAGAGAGAGAGAGAGGTGGACAGACAGACTCAGCTGTCATGCAGAGGTGATGCTGAGTGTGGGTGGGCACTGACAGCTATACCCACCCACACTTTTGTGAATAATTTTTTATTTTCGGCTTTATCGAGGTACAACTGATAAATAAGATGGTAAGATACTTAAAGTGTTCAGTGTGATGATTTTATATATGTATATATGCACTGTGAAAGGATTCCCCCCATCGAGTTAATTAACACGCCCATCACATATTTACCATTTTTTTTGGTGGAGTGAGAACATTTAAGTTCTACTCTCCTAGCAAATTTCAGTTATACAATAGTGTTATCAACCATAGTCATCAGGTTATACATGAGATCCTCAGACCTTATTCATCTTAAAACTAAAAGTAAATAATTCCTCTCCTCAATTAACTCCGTTTGAGTTTGTCACCTGGTTCCTGCCAGGATCCTGGGTGGAACAGGCTGGTCTTGAACTTCTCCATGTCAATACACAGTAGGCCAATGTCTACAGAGTTGGAAGAAGGATGGAGAAGGCTGCCTTTCCAAAAACGTATTATCTACATAGCATGTCACTCCTATGTGAAGACAAGACAGCTATAGTCTCAAACATGCAGGAATTCTAACTCTTATATATCCTTCCTGAAAAATCTAGTTCAAGATCTAATTCCAGCCAACAAAAAGAAGCAAATGCAAACAGAATTAATGAATAAGAATGCCCTAATCTGAAACAATTCGTACCGTCAGGAGTATTATCTCCAGTTAAGACTGCAGTTGTGACAATAGCATTGGTAACTTAGTGCTACACCACCGAAAAAAAATTGTTAAAGTCGTGAAGGAGGAACGTTATGTAATGAACAGAATCAGACTTTCAAGGCAGATGTATCAGTCAGGGTAATCCTAGCTACTGTAACTCATAGAATGTTACAATACCTGGCAAATATGCCAGAAATAAGAGTTCTTGCTCATATAACAATTCTGGGTGGGTGGCCACTCTCTGCTCAGTCCTTCTGGGTCTGAGTCTACATGTGGGTCTCAAGGTTGCCCTGGGGGTCATCTTTATTCCAGCCATTCAGAAGAGAGAAAGGGTATCAAGGAATGTTTGGGGTTCTGAGGGGCCGGGCTCACATTCAGGCATCACGGCTGGGTCATGTGGCCACACAGAACTGCAGGGGAGACTGGGAAAGACGCCCAATAGCATGGCTGAAAGGAGTGTGAGGATGTGGGTGAGCTTCTAGCATCTCTGCTGGAGTGGGAACGCATCTTCCTCGAGGAAGCCCTTACTCCCCTTCCCAGAAAATTTGTCATCATCGTCTGTGTATTGGAGAGTCATGTGGCCTTGTCTAACCTTTCCAGCCAGGTGGATGGTCTTCACAGGTAGGACAGGTTCAACTATTTCCAGACCTCCAGCCCTGACTGAGGGCCTGGTGGACAGTAGGAGCTTGCTATGTGTTGAAGGAATGATGGCATATAAATGGGCAATTCAGTTCATTGTCCTCAAGCTTGAGATGTATAGGAAGCCCTCACCTGAGTATGATCTGTATCTGGTCCTGTGCAGGGCTCAGGCTGCCTTGGGTTAAAGGAAGGCAAGTTGATGCTTAGGGGAAAGGGTAGACCAATTAATCTCTTCCCAGCCCACATACTCATACAAAATACATGTCGCGATAGCTATTATTTATCGAGCTGGTCACCATGAGAAGGAATTCACATATGTGATTTCATTTAAGTCCTCCCGGCAGCCCTGGTCAGTAAGCACTATGATCATCTCCATTCATTGGTGGAGAAACCAACACTCAAAGTGGTCACACTAGTGAGAGATGAAGCTTGAATTTGGGTGTGAATACGCCTGGACCTCAGAGTTTGTGCTCAGTATCCAGGAGAAATCAGGGTAGGTTGGTCAGCAGCCAGGTCTGAGGGCAGAGCCACGGGAGGGTGGGTCACTTCATTCATTCGGCACACAGTTCACTGGGCTGGCCCCGCCCCGGGCACTGAGGATACAGAGAAAAAACCCGCTCTCTGATTGGTTTGCTTACAGTACTGCAGGAGAGCCGGCGTCATCGATTTGATACAGTATGACAAGGGTCATTAAATATTTCTTCCTCCTTGGCGCTACGGTCTTCCTCTGTGAACTTCGGGCAAGTGATCGGAAAGCCAAGGGTCGCACAGGCAAGTGCTGACAGAGCAGGCATGGAATGCAGACAGTCCAGAGTCTTGGTTCCACTTCTCACGCTTCTGTGACTTGGGGCAAGTTCCCTCTGCGCCTCAAATTCCTCATCTGTCGAGTGGGGATAACACATATAATCCTGAGCTCAGAGGATAACATACAGATATACCTAACTCACAGGACGACTCACATACACACCTAGCTCATTGGACCGCGCAGACATACGGAGCTCAGAGGAGAGCAACGGAAGTGGGGTCTGTGCCCTAGGGGAGCAGACGCCCTGGTTAAATGCTGCCACGCTAAGATACGATTTCAGTGACGCCAGATCCCGCAGTTATTCAAGAACGGCCAGAAACCGCGATTTTAATGTTTAAAACATGTCCAAATATCTCCTAATTTTAAAACTTTGCATGAGCTAAAGAATACGTTTGTGGGTCGGATTTTGCCCCTGTGGACTCAATAAGTAAGGTCTCTGCTGATTCTGATCTTCTAGGATCTATGACTAGGAAAGAGGACAAAGGGGTCCCCAACTCATATTTATCAGTCAGAATTAGGATCAGTTGCACACAACATACAATCCTAAAATAACAGTAACAAAAAGAAGTTTATTTCTCAGTCATGTAAAGAAGTCCAAAGGTGGGCAATGCGTGGCTGGTACAGCAACTCTGGGACGCTGGCACCTTCCATCTCTCTACTCTGCCATCCCCAGTATATCCTCATTGTCCAGTATAGCTGCTGGCACACTGGCCATCACATCAGCCGTCCAGAGAGTAGAGTGGAAGAAGAGCTTTCTTCTTTAAAGATACTTCCTGATATTCTCACGACAAATTTCACTTACATAGTCATATGGCCACTCCTAATTGCAAAGGAGACTGGGAAATGTCTTGAGGCTGGAAAGCAAGGTAGCTAGCTAAAAAGGGGGTTCTGTTAATAACGAAGAAGCGGATAGTAAATATTGGAAGGGAACGAGCCATACCTGCCGCCTCACACACCCTGGCTTTGTGAGGAGAGTGTGCGGGTCTGTGGAGGGGTGTTATCAGACAGCCGGACTCTGCTGTCCATGTGTTTGAGCCTCTTCCTGACCAAGAAGAGAACAAGACAGAAAGAGTCCATCTTTCTGGGACCCTCAACACACAGGGCTCTGTTTCTCCCTCTGTGAATCTGGGCATGTTTCCTTCCTGACTCCACAGCCCCAGCCCTGCTTCTCAAGGGCAGGGGCCTCGCCTCAATCTTCTTTGCACCCCGACAGGTCTGGGCAGACTTGTGGCGGGTGGATGTGAGTCCCTGGTGTGGCTCATTCCGGAGAAGTCAGATGTGGGCTTGACTGAGTCATTCATTTCTAAGTTGTGATATCAGAGTAACTCTCCCTGCAAGACAGGAATATACCCGCCGTGTTTACAATGGAGTCCAAAGTCAATGCTCAAGGGGGAAGCCTGAAAGGGTCACACTTGTCCTTGCAAACCCCTTAGGCAGGTGTCAGGTTGGACACAGACACACTGCTGCTGGGTGAACCTGACACAGCCAGCACTTCCTCCAGGGTTCCTCCCTGTGTCTTGGTTAAGTGTTCCTGGTTTGTGTTGAGAAGCCATGTTGTGTTGGACAATATGTATTTTCAGACCTTACAATCCCCCTCAGTGGGTTGTGATGCTCACGATGCTTGTAGCGGGGAGAGGCACATGGTCCCCAAGATGTAGAGTGACCAACCAGCCTCGGTGCAATGGGACTGAGAAATTTCCAGGGATGCAGGACTTTCTGTCCAAAAACCAGGCAAGTCCCAGGGCAAACTGGGATGGTTGGTCACCCTATGAGACCGCCTGTCACAGCAGGCTCACTCCTCAAACACCCTCCTGGGACTGTCCTTGTTGCACATGCAGCTTTAAAATGGTAATTCCGTGCTGTTTAGGGCCCCGCTTACCCTCCCCACCTCACCTAGCAAGGCCAGTGGCGGAGTGGTTCAGAGGTGGGATCTGGAACCAGAAAGTCTGGGTCCAAACCCCAGCTCCATCACTCACCAGCTGAGAAGCAAGTCACTTCACCTCTCTCTGCCTCAGTTTCCTCATCTATAAAATGGAAATAAGAACAACTTTACCCCATAGGGTTATTGCAGGGATTGAGTTAACAGATGTAAAGCATTTAGAATGTACGCAGGCTGCAGTCCCTTGTCTAAAACCCAAATGTCTCAGGGCCTTCATGAGTTTGGGGATTTTGAGAGCTTGGGGGTTTAAAAGGCACATGTCACACGTCACATAACACAGCAGTGGGGTCTGGGTCAGCCTCCCATGACTAAACACAGTAGTATTTCTGCAGAGAATAGGGTATGAATAGTCACACATCTGTTCATGTTCAAGTTAGGTTTTGGCCACCAAATGGATTTCGGTGGTAAACAATTATTTTGTTCAGAACGTTCTGGCCCTCAGAAGTGCAGGCCAGGGTTGTAGACCCATGTGACGGTTTGCCGTTATTATCATTCATGCACATCTGGTGAAACTGCCACGCCATCACTTCTTGAGGACAACTCAGAACTATTGTGACCGAGGCTCCCGTGGGTTCATGGGATTTTCTAGCGGCGCCAACAGCTCTGAACAACTGTGGAAGGCTAGGGGACACACCCTTTTCTTCTTCCTCTACCCAGGCTCTCAATTTAGTGATTTCTCCCCGTTCCTTTCAATGTGGTGATGGTGGTGAGTGGGGAGGTTGCAAATTCAAGTCTCCCAGAGCCTTTCCTATGTCCGAGCTGGGGGAGCCAGCAGGGCCCCCGTGGGGAGATGGACATAAGCCGTGGAGAAATGATGAGTAAGCCAAGTTTCTGGCAAAGCTGCTGTGGGTTCCAGGAAGTGATCTGGTCTAGGCGGCAGAGAGAATGGCCAAAGAGGGGTTCGTGGCCCCTCAGGAGCCCCCTGGGCGCCCACAGACACTGTCGCACTTACAGAAAAGTGTGCAAATGGGAATCTGGATGCTTCCTTAGTTGGGGTACATTTGTTCTGAGCACTCCAAGAAATGCGTGGTGGACAGGCGCTCAAAGTATTAAGGAGTTATAGTGTCTATGAGAGGGGAGGAGAAGCCCCCCACCCCCACAGCCACAGAGAGAAGGCTCACCTGGAACCCACCTCCACACCTTGCAGAGCAGCCTCCCCGCCCTGCCACGAGGATGTTCCTGGTGCAGTGACCTCGCCATGGGATTATTTTACAAGTTCATTTCTTTCAGGATTTGAATTTCTGGGAGGGAAAATTGGTTCCTGCTTTTTGTCAGTGGAGCTCTGCAGTCAAGGACATGGGCCCCTTCCCACAGGGAGAGGGAAAAGGAAGATTGTGGCCAGGCTTTTCCTCCAGACAAGCAGGACTCTCCCTTGGGGAGGGAGCTTTATGTTGCCTGTCAGGCTTTCTGAGCCTTATGCAAATCGTGGAATCAGAGAAGTCATGGCTTCTCCCCTCCACCATCGGGGTGTCCCCTTCTACTTTTGGCTACTTCGTTCCCCACCCACCCCAAATGGACCCCAGACTTTAACACCTTCCCCTTTTTCTCACTTCCTAATCCATCCTCCTCTCCGCTCACAAGAAAGTTCCTAAGAAAGAATCCTGGAGTAGGGTTCAGGAGACTCCAGTCCACGTTTCAGCTCTGTACCCCTCCCCACTGTGACCTTGAGCTGGTCCCTTGTCCTCTCTGTGCCACAACGACTCCATATATTTGAGGGAGAGATTGAATTTGATTAGGAGCTGAAAAATCAAATAACTCTAGGAATCAGGCAGATTAAAGTCAGAGATCAGGTGAACTAGAAAATGCCAGCCATTATGGTCACATGGTCCCAGCTAGCTGCAAGGGAGGCTGGGAAATATAGTCTAGCTGTGCTCTGGGAAGGAAAGGATAGGGGTTTGGTGAAAGGTAGACTTTTGGTGACAGTCTCTGCCACAAGCTGGAAGCCTGGATTTTATGTGAAACCTTCTAATTTTTAAATAATGGCAAGTAATTAAAAATTTTAAAAAGACATTGTACGGATTAAAAACAAAACCTTCTTACGAGGTTTTATACGAGCCCACATGCTATCGGTCTGTGGCCTCTAGGTTAGATGGTCTCATCGTGCCCAAATGAGCTATGATTCTACAGGTGAAGCAGCTGCTCTCGTCTGTTCAGGAAAACACGCAGTCATTCCACAAACATCTCTCGAACCCCTACTCCATGCCAGGCCCTGGGACAGGCAGCGAGGACATGGGAAAAACGAAAGCAAAAAACCCTCGTTCCTTTCCTTGAACAGTTCACAGTTGTTTTTATCCCTGGGTAGAAAATAGTGTTCGATTTTAAAACTAAATTTGAGAGTTATTTGCTATCATGTTACATTTTGACAGAAGAGAAGTCCTTAATGAAAAGAATGACTTCCTGGGGGTAAATTCTAGGCATAAAGACTTATCAGAGGAGCCGTGGACAGCGTCAGAAGCCCTGGCTGGAATGTCCTTTTCGGCTTTACCATTCAGTGTGTGTGCGGGCTCAGGCCAGTGGTTCGTCCTGGCCAAGCCTCATCCTCCACCTCTGTAAAAAAGGGATAACGGTTCGTATTTCACAGGGCTGCGGGAAACGGAAGCATGTAAAAAGCCAGCCACAGTGCCTGGCACCCAGTAGATAGATGCACAGCATTTGTTCCTTTTGTTGTTGTGGGTGTGGCGCTGGCCCTCGTCCGGCCCATGATGGAGGTGCGCCCTTCACCCCTTAAAGCAAGAGGCTGGAAGGAGGAATGCGTGCTCATTCCAGAGTTACATTACCATAACGAGCTCATTGGTCATTGTGGTTGACACCGGCAAAGACGCAGAAGCCTTAGGGGAACCTCAGTGGACTGGGGTGGGGTCAGGGGCTGAGCCGGGCTCAGACTGTAGAGAAGAAAAGGCTTCAGATCACAAAACTATACTGCCCTTGACACTGTCTCCGGAGCCAGAGCACTTCCTCCAACTCGAGGCAATCTGAAGTCCTCTAACTCGTACAGAGAGGTGCAGCCACAGACCCATTTTACAGAGGATGCCGTCCAGGTGCTGGGAGATAATGCCGACCGGTCCAGAGCTACGCAGCTGATAAGGAATGGCCTGAAGATTCAAACTCCAGTCCACATTCTTTTCTATGCTTCCCAACAGTGCCTGGAAGTTCCCAATCAGCCATTCGGGATGGAGGAAGGGAAGCGGGCCAGCTGGGGCTCTGAAGGGATTTGGCAAGAAATGAATTTCTCTGAGGCCAGCAGCCCATCTGTGCAGCTGGAGTTACCTCCTCCAACCCTTCCTCCCTCCCTTGCATCTTCTCTTCCTCCCTCCCTTCCTTCCTTCCTGGTTGATTCCCAGCTCTGGCACTTCCTGTCTAGATGACGTTGGCAGGCCACTTCAGCCTTCCAAGCCAGCGATTCTACTATGTACCAGGCATCCCTCGAAGTACACTAAAGGTACAAATAGGGTGAGCCAGACAGGCAGACATGGCCTCCAGCCTCATGGGGCAGCTACCGACTCCGGTGGCCTCCTGGGAGATGTGATGCTTGAATGGAGGTGGATACGATGAGGAGCTGTTCCCCACATTCATTAAGGGCGGGCATGGTAGGGATTTCGTTCTGGGGAGAAGCAGAAATGGATTTACCAAGCTCCGAAAGCTTATGCCACAGAGTCCCTCGCAGGCCACAGAGTCCCTCGATGGCCAGGGTCTTTCCAGTAACCTGGGAGGGGTCCCAGCAATGTCTACTCAGGATCACATACTGCCACGGAGCTTGCCAAAGTAAATAATTTTAACTGAAATTGATTAAGAATGTTGTTTCTTTCCTTTCCAACTTCCTCTTTGGTCACACATTGCCTCATATGGGGTGTTGCTGGTGTGGCTATGGCATTTGGGGGGATCTAGCTAAGGGGAAGTTGTCACGGAATACCAACACCAGTGAAAATAACAAAACTCTACATCATTGCAAAGAAGGTATTGGCAACGAACTGCTTAACTGGTGGCATCGATTCAAAAACTTTTAAGATTAGCAATCAAGGATTACTAATGAGAAATCCTGAAATCTTATAGCTCCTATAGCTCCTATATGAAAGAAACTTGATAGAGGTTTTTCTAAATTTGACAACAATCCTTAAGTTTTATGACACTGCTGATAATGAGTTGTGAGACTGAAATAAACTTTCCTAAAATATCAACAATAAAAAGCTTTTGGTCAATTGTGCTAGAGAAAAGACTAAATTATCTTATTCTCTCTAAAGAGAATGATGTGACAAAACCAATGTCATATAAAGAGGTTATCCTAAAAGTATACAGCAAAAATGTAGAAATGAAAGTGTTATGAGGTATATTAGGTGGTAAATGTAAATATTATATTATCTTTTTTGGACATTGTATAGCTTTTAAAATTTTACTTTGGTTTGTTTCTCATTCTAAATATTCACATTCTTACCTGATTTTGTATTCTTTTTTTGTAAAGAAGGTTCTCCAGCTTTATGTTTCTGGTCCACAAAACCAGGATGAGCCTCTATGGAGAGGATATGGCATGTACAACAGCCCAGTGGTCATGGGGTGGGAGCCTGGCTGCGTTCAAGAAAGAGAAGCAGAGACAGGACAGGTAGGGGCCGGGATGGGAGCAGGTATTCCCCACAATCCTACCTTGACCTGTAACTGGCTGTGCAGCCAAACAGGGCAGGGAATCTTGGGACTCTAAGCCAGAGAGACCAAGGCCAAATAAAGGACCTCATAAGTCATTTCCTCAACCTCTCACCAGTGCAGGAACCCTCTCCCTGATAACTGAGCCTTGGCTGTGTTTATCTCCTGGAACGCGGTGCTCACTCTTCCCCCAAATCCTATGTTATTGTAAGTTAAAACTCTGATTGGGGAAAGTTCTTCTGTCAAGCTGACCGCTAAGTGTCCGTGGGTCCTGATCCTTGAGTTCTGATATTCCCTAGGGGCCACAGAAATAATTGGCTGCTTCTTCACATCTCATTATAGCTCTACAGAAACTTGAGGGCAGTACTCAAGTTCTGCCCTTGCCCAGGATAACCTAGCTTCCTACAAAGATTCCTCTCATGACTTGACTTTCAAAGTCTTCCTTATCTATTACCTTAAAAATTTCTCAACCCCCCTACATATATGGTGATGATGATGATGATGATGATAGCTAACACACGTTGAGCACTTACTAGGCACTAGGCTCTGTGCTTGTAATCTTCATGTCAATCCTAGGAAATAGGTACAATTATGAAGCCCATTTTACAGATGAGGAAACTGAGGTTCAAAGAGATTGAATAACTTGCCTAGGTTATACAACATGTGGGTGGTATAATCAGACTCTGACTTTAGAGCTCATGCTTTAAATCACTACATCAAATGGCTGAAACTAGGGGATTCTGATCTGTGTATATAAGACAATATTGATTTTCATCTATAATCAATGTAGGTCACGTCATCAGGAAGTTATGGTAGCTATGATTTTATATGTGCCTAATAACGAAGCTTCAAAATACACAAAGCAAAATTTGACAGAATTAAAAGGAGAAATAGAATCCATAATAGTTGAAGAATTTAAAAATATATTTACAATTTTTTTTTAAATTGAAGTAAAATACTCAACGTAAAATTTATCTTATTAATCATTTTTAGGCATACTGTTTAGTAGTGGCAAGTATAGTCACATTGTTGTCCAACCAATCTTCAAAACTTTTTTGTCCTGTAAAACAGAAACTCTACCCATTAAACAACTCCTCACTGTCTCTCTCCTCAGCCCTTGGCCCTACCATTTTACTTTCTACCTCTATAAATTTGACTACTCTTGGTACCTTGTATAAGTAGAATCATACAGTGCTTGCCTTTTTCTGACTGGCTTATTTCACTTAGCACGATGTCATCTCAAGTTTCATCTATGTTGTAGTGTGTGTCAGAATTTCCTTTCTTTTTAAGGCTAAATAATATTCCATTGCATCGTTTATCCACTCATCTGTTGGTGGACATATGGACATGTATGAACAAATATCAGGAGTTGGAGATTACTCCAACTGCTTTCTCCATTACTGATAGGCCAATTAGTAAAAAAAAAAAACCAAGACAGTTAAAATATGATCTAAATAATACCAGCAATTGCCTTGAGCTAATTGACTTTTATTATAGTTCATTTTACCCAACAACTTCTTTGCAAGTGCGTGCGGCTCCTTCACTAGGGCAGACTTATCTTGTGCCTTAAAACCAGTCTCACTGTATTTCGAAATGCAGAAATCTTACAGAGTATGTTATCTGATTGCAATGGGATTGGAATTAGATATCCATAAAAATGTATCCTGAAAAAACCCACATGTTTTGAAATTAGGCTAATAGCTCCTACTACAGATATGCTAATTAACTAGAGGGATTCTGCTTGAGGATTGAGTATTTTGCTAAAACAGCCCCTTCCTTGTCAGAAGGTGCCTCTCCTGAAGAAGTAGGAAAATGCGTACAAAATAATGACTTCGTCAAAGACTCCGAGGACCCTCAAGACCAGACTTAGGTCAGCGGGATCGACGGAACAAAGAGAGTTAGAGATTCGCACTCCTCCTTGGGTCCCTGTCCATGCCCAGCTGTCTACCGTCCTCACCAACTTCTTGCCCTGTCCCTTCATCCCTTCCCTTGACGTAAAAGAAGCCAGAATTTGGGGCTCTCTTAAGATGGATTTGCAGAAGCTTTAAGGCACCTCACCCCCCCCAACCCCCGCATCTTCTCGAGCTGGCGGCTTCTTGATCAATAAACCTTTCCTTACTCCAAACTCTGACATTTTGAATACTGGCTTTTGATGTGTTGGGTACACGAACCTTGAGCCGGTAACAACAACTTCACATACTGCTTTCATTCTCTGAAAGCTACCTGCTAGACAAATATAAAACTTCAGTATTGTCTTTTCTGCTAGGGAAACAGGTACAAAACGATTCTGGAGGGCAGGAGATGTGTCTAGGTAACAGATACACGTTCCACTTTTTAAAGCACTAACGGGGCCCACTAAGGAATGGGCCCAAAGAGCAGAGGGAGGACCCCAGAATTGATTATTTGGAGCCTCTGGCATCCTATTGTTCTCAGGGGCTCCTTCTGGGACGAGCGGAGTCAAGTTTGCCCCAGGACCTCCTGGTTTGGGGAAGATCAGCAGTCACCAGATCATTGACCCCACAGAGGCCCTGCCAGACTCAGCTCTGCTACAGGCCAGGCTGTACCTGGTGGCAGTGATCTCAGGGCAGGTCTACCAGACATAACCAGGTGCAGCCAGAGACGAAGTGGGCAAAGCTTGCCTTTGTGTTCCCTCTTCCCCTGCCCCATCCATCCTGATCCATCAGGAAGCTGGGGCCCCAGCTCAGGCCATTGTAATAACAACCATTCATACCCGCTCTGCCCTGCCCTGCATGGTTCATCAAACAGGCTCCTTCATAAATGGCCTGGGAGGGAGGGAGAGGGGAGAGAGAGAGAGATGGGCAGATGAGCCCCTTCATTTTATAGGCAAAAAAACTAGAACCCAAAGGAAGGTCTGTTAATGTGTCTGCCTTCCCGACTGGACTGTGAGCAACTTGAAGTGAAGGATTAAGTCTTGATCATTCGGTCATTCATTCCAGGCAAAGTAAACAGCAGATGCAAAGGCCCTGTGGCAAGAATGCTGTTGACACGTTGGAGAAGCAGCTGGGTCAGTGAGCAGAGTGAGTGAGAAGAATTACAGGAGATGAGTTGGAGAAGTGGGCACCAGCCAGGTCACGTAAGGCCTCGTAGAACATGAAAAGGAGTCTGGCTTTTATGCCAGCTGCCAAGGAAGTCACTCAAAGGTGCCTGCACTGAGAGCAGACACTGAGAAGACAACAGCCAGTAAGAAAGTAAAATGTCCTCATCTGTCAAATATACAGACAGTTAAATGCCAAGTCACTTAGGGAGTGTGATCTGTGCCCTGATTAGGGACCCACAGGGGCTGCAAGTGTACAGAGCAGGGGCCCTGTTCCAGCTGGAGAGCCCCACAGCACTTCCCAGGGAGAGATATTTCCACTGAGACCTAAAGGCTGAATCGGAGTTAGCCAGTTGGAAAACAGATCACAGAAAAGGGGATGAGAAGTAACGTTGCAGGTACAGCAAAGAGCAAGTACAAAAATGCCTGAGAAGATTGAAAGCCTGAGCATTTGGGGACCAGATAAGTTTAGTACAGCTGAATGGTAGGATTCAGGCAGGGTGGTGATGGGAGGGCGATGGGGTGGTTAGCAGGGGTCAGCTTAGGGGTCGGCTTCTCTCAATGTACTGTGAACCTTTTCCTACTCAGTAAGCATTCTCTACTATAGAGTTGTAAGGGCTGCATTGAATTCTTCCACTGTACATTCTGTTGCATAGTAACCAGTCCCCTGGTGTTGGGCATTTAGGTTCCTTCTGGGTTTTCCCTATTATAAACAATGCTGTGATGAACATCTTCGTTTGTACATCCTATGCACATGTATTATTATCTCCATAGAGTAAGAATGGGACATCTTGGTGGCTTCCCAGTGGGCTGGCTTGACTGCTGCTTTGGAGAAGCCTGAGCCAGACCTGTTAGTCAAACCAGTCCTGGGACCTTCCAGGGAGCCCTTTGCTGGGTGTCTTCTTAAGGGGCCCTAAACAGGGAGATTCCAGGAGAAGGTCCGAGGGAGTGATAAAAAGCCCTGACCATGAGCTCTGGCTACCCAGATAAAGGGCAGGGAGGGGCCCCAGACCCAGGACCCACATGTCCTGTTGGCTGTATGTTTGTCTGTCCAACTGACCTGGTGCACCAGCTCCTAGCCCCTGTTAAGGAGGCATCAAAAGAATTTCAGGTACAGGTTTTAAAAGTTGGGGTACCAGTTGTGTGATTCAAACCCTTCACTCCTCAGAGGGAAGCTCAGGATTTTGAGTTCCCTCCTGATCGTGGGTCACTCACTGTGCCAAGGGGGATTTATGGTGACATTTTGTCTCAGCCTCTCCTACCTGCTTTGATGTGAGCTTTTTCTTGTTTACCCGATGTGTAGGAGCCACTCGGCTAGTTTTAGGGTTGTTTTTTTTTTTTCAAAGGAAATTATTCTATACGTAGCTGTAGATTCTCTGTGTCCATGAAATAAGGTGAGTTCAGGATCTTCCTACATCATCATCTTGAACCAGAACTTCAACAAAAGGACTTCGACTTGAGCATGGACCTTCAAAATGAGCATTGGTTCAAATCACAGCTCTACCACTAAAGAGCCGAGTGACCTTGGGCTAGTTACTCAAATTCTCTGATTCTCAGTGTCCTCATCGGCTCAATAGGGAAAACGACCTAACAGAGTTATTGTAAAAGTTAAATGAAATTAACAAGCACTTGGCCCATCTCCCCAAAAATGATGGTGTATATTTTTCATTGTCATCTGGGGTCTCTGTCCTAGTTTTTTTTTTTTTTAATTATTCTAACAGCTTTCCTGAGATAAAATTCACATGTCATATAATTTCCCCATTTAAAGTATATAATTCAATGGTTTTTACTATGTTTATCCTCATCAGTTTTAGAACTGTCTCACCACTGCTCCCCCCTCAAAAAAAGCCTGTACCCATTAGTTGTCACTTGCTACCCCTCTGCTGATCTCCTTCCCCTCCCAGCCCTAGGTGACCACCTATCTACTTTCTGTCTCTATGGATCTGCCTATTCTGGACATTTCTTATAAATGGAATCATACAAAATAGGAATCGCACAAAATAGGAATCATACAAAGTCTTTAGTGACCGGCTTCTTTCACTTAGTATAGTGTTTTCAAGGTTCATCCATGACATGGTTGATGTCAGTAATTCATTTCTTTTTTTTTTGCCAAATAGTATTCCATTGTACGGAGAGACCACATTTAATATATCCTTTCATCAGTAGAAACATTAAGTTGTTTCTGCCTTTTGGCTTTTATGACAAACGCTGCTATGAACATTTGTGTGTGGACGTCTTTTCATATGTCTTGGGTATATACCTAGGAGTGGAATTGCTGCATCATATGGTTACTCTATTTTCAATCATTTGAAAAACTGCCAGACCATTTTCCAAAGTAGCTGCACCATTTTGTATTCCCACCAGCAATTTTCGAAGGTTCTCATTTCTCCACATCCTTACCAACACCTGTTATTGTCTGTTTGATTACAGCCATCCTAGCGGGTGTGTAAAGGTATCTTATTGTAGTTTTGATTTGCATTTCTTAGAGGGCTAATATCTCCATCTTTTTCAGTAAAATTGCTTTATGTCCAAGGACAGATAAATCCTGAGACACCTCAGTCTCAAAATGGAAACACTAACTGGTCCCAAAGAAAGAAAAGAATCTTATATGGAAAAAGGTGTCCATGACTCACTCATATTTCTTAAAGTGGTCCTTCCATAAGTAAATTAACTATTTCCCAGTTTAGGGGCATTGGGGGAGTTTCTAGTCTTCTACTATCTCTAATAATTATAAAGACTGGTGGGTGTCATATGGAAAATGCCCATGATAACTGAACAAAAGCAGGATAAAAAGTAATTTAGTCACCTAAGCTGGAAAAAAAAAATGTTTTTAATCCATCCAACTGTTTTTTAAGCACCAGCCTGGTGCCAAGCCTACTGCTAGCTTACTCTGGACAGAGTCTGGAGAATAATAATAAAATGAAAGTATTATTCGTGTTGAGGATGGTGGAGTTCGGAGTGATAGATATCACACCCATTCCCAACTCCGTTTTTCAAATTCTCTCGATATATCTAAAAATGACAGGAGAAACTCTTTTTGAGCCAGGGCCTCAAAGTATTTCATGGAATCTCCATGCAACCCATGGGAGGTAATAATAATAGTAGTAGTAGATGTAGTAGTAGTAGTAGTAGTAGTAGTAGTAGTAGTAGTAGTACTATGGACTTGCTGTGTGTCTGGCACTCTTCCACCTGTTAGGTACCATTATTGTCCCCAGTTTCCATTGAAGAAACTGATGCTAGGCAAGGAGATGCCCTTTTTCTTTGGCGGTCTGTCTGTCCACATTACCCACACACGTGCAGAGCTGCACACACGCTCAGGTCCACATCTGCACCCTAGGACACACACGGGATCGCACATGCCACAGCCAGACACACATGTACATTCACGTACGGGACCGCTCGTATCCACACACATGTGCATGTGCATATGTGTTCGCGTGGGCTACCGGCACATATGTACCCATGTGCGCACAGGCCCTACACTTTTGGATATACAGCTAAGAGTGGGAAAAGGGGTGCAGATAAAGGGAGGGGCCAAAGTCCAACCCTGAACCCTCAAAACACCATTTGTTACTGGCAGGTGTACAGGACTGGGTGGGGCATTTAGGTGGCTATAGGCTCAAAGGGCATAAAAACCCAGGGCCACCCACTAACTTCCAAACGGGGCTACCAAAGTTACAGGGCCACCACGGTTACAGGGCCTCATCTGCCAGGTAAACCCCCAGCTGGAGGGCCTGAACTGCCAGGTAAACCCCCAGCCAGAGGGCCTCTGCATCCCACTGGATAACCTTGGACAAATCGCACGACCTCTCTGAACCTTGATTCTTTATTTGTAAACTTTGAACAAATCATTCTTGATCACTAAATGCATATCTATTGAGGACCTACTATGTGCTGGGCACGATTCTAGGCATGGAGAATACGGCAGTGAGTAAGCCAGATGGTCCCTGCCTGTATGGAGCCCAGAGTCAGAGGAAGGATAAAGTAAAGTATCTGGTACATAGTAGGCACCCAATCAATGTTCCGCCCTTTCTTCCTTTTCTACAATTGTAATGTCAATGCATCGGTATTACAGAGAGTTTGGAGAATGGGGTGGGGTGGGGCTGAAGTAGGGGAAATCTATCACCCAGAATCCCGCCACCACTAACGAAACTACTAGCTTCATTTCTGCCAATCTCATAAGCCAGCACAGGGCTTGGCTCATGATAAGGCACTCAACAACACATTTTGATTAATCATTATATTTGTGATCAGCAGGATACAGCTGATGGCACTGTAGCGTGTTTGCTTCATGGGAAGCGACATAAGCGATCACGGCCATCCCTCTGCACACAGAGGCTTTTTCTTTCTTTGAGAGCAGGAATATTTCCATTTTATGGAGAAGGAAACTGAGGCTCAGAGAGGTCAAGTCACTTGCCCAAGATCACACAGACAGAAATGAGAAGAGATGGCTGCAGAAGTCAGAGCTCTTTTACTCACACTCTTTCGGGCTGTGGGATGCAGCGGGGGATGGACAGAGGGGCTCTGAGCATGACGAACTGGTTGACTTTGTATCCACTGGAGCATGAGGTTTGAGGAGCCCTGTGGGCCAGATGCAGCCTGTCCCCAACACTGACAGCCCAGGTCTAGGAACACAGGAAAACTACCAGGCTCTTGGCTGACCTCGGGGGTCTCTCTGAGACTGGAAACCCCTCACCCCTACCTACTCCAGGGAGCTTGGGAGAACTGCTTCTCCAGGGTGCAGAGCACTGGACATCAAGTTTGTGATTTCTGCTGCCCTCTAGTGGGCAAAAAGAGAAAAACCTCTCGTTCCTTGGAGCTGGGAGCTGAGAGCTGGGAGCTAGAGTTGAAGTCAGCCACTCCCGCTGTTAATGACAGTGGCCACTCAACGAGCACTTCCACGTGCAGCCACTTTTATACTTAATCTAATGCAATTTCTGCAATAACTCTCTCAATGTACGAATCATTGCTACCACTTGATATAAATAATCTGGGAGCCTTGGGAAAATGACTTTCCATGGCAGAGCTGGGAGTCAAGCCTTTGGAGCTCAGAGGAGGAAGTGAGCTGCCTGCACTGGAAGACAGCCCTGTGTGGTGGGGCACAAAGGTGGACTTTCCCTGAGGTCAGCGAAGCTGTAGGATGCCTCACTTGCACATCCTCCCCCGAGAATTTTGGAAGGACTCTACAATGCAATCACATGGTCACATGTTTTATAAAATTTGCAAAGTTAACACATTCTAGCAGTGACTGGTTAAGACCGCTGACTTTTTCTACTCCAGTGTCTAGAATAATGTCTTCATACAGTGGGTGATAAAAATGTATAAAGTATGTGTTCAATAAATTCTGTTAAATGAATAAGCAGATGATAGAAGAATGAATGAAGTAGCATTTAGATCGATCTTGAAGGAAGGGCAGGGTTTTAATGAGTGCTTCTCATGCAGTCTAGGAGTATCCTCCATAGACCAACTGAATTTAGGCCATGGGTGGTCTTGAGTGCCAGAGTGAGGAATTTGGACTTATTTGGCAGGCAGTGGGGAGCCACGAGAGGGTCTAGAGCAGAGGAAGGATTTGAGTGTAACTGTTGATTAAGCAAGAATGTCAGATAGGAGGACAAGGCCCTGTAGCGGGGTGTGGGGGGAGGCAGACCGGTTTAGATAACACACGCCCTCACCCAGCACCACCAGCCACTGCTCGGGTGATGCAGTCATAGGTGTACTGTCCATTGGGGTGCTCTTTGGAGAGAAATGTCTCCAGATAGCCCCTGCCGGGGTGTCCTCAGGTCTCTGGGAGGGAGAGTCCAGGCTAGGAGTGTCCTGATGCCTCGGTGTGTATTCAGCCTGGATCTGCTCAACACCCTGTGTGTGTCCAGCCCAATGTGGGGGACAGGCTGGGGCCCTGCCCAATTTAGGCAGGGAGGTCATATGGTATGAGAGTCCCAGGCACTGCAGCATGTCCCAGCCCCTGGCTATGAAGTGAGGTGGCCATTCCACAAGAGGAAACTGAAGCTGGCCGGACAGTGGTGGACTCGTGAAAATCCAGCTGCACCGCTGCCTCCTTTACTAGGCCCCAGGGCATGCTGCTCTCATCCCTCTGAGTCCCCCCCGACCCCCCCAAAAAAGACAAAGAAAATCTCAGCTCCTATTTATTTAGCACTCGTTTTGTGCCCTGTCCCCTGCTAAGCATCTTTATGTCCCAACACCCGATTATTCCTCCAGCCACCCTGTGAATGGGAGAAATAGCTAATATTTCTTTTGTACAGATGAGGGGTTGGAGAGCCCAGAGAGGTGGAGTCGCCTACCCAAGGTCACACAGCAGTAAATGGTAGAAATGAGATCAAATCTAGACTCCAGAGACAGCACCTCCCTTGGTCCCCAGCTGCTCTGCCTCCTCTCCTGGTCCAAGTTAAGGCAGAGAAACTCAGCTTTGCCAGCAGAGGGTGATATGCCCTCAAAGGTAAGCCCTGCTTCCCAGAACTCTGCCCAACAGAGTTGCTTCTGAAATCTTTAACCTTGAGCACCCACTTAATCCCAGGTTCTGATGGGGCCTGGGGAGCATGGAGAGGTATGTGGAGAAATATAAAAGACAACTTTCAAACGAGGTGAGCCAATGGTTCACAGAAAAGCCAATGCAATGGCTTTTAACATATAAAAAGAGCTCAGTCCTAATAAGAGAAAGCTATTTAACATTACTGTTACATCCACAATGAGCAGGCAAGCATTTTTTTAATCTATGAAATTGGCAGTTACACAGTTGAAAGTATAGAGAAACACATCCCCATACATTCCTGGTGGGATTAGAACTTCGTTTAACACCTACAGAAGGCAATCTGGTAATATCAAAATTAAAAATACAGAGGCATCCAGTAGAAATGCCTAATACATTAATCAAAAGACTTGTACTAGACCTGCTCTATTTAATATGGGAGCCACGAGCTCTGTGTGGCTACTGAGCACTTAGTCTAAATTGAGATGTGCTGTAGTATAAAATTTTCACGGGATTTTGTTCATATAAAAAAAATTAAATATGTCTACGGCCATTCCGCCCTGAACGCACCTGATCCCCTCTGATCTCGGAAGCTAAGCAGGGTCTGGCCTGGTTAGTACTTGGATGGGAGACCACCTAGGAAGATTGGGAGCTGTAGGCAGAAAAAAAAGTAAAATAACTCCTTATTATGTTTTATACTGATGATGTGATGAAATGATAATATTTTTGATAAGTTGGGTTAAATAATTTTTAAAGTTAATTTCACCTGTTTCCTTCTATTTTTTAAAATGTGTCTGCTAGACAATTTTAAATTATACATGATTTGCATTTGTGGCTCGTAGTTTTTTGATTGTGCTAGAATACACATAACATTTATCATTTTTAACTGTCCAGCTCAGTGGCATGAAGCATGTTTATAATTGTGCAACCAGCACCACAATCCATCTCCAGAACTGTTTTTTATCATCCCAAACAGACACTCTGTACCTGTTAAATGATAACCCCCCACTTCCTCCTCCTAGGCCTTGGTAACCTGCCTTCTACTTCCTATCTCGTTACACTCAGTGTACCAAACAGGCCTCGCTTCCCTTGCAAGGAAGGCTGGGAAACGTAGACTTACTGTGTGTCCAGGACGAAGAGGAACCGGGTTGCCAGTCTCTGCCACGCTTGCCCAGTCCCCTGCTGATGCCCATTTAAGCGTGCATCTACTGTACGCTCAGCCTTGGGGGGCAGAGACCCCAATTCTCCAGCTGTGCGACCACTCTCTTCCATTCTCGGGACTTCTATTTTCTCATCTGTAAAATGGGGATATAACAATAATCATCTCTTCTTATTGAGATGGTGGTGATGAAAGCATTCTCCAATTTATGAAAGCCTCAGACTTTGCAAAGAAGTGGGGGACACTGTCCCTGCCCTCTAAAGCATTAAGTAACTAAAGGAAACAAGAGTTTGAGACATGCCCCCAGACTTTGGGAGGTGGTGGGGTCTGTGCCCACAGGGGAGGTGGGAGCGATCAGAGGGGCTGCTTCAGGAGAGGACCCGTGGTCGAGCCTTGACAGAGGATGGGCAGTCAGAACAGACCCAGGAGCTTGGGCATGGCATGGTTGGGAGGAGACAAAGCACTTGGAAAAGTGTGAAGGTCGGCACACACATGGTATATCGAAGGGTCCCATACCCGAGTATTTAAAGCAGACGTTCCCAAAGGGAGGGATGTTGGCTGGGCTGGGAGCTGACGCACACTTACATGCTTGTTCCTTGGCAAGATGGGTTTGAAAAAGAAAAAAAAAAAAGAAAGAGAGATTAAAAACAGATTATTGGGGAGAAAAGTATTTCAGGCTCGAGACAACTGTCTCTGCAGCCTCTGGCTCCCTTCCCACCCATTCCCCAGCCCTGATGCAAGCCTGGCTGAAAGGAGGTATTCCTCCTGGGACTGCTGGAGCCGAGGGCCTGGCTGGCAGGAGACTGAAGCCTACCCCAGTCCTGCCTGTGTGCCAAACTCCGCACAGGCTTCAATATACCCACAGTCTGACAGAATGCTGTAGGCCACGCTAATGAGTTTCATGCTCCTTGAATTCTCCCCTCAAGACATATTCTGTTTTTAGCCCCATTTCCCAGATAAGTAAACTGAGGCTCAGAGAGATTAACCAGCTTGCCCACAGCCACACAGCCACGTAAAGGTGAATCTAACTGAATCCATTGCCTCTTCCTGGGACTGGGGTGTAAACAGAGCAAGGAGAGGTTTAGGACAGCAAGGAAAAATGTTCCAGAGGGGACAGGGTTGGTGTGAGAGGCAGTATGATGCAGTGGTTAAGGGTTCGACTCCCGAGTCAGACTTGGGGGTTGTTTGTTCCAGCAGTATGACCTATCCTGTATCCTGATTAATGCAGATCATGATAAACTAAGTTATGTGTCCTTAAAAATGTGAGGACTTACCATCTTGCTTTTAGAAGCAGCACTCTAGAAGAATTTTGCACTGTTTAAACTTTGGTAAAACGCACATAATATAAAATTTGCCATCTTAACATTTTAAAGGGTACAGCTCAGTGGCGTTAAGTGCATTCACACTGTCGTCTACTGTCATTGCCATCCATCCACAAAACACTTTCATCTTGCTAAACCGAAGCCCCACCCCCATTAAACAACTCTCCCCGCCCCCCAGCGCCTGGCAACCACCACTCTACTTTCTGTCACTATGAACCTGACTCCTAGGCACCTCTTATAAGTGGAATCGTACAGTACTTGTCTTTTTGTGCCTGGCTTATTTCACTTAGCATAACGTCCTCAAGGTTTATCCACGTTGTTGCATGTCAGAATTGCCTTCCTTTTTAAGGCAGAATAATATTCCATTGTGTGTATGTGCCACATTTCGCTCATCCATGGGCACTGGGGTTGCTCCCATCTTTTGGCTGCTGTGAATATGCTGCTATGAACACGGACGTGCAAATATCCAGAGCAGCATTTCTAGGCAAAGATGAGGGAGGAGGTCCTGACCAAGAAGCCAGGAGACCAGGTCTCTGGACTTGACTGCGAACTGACTGCAACTTTGGGCATGGCCCTCTCTGCATCTCATCTGAACTTCTCACCCTTCCACTGCCTGCTTCGGTGCAGTATGCTGAGACCAAGTCATGCCACGGATATGAACGCCCTCGGTGAAGAGAAGCCACGAGGGATTGTTATTGTTATTACTCAGTGGGGTGAGGGCGATGATTTCCCAAAGGCATGAGTCACTAATGGTGAAATTCCAGGCATCAGGAGAGGCAGTTCTGGGCAGCAGAGACCAGATTCCACACAGAGCACTGACCCTGACCCTGAGCCCCCTAGGGAGTCACACCCTTTCTCCTTGGCCACCGGCTGTGGTGAAGAAGGAGTCAGTGAATGTCATAGACAGATGCAGTCCCAATGTTTCACCCAATTGTTAAAGGAGGCTCAGAAAGGGTGATGCACTTGCCCAGGGCCACACAGGCAGAAGGAAGTGGAAGCTGGACTAGAATCTGAAGGTCCAGACGCCCAGCTGTGCACCACACTGCCTCCCACATGCTTTCAATCCAAGGGAGAGGGTATGAGAAGTGAGCTCTGGTAGAGCAATTAGAGTCAGGGAGAATCAGGGGACCCGAATGGCCTCAAGGTCAAGTGCAAATTTCCTGTTCGGTATCTCATGAGGTGACCTAAGAACCTTTCAACTTAGAGCCCTCTCTATACTTTCCAAAACCTTGAAATTATTGGTGATCATAATAATTGCTCCTATTAACCGAGCCCTTTCTACGTCGCAGGCTTAGAGCTAAGCAGGTCACATGCCTGGTTACATCCCTCCTATGAGCTAGGAACTTGTGTTAGTCCATTTGAAAGCCCCTAGATCTTAATTCAGTGGCATTTTCAAGGTCATGAAATGAGAGGAGGCCAGAGCTGGATTTGAACCCGGGGCCGGGTGCCTGTGGAATCTGTCTACTAAAGCACAATGACCTGTGGCTTCAACTGAATTCTGTGACAATTCTGAGGTAGAGACAGGGAACTGCTTGCGCCCATCTGCGTGGGTGGATGGTGGCATCCCAGCAGGAGGAGGAGTCAGGGCTCGGACCCACCCTGCCAAGGGGGGCGTCTGTCCAGTACATCTGCTCCGAGGAAGAGGAAGCTCTCGCAGGAGTGCACAGGCCCCTGCCAAACCCAGAGATGTGGGACGGGGAGGAGGTGGAGACAAAATCTAAATGTCCCCCTCCACCGGCGACAGTGAGGCGGCCAGCACTTAAAGAGCACTATTTCATTTTGCCTGCACCCGTGTTGAAGGCATTAATTTTCCTCTCCCATTTTGCAGGTGAAAACACCAGGTTCAGGGAGGTGAGCTCACCTGTCCAGCTGACCAGGCTAGGAAGTTGTGGAATGGAGATGCTACAGTCTGGCCTCTTCTCAATCATGCAGATTCCCATCCCAAGGAGAGGAGAGAGAAGCAGCCTGAACAAACTCGCACAGTCCAGCAGACGCCAACGCCCTAGGCTCCTGAGATTCCATGTGCTAAGGGTCCCAGACACACGGAACCCCAAATTCCTCAAGTGGAGCCACCCTATGCTGTGATTCAAGAGTCGCCCGATACTCTGCCATTCATGGGATAAAACATGGGGTGTGGTCCAGAGAGCTGAGCCAACAGAGGCCCTGCAGTGCCCAAAGGGGCTGGTGACCCCACTGACAGCAGGTCTGATTGGTCAAATTTGGCTATTTATACAAGCCCTTCCCTTCCCTATAGGAGTTCCTCTTAGCCCCAGCATGTGGGGAAGGCAGCTGTCGTCCTAAGCCCCATCCTCTTGTGGCCTTAGATCCAGCTCAGGTCCAGAATCCATTGCTCGCTCCCCTTCCCACTTCATCCTTCTCTCTAGAGCCTGCCTGTGTCCTGGTATAAGGGTGGACAATGTGCTCAAGAAGAAATCTCTCTCCCAGCCCTAGGGCCTAAGCCATTCCAAGTTCTCTAGTCCCCTTGGCTGGTTTTGGGGGATGGACATGTGTACTGGCTGGGTTAAGTCACGCTAGCTACTATAACAAATAACTCCATGGTCCCAGTGACTTTACACCATGAGTATTTGGTTCTTTCTCACATCTCAGTACAAGAAGCCTTGGCAGGAGGGCTCCTCTCCGTGCAACCCCTGAATTAAACAATCTTGGACGCCCCCCCACCAACCGCCAGATTTGACTACAAAGGTCCTTACTGTTGAAATCAGGAGTATCGGGGTATTCCGTTCCTTGCAGCCTAAAACCTCCTGACGCTCAGTAGTGAATGCTGAAAATGGCTAAGAGGCAAGCCTACTCTGTGCCTGTTTGGAGGAGAGGGGGAGGTACAGCTGTTCAAACACAAGATGAGCTCCTACTATGTACCAGGCCCTTGACATAGTGGCTATGTGGGGCACAATGCCCAGATTCAAATCTTGGCTTCATCACCTCACCAGCCCTGTGAACTTGGGCAGTTCACTTAACCTCTCTGTGCCACAGTTTCTCCATTACTAACATCGGGGTGCTTATAAATAATCTACCTAATAGGTAGAGGATTAAATGTCCAGTTCAGGCAAAGCACATTATCAGTAAACATGAGCTTAAAAATTCCTGTCCAGACCCTGTGGAGTGTGAGTAATATTAACCCCACCCGAGAGAGGGGAAATCTGAGGTTCAAGGAGGTGAAGCCCAAAGACATACGAATAATAAGAGACAGACTGTTGAATCCAGGTCTAGCTGAGCACCTACTATGTGCCAGGCACTGGGTCAGGTGTTTAGATACATTATCCCTTTGGCCTCGCACAGCAGTCCTGCAGGCAGGTATTGTTGTGATTATTATTGCTCCTGTTGAACAGAAGGGGAAACCGTGGCTCAGAGAGATGATAAGACTCGCCTCCAGGCAGGGTCAAGATGTCAGCGTTTGAACCTAGGCCTGCGTCCAAGCCTTTACTCTTTCCACTGTCCATAAGCCTCCGTGATGGCCATCCGCGGACCAGCACGGCGGAGCGTCAGGACTCAGAGGAGTCACACATTTGCCCTCCTGGGTTGTTCGGAGGCCCCTGGAGTCATTACCCAAAGCTGACTGCAGGTTCGGCCTTTCTCCAGGCTTGTCCTGGTCATCACCAGGCTGCGCCCCTGCTCTCCCAGGAAAACACCTGGAGTGGAAGGTCCCGAGAGGGAGAAAGTTGGGTTATTTTATAAAATAAAGCAGAACTTTTGAATGATAACGATCCATAACAGAGTGGGCCATGATGCGCTCCCCAGGCGGACAGCCACCTGTGAAGAAGGTAATCGAGGCAGCTCCCGCGTGGGAAGCGACAGTGGATTCAAAGGACTTTCAGTTTTGAAAAGCCGTGACGGCAAGAGTCTCCGATGCCATATTCTCGGTTCCAACTTAAAGCCGCATGATACTCAAAAGCTAGGAGTCTGAGACCGCATGCATGTGTCCCTTTGTGTTCTTGGTTCTCTATCCAGACAGGCAGACCGTGGAGCACGTACTGACTCAGGGAAGGAAAATGTCAGTAAAAGCAGAGAACAAGTTTTTAGGTTTCAACATCTTCCTTTCATCCACCGCCCTAAAAGACCATTCTAGAAGAAACTTGGGGCGTATTAATTCCTAACAAATCAGAGAAAGATGTGATTCCATGCTTTCTCTGTCCCTCTGCCACACAACACGCAGGGTGGTGGCTGCTCCGTCGGCCCAGGTCCTGGAGGAGGAGACACGGAGTGGGGCTACAACTGACCCGAGCGGTCACACGGCAGGAGCGGCAGAGAAACAAGGTATGTGGGTGGTTGACACTGCGCCCTAAACTAGCCAACCCTGTGCACGCGCATCTCTCCCCTCCCCTCTCTCCGTCTTCCCAAACAAGAAGGCTGGGAAGGGAACCAGAGAAAGAGCTACGTGTGAACACGGTTTTAATTCTGTGGGTCACCGTGACCCTGAGAGCTTTGAAGAATCCAAAATTAGAGACAGTGGGGAGACTGACAGATGAAGGGATCATGTGATATGTCTGAGCCAAGAGGGCCTGAGACAACCTCACACTTAGACACAACCACAGAGAAAGTGTGTGTGCGTGTGTGTGCGTGTGTGCATGTAGTGTGTGTGTGTGTGTGTGTGTGTGTGATCGCGTGGGGGATAAAACGAAATGATTAAGATTAATTTTCTGCCCACATATAAAAGTGGGGTATTGTAATAAAAATGAATTCAAAATGGAGTACCTTCCCTGCCCGTCTGAATTTTGAACTGAAATATGTGCCTGCTATGCATAATTCTAAGATTTCATAATCCCGTGGCTTTTGCCGTGACTCTTCCACTGGACGGACCGTCAGGCACGGACACTGGGAGGACCCAGGCCCAGACACCGGGAGAACTGAGCCCTGCTCTCAAACGTCACCTTCCCTGGTTGCCTTCCCTGGCCACTCGATTTAAAATAAAACTCCCTCGGCCACCCTGGGTATTCTCAAGTCCTCGCCTATGTTTCTCTCCAAAGTACTTAGCATCGGCTGAAATACCGCCAGTTTTACTTACTTGTTTACTGTCTATGTCCCTCACCTGACAGTAAGTTTCAAAAGGGCGGGGATTTCCCTTTTTCTTCCATCCCATCCCGTCTCATTCCATTCCTTCCTCCCTCCCTTTCTTCCTTCCTTTCTCCCTGTCTTCTTTCTGTCTCACTCCTTTCTTTTCTTTCTTTCCTTTTATTTATAAAAAATTTCAAACATACAGAGAAGCATAGAAATATATAATGAACAACCATTTGCCATTTGCCCTAGATTTATATTTGCTTTATTTTTTTTTTTTTTTTTAGGTTATAGCATTTTTTCAAGTAAAGAATATTTGTCACAATATTCCTCTTTTATGACTTGGATGGTAGAGAGTTTTGTCCTTTTTACTCATTGCCTTATTATTCACGGCCTGGAAGTTGGTGGGCCTTCAACAAACAGCTGTTGAATGAATGGATCTCATCTAATCCTCATGGCAGCCCTACGTGGTAGGTATTATTAGTATCCTCACCTTATAGAAGAGGAAACTGAGGCACAGAGAGGTAAAGTAACTTGCCCAACGCCACAGAGCTAGGAGGTGGTGGAAGGAGAACCTGAGCATTGGTAGGTTGAGTCTTGAGGACCCAAATTTGCTGCACTAGAACTCTCTGGGGGCTCCTTCCACTGAGATGCCCATTTATCTTCTCTTCCTACCTGCTCCATCTGGACACCATCCACAGAGGAGACCCATTGGAGGAAGAGGGGTTCACAGACTGGCCACCCCATCTGGGCACCCAGATGGTCTCCATAAAGGCTGGGGCCCTCTGTCCTGCCCTGGGGTGGAAACAGAACGCTCCTTCCCAGACGGACGACCTTTGGGGTTTGTTATGAATAGAGATTCCTTCTGGGGAACGTGATGGCTGATGCCAGGAGCCTGGGTCCCTAGACTTAACCCCCAGGAATGTGGACAGAAATCTCCAGCCTCCACCCTGCAGGCCGACTCTCCCAGCCGCCGGGCCAACCAGAGTGGAGGGTGGTTCCCGGCCACTGGGCCTTCTGGGGAAGTGGACTGGGGCCTTCGATCCTCAGGCTGGGAGGCAGCTCCTTAGGGTCACAACAGCTCTGGGCTTCAAAATCAGAGAAACCTGGGGCCTGTGTGACATTGGACAGGCGCCCAACCTGGTGAAGTCTTGGCTTTCACATCTATCAAATGGGGATAATTATTATCCCAACCTCACCGCAGATCTGGGACCAGGGGGAGGCAAGCCAGGTGCCGAGGGCACTACGTTTAAGGAGGCACTGGCTCTCGGGTGCCAACCCTGCACTTGTAGGAGCCTGAGGGTGAGCGCCCCCTTCAGTTAAGCATCCTATCACCTCCCTGCTGCACCCTAGTCCCAGCCTTGCATCCCAGGGCTGTTCTGGGGAGGAAAGGAAATATTCTGTGCAAACCCATCAGCACAGCACGTAGCACACACTTAGTGCTCGCTCTTTGTGAAATGCTGTTACTGTCACCATTGGTACTGACTGCTTTTCAGAAGTAGGCTGGGCCCCGTCTCAGAGTCTCTCTCAACAGCCTCTATCGCTTCCTCCACCTGTGTGTACTGCACCCTTTTCATCATTTGTCCCCTTGTAAGTATTAAATGACCCCGAATTTCATTACCTTCCTTGTCCTTAAGCACTCGCTCTCTACGAAATGAGACATGACAACCATGACCACTAACATCTACCGGCTGCCTACCCCGTGCCAGGCACTGTGCTAAGCAGCCCCACACCAGCTCTCAACTGATCTTTACCACGACCCTGTGAGGTAGGAGCGATGCTCACGCCCATTTTGCAACTGAGGAAACCAAGGCGCTGAATCATTAAGTAACTTGTCCAAGGATGCACTGCCAGGGAGGGCAGGAGCTGGGGGTAGACCAAGGTGGTCCAACCCCACGACCCCCGCCATGGAGATCGGAATGGGGTGCCTTCCGCCCCTCTCTGGGCTCTGCCCTAAGGGTGTACACAGATGGCTCAAGGCAGGAGCCCCAGTGCCCACTGGGGCAGACTGGCTTCCCTGAGCTGTGTCAGGTCCCAGGCACCTGGAGAGATGCCTTCTGGGCATTTTCAGGCTGCAGTAAGCAGTTTCTGAGCTCTTCCCAGGCTGGACAGTGGCTTCTGCCTTCAGGCTGTGACAATAATGACATTGAGCTCATTTTTGTCAAGCATTCACTGAACCAGTGCTGTGACACATGCCTTATATTCAAGATCTCTATCAAGCCCTCTTATTTATTATTGTCTCTATGTTATAAATGAAGGAGACCTCAAGGCCAGGGTCACAGCCCAAGTGTACGGCAGGTCTAAGATCTAGACTCCCATTTGTCTGAATCCCAAGTGGGCGGGGAAGGGGGGTGAAGGCTTGGCTGCTGAGGGCCTTATAGGCACAGATCACTGCTGCCTTCTGTACCTCTTCCTACTGCTGGCAGCTGCTGTGGCCAAAATGGAGTGACCCAAAAGGAGGTCATTGCAAGGCTGGGGCTGGGACTGGGGTGAGGAAGAAAGCACACACCTGGGCCCCAAGGATTCTGAGTCTGGCTGCTCCGCATACAGAACAGCACCCCTAAGTCATACGCACATTGCTTGGAATGAAGTAAAATGTGGGGCAGGTAAGTTTTGCTTTAGAGGAGATAGCTTCTCACCGGCCATGACACTGAGGTAGGTTATTTGTACACATTAGTTTTTTCCCTGCCTCCTACCTCCTTCCTTTGTAATGTGTCTTTCATCCTGGCCACCAGTGCTGTCGTACACCTGGCTCTGTCCAGGGGCTCTCACCCCCCAGGGCTGTCTAAACCTTTTCTTGGCACTCAAGGCTATTTGCAGACATCCCCCAGCCTTGCAGCCTGTTGCTCTCACCATTCATACACCTCAGCCCTGCACACCCCAGTCTTCGCTGTTCCACAAACAGGTCGTGTCACAGAGACCGGTGCAGCGGGCTGGCCTTACCTCTTTGACTTCCATAGGCGGGTCCCTCTGCCTCAAACATCCTTCCTCCCCCAAGATCTTTCTGGATATTCTCAGGCTGGGCTAGGCACAACTCTAAACCCCCAGGACAGAGAGTGGCTGTGCAATTGGCTTAGAATGTTAAAAATGCAGGCTTTGAACTTAGGTGTGGATTCAATCCCAGCCCTGCCACTTACCAGCTATGGGACCTTGGGCTGGCCTCTCCGAGCCTCAGTTTGCTTCTCTGGACACAGAAAGAGTGAAAAGACCTACTCCACTGGGGTGCTAAGGGAATGCAAGGAGGCCACACACACGGAGCTCTGGGCTCAGAGCCTCCAACACACACAGGGCTCAGAGAGCCTCAGGTGTTCATCTGCTCATTCAACAGCCAGGTTTAAACACCCACTTGGAATCCGACTCTGGGATAGAGCAGTAAAGGGACTCCTGTGGCCTCAGACAGACTGGAGAGGCAGACTTTCCCCAATCAGTTGTCGTCGTGACTATAATTAGGTAGATCACTCCCACACCACCACCGCATGGCTAGAACCTTGACCTTGAAGCTCCCTGGGGCAGGATCTAAATCTGATTTATCTCCATAACCTCAGCTCCTCATGGCCTGAATGCTCAACAAATACTTGTTGAAAACATTTCTATAACAAACACTATGGCACTTAGTATGTGACAGCAACTGTTCTAAGCACTTTATAAATATGAAATCACGTAATTATATCAAGATCCCCATTTTTCATGTGGGAAAACTGAGGAACAGAAAAGCTAAGCAGACTTCCTTCAGTTTTATAGCCACGATTTGAACCCAGGCTACCTGGCTCCAGACTCTACTGGCTCCATGCTCCTCCCACACTGATGCCACTTTATGGGGTGTCCAGAAAGGGCCTGGTTCGCCAGCTCAGGGAGGCTCAGGGCAACCTAAAGACCTTGCCTATCTCTACTGCCCTCTGACCCCCGTATTCCTCAGCTTTCTACTCTCCAGGTGGGCCATGGAGGAAAACAAGGCCTGAGCTGCAGCGTTTGATGTCCCCTGCCAAGCTGGCACTTTGAGGCCTGGGGGTGCCTCAGGGGATCCCAGCCAAGCAGCTGGGCTGGTGCTAGGGCCAGCCTTTCGTTTCCGTAAACACCCCAGTGAGCCAGCCTTTCGTGGTGAGTCCATGGGTGCTGGCGTCGAGGGCAGAGGTTTGGCTGACCCCGTGCGGTTTCCCCTGACATGGCCACTTCCACCCCCTCGGCCTGGCTGGGCTTCCGGTAATAAAATGTTTTCTCTGGGGCTGGAGGGGCTGATGGAATGGGTCACTGGGGCCTCCCTGTCCCACTTGCCCTGACTTAGGCTCCTGAAAGCTGGTCTAGATGCCCCTCACTCCAGCCTGGGCAGCCCACGTGCCAAAACCGGGTGTCTGAGGCGAAATGGCCTCTAAGGGGGCAGGTCTTGGGCTCTGAGCCCAGAGGGAGGGTGTGGCTGGAACCTACTCTGTTGGTCCTGTCTGAGGGGTTAGGAATTAAGGAAACAACTTCTCCTGGAGACAGAGCCAAGCAGCTTGGAGACAGAATGAAAAGTCTCAGCTGTGGCCATCACCCCCTCCCCACCCAAAGAGAGTGTCAGCACGGGCCGTGGAGGGAGACTGGAGGAATATTAATCGTGGTGAGTTTACCATCTCGTGAATGTAATTAAGCCCCGGCTCTTTAATTCTCATAATCACCCTGCTTGGAAACTGAGGCTCAGGGAGGTGAAGTGACTCAACCAAGGTCATACGGCAAATGACAGAGCCAGGATATGACCGAGCCTCTCTCTCTTCCCTCCGAACCACTTCTCTCTTACTGTCTGAATCCCAGACAATAGGAACTGGAAGGTGTTTCCAGGCCGTCTTTTAAGTGGCGATATAGCACAGTAAGAGCAGAGACTCGGGAGCCAGCAGCCTGGGCTCAAATCCCAGCTTTGCCTCCTACTGGTTATGTGACCTTGGCCAGGCGATTTAATTTCTTGGTGCCTCAATTTCCTCATCTGTGAAATGAGGATAATGATCCATCCCTCAGAGGGTTGGTGTGAGGATTAAATACTAAGCCCTTGATGAACATTAGTTATGTCTAGTCTCTTGCCAGCTTTTCCATTGCAGAGCGGGGGAGATGCGGGCCAAGAGATGGCGGCAAAATCTGCTGGGTCTTGCCCGGCACAAAATCTGCTGGGTCTTGCCTGGCACAGAGCACAGCTTCAGCTCCTGTCTCCTACGGCCCCTAAGCAGGGTGCCCCTGAGAAGCTGCGATGTGTCTGAGTTGTCACTAGACACACAGCTTCCTCAAAGGGAAGAGAGGCCCTTCAGAGAGACAGGGGAGATGGAGGCGGCACTTGCTTTGCCCTCCATCCTCCAGCTCAGAGGAGGCAGCATCAGAGCCCAGGAGAGGAGAGGAGTCAACGTGCTAGGTGACCTCAGGTCGGTCCCTTCCCCCTCTGGGTCTCCATTTCTCCTTCGGAGGGGTGAGGGCATTTGGATTCTTGGACTTGGAGAGATTCCTTCCCGCCCCGCTGCCTCATCTTAAACAAATTTTCCTTGGGTCTTTTTAAAGATTAGAATTTTGTACGAGATTTTTTCTGAACAAGAGTCTGCTGTTTTGAGAAGGGGGATGTGGAACAGCGAGGAGCCAGGAATGGGGTTCCCTTCCCCCGCCTGGGACCCTGGGCCCAAGCTGATGACTGGCCAGTGACTCACTCCCTCCTCAGCACTGCCTGCCACCCCATGACTGGGAGCCCCATGTGGGCGGCCCCTAAGCAGGGTCGACCTAACCCACGTTCCCCCAACGCACATAAGGGCTGGGAACAATTAGCTTCCTCCTCAGGCCAGGCCAGATGTTCACGTGGGTATTGGTTTTGCAGACCACATGTGACTCAGGGGCTCCCTCAGTGCTGGAAGTATCCCAAAAGGCCCTGGAGGTCAACTGTGTCAAGTCACAGTGGGGGAACTAAGGCCCAAGTAGGTGATATGATTTGCCTAAGGTCACACAGGGTGCAGGGGAAGAAGGGACTGGCATTCTGATGCCTCACCCAGAGCTCTTCTACATCTCCAGGTAGTCCCTGGACCCTTGGTCCCTACTCCCGCCCCCAGCCACAAATGTCCTCCCCAGCCAACACAGGCCAGTCTCATCTCACCCCACCTCCCATCTGACTCTCCAGGCTTCATCCAGACTCAGCTACTCACAGCTCCCAGCCAGCTCCTTCTCTCTGTCCCTCTATTTTAATTGCCTTTTGACCTGGATGACTCCTATTCTTGCTCAACTCAGATGTCACCTCCTCCAATAAGACTTCCAAAGCCACTTCTCCCACCTCCCAGGCTAGGTCAGGTCCTCTTCTCTCACTGCCCTCAGTGCCTGGTACCTGTCCCTTATTGTGCTATAACCGTCTCTTTGCTTGTCTCTATCTTTCCCTTTCATCCATGAGCTCACTCCGGGCAGAGACTTTATTTTTTATTCTTTATTTAATGGTAGGGCATGGCCCACTACATTCACTGTTTGCTGAATGACTTCATGGATGGATGGATGGATGGGTGGGTGGGTGGATGGCTGGATGGATGGTCAAATGGATGAATAGGTGGATCAATAGATGAGTGAATGAACAAACACATGGATCGATGGATGGACAGATGGATTGATAAACAAGTGGATGGATGGATTATCCAGATAATGGCATTTGTAGGAACTCAGACAATGAAAGCTAAGTCCCTAGAGACTGGGTGTCCTGACTGATGGAGGGGCTCTTGGCTGGGGAGGCAGGAATCTAACCTGTTATCTGCATCCTCCAAGGGACGTCTGGCCAAGAGTGAAGCCACCTCTGCCCAGGTGCCTGGTCCTTTTTGACCAACTACTTCAACCCATTGGAATCTCTTGAATTTTGAAAATTAGTTAGACATCAGAGAGTCTAGAGGAGCCACTCAGACATTCTGGAACTCTATATTCCTGGGGCCCTCCCTCCATACTTCCCTCTGAGTCAGAGCAGTGACTCCAGAAATGCTTCCAGGCATAGAAACATAGATTCCTAGAGCCAAGAAGCCCTAGAAAATATGGCATTCATCCCTCTTCCATTTTGCAGATGAGGAAATGAGGCCAAGCAATGCCATAGAACTTTCCTAAGAATATACATCAATAAAGCTGGGATTAGAACTGGGGTCCTCTGATTTATTCATTCACTAGTTTGTTCATACATTCATTCACTCATTCATGCAACAAATATGTATCTAGCACCTAACGTATGCCTGGTTCAGTGCCTTTTCCCTAGCATACTAGGTCTGTAAATAAACCCTCATGCCAATTTCAGAGCCTTTTCCATGTCCCATTATGACCTCCTCTAGCTCCCCAGTAGGCTTATGTAAGTCTCACCAGTTGCACCCTTGGCACAGCCCCTGTGTCAACCCCTTTATCCTGCAAATGAGGACCACTTCATTGCCAGGAACCCCTAGGACACAGAGGTATGTGCAGCCATATGCAGAGTCGGTCACATGCGTGTGTCAGGAGCTCTACATCCCATCCCCCCACCTTGGTGGGGACCACGTTGGTCCCTACACACAGAAACTTGCCAGCTCAGACTAAAGCCCAGTGTTAAACTGTTCAAGCCCCACAGCTGTTTGGGGGTGGGAGGAGCTCACCATGGCACCTGGGATCACAGGACCAGGAGCAGACCTCTGAACTCTTGCCCAGACTGGGGAATATGTGGAAGAAGGGGCATAGTGGGGCATCTGGGGGCTGGCTAATCGCAGGCCAGATGAGCAGGCAGCTGCAGCTCCTCCCGACATGACCACAGGCAGGGCAGAGTGGAGGCAGCCAATCTTGGAGAAATGGGCTTTGCATTCCGGGGCAGGAGCCCAGACCTGGGTGAGCCATGGCCATTCACTTCCTGATGGAAGTGACCTCTCTGAAGATGTGGACCAATTCGGTATTGTAAGGGCCAAAATAAGGTTCAGCTTCTCATAAAAGAAAACCTTCTGAGAACAAATCAATGAACTAAAGAACAGAAGAAGAACATGGAAGGACAATAGAACTAAACGCTACTTCTAGGATCCAATTAACAGAAGACAGACTCCTGAAAAGATTGATCATGGCAAAAGAGAAATGATGCAAATAAGTAAAATAAAATACAGGGTAAAAAAAAGGAGAATGACATTGACGTAACAAGGGTTAAAAGGAATTTTAAAACTTGTGAACAGTTGTATGCTAATACATTTGAAAGCTTGAAGAAAATAGATAAATTTCTAGAAAGTTATAAAGTGCCAATAGATTGGCCTGTGAAGAAATAGAGAATTTAAATCAATCAATCACTATTACAGAAACCGAAATGGTAGTTAAGCCCTCCCACGCCCCAAAATCAGACCAGGATGTTCTTACAGATGAGGTCTGCTGAATTTTTAAGAAAGAGTTAATCCATATTTTATGCAAGTAGCTCACAAAAAAAGAAGCCAAGTTAGTTTATTTTATGAGACAAGTGTCATCTTGGTTGCCAAACCTGGATAAGACAATATAATAAAAGAAAATTATAAGCCCCTTTTATTTATGAACATAGGACAGAAAAACACTAACCAAAATATTAGCCCATTGAACCAAGCGATGTGTTAAAATACTGATAAATACCTCACCATCAGAAAGAGTTTATCTCAGAAATGCATCAGCATCAGGAAATCCAACAGCGTAATTCACTAAATCCTTAGATCAAAGGGAAATAAACTCCAATGGTTATGTCGATCGAAAAAGCTATTGCTAAGACCCTTAGGTATTTATGATTTTTTAAAAAATCCTCAATAAACTAGGGACATAAGAAAAGCTTCTTAATTTAGTTAAGATTTTAAGATCAAAACCTACAGAAAATGTTATTCCTAGTGCAGAAACTTTATATGCATGTCAGGATTAGGAACAAGCCAAGACACCCATTATCCAGCTATTGCTTAATGGATAATGCCAGAGAGACAGGCTAAAGCTATAAGGGAAGAAAATAAGAGGTGTGAGGATTGGCAGAGAAGAGGTAAGACAATCGTTCGTAGATCATATGATCATCCACGTTGAATCACTACCAAATAAGGTGACAAAGTATTCAAACAAATAAGAGAATTCAGCAAGGTGCCAGATACATAAGCAACAACAAGAATCAATAACATTTTTACACCAGCAATAACTAACCAGAAAAACTCAAAACAATGGTGGCTTAAACAAGAAAGTATACAAATAGAGAGAATACTATATATTAGATTATATTACTATATTAATATTCTCATATATTCATATATTATTATATATGTCGATACTATTTTTTTAATCGTGTGAATGAAATCTCTAGGTGGGGAGTCCAGGGTGCACATGGCAGCTCCAAGTGTCATCAGGAATCCAGGCTCCTTCTTTATTTCTCTTCTTCCTTCCTTTGCACATGAGGTCCATCCTCAAGGTACCCTCATATTCCAATAGCTGTCACATTCCACCATCGTGTTGGCCTTACTGACTGGAATCAGGAGTGGGTGGGAGTGGAGGAGGTGGGAAGGAAGGGAAGTCCTTCCTGTTTTGAGCCTTCCCAGAATTAAACACTTCTGTTCATATCTCATTGCTAGAAGCTGGTTTCGCTGCAAAGCTGACGGCATTGCTACTCCGAATAAAATCAGGGTTTGGTTACAAAGAAAGATGGGGAGGAAGGATATTAGCTTGGGCATCTATCAGGCTCTGTCACAGATGCCCAGTTCCAAAAGAAGCTGAGGCCCAGAGGGATGAGGGAACTTACACACAACCACGAAGCAAATAAGTGGCAGAGTTGAGATTTTCATCTGATTGACTCTTGATCTTCCCATGGTACGGGCGTCCCTTCTCTCGATGGTTTGTCTAGCTATGGGAGCACTGACGCCGCTCGCTCCCAGCTCTGCTTGGATTAGGGTCTGTTTGTGGTTTCTCTGTCCTTACCACCTAATGTCACCCCTGTGAGCTCCCCAGCACTGGGCATCTTATTCACCCCACCTTGCCAGAAACTTGCACAGAGCTTGGCATGGCAAGGATCATGGAGGAAGAATGGGTGTAGGGAGGTGACAAACCAAATGGCTGCAACTGGCTTCATCTTCCAACGGCAGATATTTTTTCATGGCTTTTATATGCTGTGTTTTGATCTAGATTGGTTTCATGAGTTTCACTTTTCAGATGCATTTCCTAGAACTTAAAGGGTTAGGCCTGACTCGGGTCTCATAGAACGGGTAGGCCACTTCAAAACAAAACAAACAAACAAATAAAACAAGCAAACAAGACAGAGAAACTAAGGTCCAGGGAAGCAAAAGTATGTATCCCAGATCCCAAGATACTTGTGGCAAAGAGGATGTCATATGTCCCTCATTCTGGTTTCTCTTCCTGGGTACACATAGAAAGATCACATTCCCCAGCCTCCTTGGAAGTTAAGTTGGGGTCATGTGACTAGTTCAGGGCAATAAAATATGAACAGAAGTGATAAGTATCACTTCTGGTCTGAGGCAGTGTGCCTTCTCTACTCTTCTTCTCCAAGGTGACCTTGAAGACCACTGGTATAGACTTGTGACTCACAAACATGATTTGTACATACAAATCACTTGAGGGTCTTATTAAAATGCAGATTCTGATTCTGAGGCGGGGCCTGAGATTCTTCATTTCTAAAAAGCAACCGAGTGATGCAGACATTTGAGCTGGGAAGAGCCAGAGGGTACCACAGCAAGATGGAGAAGACCTGTGACTTCATTGGACCATTTGCGAGCAAAAAGAAACATGCGTTGGTTTAAGCCACTGAGATTTAGGGGTTTATCTGTGACCTCAGCATAGCCTAATGTATCCCCCATGAATACACTGGAATAAAAAATTGTCATTTAGCCAGTCGACCAATATTTATTGAGTTCCTACCATGAACTCATTGTGTGCCCTGAGTGCCTCGCTCTTAAGGAGGCACTCACTCTAGGGCTCGTGCAAGTGCAGGGTCAGCACCTGAGAGTGACAGCTCCTAACATTTTACTCCCCAGGTGCCCCTATTCCTGCACCCCAGTCCCAGGGCTGTATGTCTATAGACGAGACAGGATTTGAAGCCGGGACCTTTTGACTCACGAGCCTGAGTTTGTTTCCGGTAACACAGAGCAGCTGTGCTCCTTCTGGGGTCTTAATTGGGGGGCTGTAGCAGTGGCCAAAAGACTTATGGGGTCCCTGCACTGTCTCATCCCCCTTGGCAGTTTGGGGGCCTGAATCACATGTAAGTAGCCAGCAAAGTGGCAGTTCCTGCTGCCGTACTTCAACACGTGTGTAGATTCATCACACACACTTTCATCACCAAACACCCTTGATGCCAGAACGGGTGCTTCCTGATCTGGCTGGGCCCCAAGGCTTCCCACTATCCACAGGCTCTCATCCTCGGTGACTAGAGAGGACAAAGCCAAGTTCACGCTCTGACTCAGAGGGGCCCCCTAGGCAGGTGACAACACTTCCACTCATCTCCTGTCACCTCTGTGGGCAGCGCGGGCCAGGGCCTCCTGCACTGCCTTAGAGCACACGGCCCGCGTCACCGCATCACTGCCAGCGGAGGTCTCTTCCTGTTACTGGTGGTTCTCGGATCAGCCTCCCTCCTCCTCCTCCTCACACCTCCCTTCTCTCCCGTCTTCCTTCCTGTCTCAGAGAAAGAAGTGGTTCAAAATTGTTCCTCCCAGGAAAAACTAATCCATAGGATAGAAGTCAGAAGAGTGAGTACCTGGGCAGCAGAGAGTTTAGCCTTAGAAGGGGCATGAGGAAGTTTCTGGAAACGTATCTTGGTCTGGGTGGTGGTTACATGGGTGTGTACATATGTGAAGAGTAGTCGAGACGTACACTTCATGCTAGTGCCCTTTAAGCACTTCTCTGTATATACGTGACCCCTCAATTTAAAAAAATGTCACAGAGAGCTCTAGAAGCCGTAGCAAAATAACTGACAACCTCAAAAACTGCAACATGGGTTTCGGAGTCATACAGACCTGCACTGAAAAATCTGGCTGTTTTCTAGCTGTGTGACCTTAGGCAAGTAACTTAACCTCTCTGAACTGTACCTTTCTTATTGAGGTGTGGAATAGAAACACCGTGAGGTGTTAGAAATGCACTTTTTATAAAAAGTACTTGGCACAGCGCAGGCTCTCACTAGGTGCTCAATATATTATCACTTTCATCATCATTAAAACCAGTGGCCCTCCAAGGATAGGGGATAGCAGTGGTCATCCCTGAGCGCAGGAAATAAGAGGCACACTGTCCACAGAGAATCTAAAGACGAAATAAAATTGAGGAGAAGCCAGTCTGCTTTCTGTTATCACCACACACTGGCAGATACGAATATCAGTCATAAAGTTTTCTGTCCTGAAAAAAAATTTTTTTTTGGAGGGGGCGTCTAAGTTCTAAATGATTGATGCAGTAACTGTTGAATTTTATTAATATATAAAGTCAATATATAATATTTAAGCTTTGAATTAGCACATTTTAACTTCTTACCCTTTAATAAACATATTCTACATGGAAGTTAACTTGGAGAATTTCTAGGGACACGGTTAACCCCCAGAGCACATAAACTCAGGAACACATGTTTGTCAAAAAAGTTCCTAACAGTTAGGGACCCTTTGCCTTGATTCACGTACAATTCCCATCTCCAGCCCCATGGTGTTACATATTTCTGCATCTCGATAGTAGATCCAGAGAAACAATGACTAGAGCGATGGCGAAGACGAAGAAGATACAGGTATTTCAATTCTGTCATTCTATGTGACTACTTGGAATTCTGATCTGTGTTTAAAATTTGAAACAGTGAAAAAAGTGTGAACTGTGAAGGATAATGATTTTGTTCGCTGAGTGCAAATTTTAGTACATGCATGAAATATATTTGTTTCATCTCGTTTATTGCTGACAATAATTTTGTTGTATGAGAGAGGGCGGGTGTTTAAAAATAATCTACTCTGGGTATAAAATACCCTAGGCTCGCTTCTGACTTAAAATGTAAGCATTTACCAATCAGTCGGTCACTGTATCTCTCCATCCCTCCAAGTGTGTGGACAGCCCATCCCACCCCCAGCCACTCCCCGCAACCATAGTGATCGAACCGGCATTTTCATTTCCAATTTCCATCCCCATCATCTCCTTCCCCTGAGACTGCAACCAGGAGGGTGTCTCCCCACTGCTGAAAAATCCCTCCGTCAGATATCTACACCGAGACACTCTTCCCCCGCACCGGCCACCCATTCTGGAACCTTCTGCTGTCCAGCTCCCTCACTTTGAGGTTTGGAGGTACTGGTGGAGAATATGGGGGCCAAAGCCTTCCCAGACACCCCTGGACATCATCACCTCTATTACCTTTGCCAAAGTCTACAGTCACAGCTCATGTCTTTACATCCTCCGCCCCCATAGTGGCTGGGACATTGTAGATGTCCCCACAATCCCGATGGTATGAATTTGGGTGTCTTACTCCCCACTCCCCTCCTCACGGTCAGCTCCGGCTCCGGTCGCACCAGGCACCTTTGGCTCCTGGAATGGGCAGGGCTATCGTGCCCTCTCCCACATCGAGGCATTAGTACGTGCTGTTCCCTCCGCCGGGATCAGTCTGCCCTCCCTAAACAACCCCCCCTTCCTTGGCTCTCTGTAAAAACACCTCCTTCAGAAAGCTGCCCCTCATCCTCTGTCTTAACAAGGACCCCTCCTCAGTGAGCCCAGAAATTCCACCTGTTTGTCCCCTAGTCTGGGCTTTGTCCCAAAGTTGCATTGTGCATCCAGTCCCTGCAGAGGGGGCCTCAGAGGTGGCTGAATGACCGGAAATGGATTTGGTTTTTCCAGATCATCTAGTAGTGCCCAGCAGGCACCAGCACACAATAGGTCCAGGCCGCGTGGGCTCACTCCCCGCAGCCGCTTGCCAGAGCCCGGAAAGCAGGCCTTGGGGAGGCCCCTCGCTGCCAAAAGCGAACAGGCCGCCAGGGAAGTTTTGCTCTGGGTCACACCCACCTCTGGGTGGCTGCCAATCCTCCTGCCAGAAACCACAGGCCCTACAAAGCTGCCCAGAGACCAGGCCACGGGGCTTGGTGAAGGGGTGTCTGCCCAGTACTTCCTGGATCCACGGTTCCCTGGGGTCGGGCCGGGGGTCTGGGCAGGGCTGCAGCAGCTATAGCGGTGGCTTGGTAAGGCCCTTTTGGGCTGGGAGGAGCTACAGAGGCCCCTGCCAGCCTGTCACAGGCTCTTGGCGTTGACACTGGCTCTGGCTTACACACACACACACACACACACACACACACACACACACACACACGGGCACCCCTTATGGCCCTCCAGGGTCTCCCCTCAGGTAAATGGTCACAGTGGGAGGGTGAGGATGCAGAGAGGAAAAAGGACTGCAAAGGCCAGTGCGTGTGCGCGTGCGTGTGTGTGTGTGCGTGTGCGTGTGCGTGTGTGTGTGTGTTTGCCTGGGAGTGACCTCACAGCTGCCGGAACATAAAGGCTTCCAGGTCCTGCCTCCCAGGCTCAAAGCTAGCTCCGTGGGGGACACAGTGACATGAGAGGCACACCACAGACTCACCTCCTGGTCTTCTCTCTCCTCTACCTCCTCTCAAAGGTAAGGGGGCCCCGGGCTTCCTTGGTGTGGTGGGGGAGGTATGAAATCACAGGCAAGCCCCCCGTGTTGGGCGCAGCTAGGTTCTCTCCCTGGTGCCCAGACAGCTGCCTCTGGCCAGCTCTGCTGTGTGACCAAGGTAAGCCCTTTCTCCTTCCTGAGCTTCAGCTGCTGCCTCAGGTGAATGGGCACAGTGATCATGAGGGCTTCGTGAAGATCATTTATGATAATTCACCTAAAGGGCTTAGCACAGGACCTGGCACGTGACAAAACTTCAAAAGAGGACTTTGGTGATTCTAACCAATCCCCGCAGCCCCCTACAAAGCTCTTCTGTAAATGAGACTCAAGACACGCGACCTGCTTTGCCTAATGATGAGCCAATATTTGAATGGATGTTGATGTCTAACTGATTAGGAAGTTCACATGGCAAGGTCACTGATGCTTCTGGGTCCTCAGGCAGTGAGTGACCTGCTGACCCTGGCTGAGGGGACAGGGAGACATCTCCATGGAAGACTGACCTTCTCTTACGGAATATTTTTCAAGGGCTTTTGGAATGTCTACCTTGCCTAACATGCCCAACGACCCTATTAGAAATTATCATCCTCTGTTTTCAGTCAAACGAGGCTCAGAGCGGGTAAGCAACTTGCCCAAAGCCACACAGCAAAGGAACATCAGGGTAATAGAGGAGGTGGAGCCCAGGCTAAGCCGGGTGTGTGGGGGAGGAGTGGGGATGAGTCCTGAGCAGTGTGCAGAAAAGGCCGAGAACCCTGCTGGCACCCCAGCCCTGCTGTTTGTTCTCCCAAAGCCGATGGGCAGGATGTGATGCCAAGGTGGGTGGCTGGGGTAGTTGGAGCAGGGGACTCGGGGTTCGGGGCTCAGGATTAAAAACGAAAATGGAGCTGTCCTCTATTCACTGTGCACCTGTCTATTCTTCCTGGGTCACAGGGAGCCAGGCAACGTCCTGCACAGAACACAGGGACTTGCTCATCACCAACACGAGAAGCCACCACAGTCCTCAGACAGGGAATTCTAAGTCCTCCAGGCAGGTGGCTTCCTGGGCTCAGGGCTGTGGAAAGAGGCCAGTGGCAGAGACCTGGAAACACAATCGAATAGCTGGCCATGACCTCACTTAATCCGTGTCTCAACTCTAAGATAGGTGGTCTCTACCCCATTTTACTAAGGAGGAAACAGCTGCCTCCCCATGGAGAAGTTAAGTGAAATGTTCAAAATCACAAAGCAAGTCAGGGGTAGAACTTAGATTTCGACTCTTGCCCAGAAGATTCCATGTCCAGGGTCCTTACCACAGAGCCTTGCCCCCTGGTGACCACGGCAAGGGTCTGGGGAAACCGAGTGTGTGATGGGGCAACTTGAACAGAGGGAGGGAGTGGTGGGGATGGGAGTGGAGATAGAGGGAGACTCGAGAGGCGTGTCTCTCCTTGCCCATGCCAAACACCCTCCCTGATGGGTCATTATTCCTTTTGAACAAATGGGTAAATTTAGGCAGAGGCTAAGCTGGCATCCCAGTCCCCAGAGAACAGGAGGTGGGCATGGCAATCAAGAGCCTGGAGCCCAGATTCCGATCCTGGCTCTGCCTCTTACTGGAGATGTCACTACATCGCTTTGGGTCTCAGTTTCCTCGTCTTTAAAATGGGCATCATGACAGCACCTCACTCCGGAGGGTTAAAGTAGACAACACGTTAGAGCGCTCAGCACGTCGTGGGCTCATGGTAAATGTTAGTCACAATCATCGATACTATTAGTATCCTCTCCTGGGAATCACAAGCTGGGGATCAGGACCTGGGCCGGTAGAGAGAGCTCAAAGTGGGAACCCAGCTGCCAAGCAGACGGACTATGTCCTGGCCCATCCCCCTGCCCCCCACTCTCCCCACCTTCCGGGCCCACCCCCCTACCCCAAACTGGACCAACAGTTTGGGGCAGGTCCCCTGGTGGTCAGGGTGGGAACTGCAGTTCACAGGGCTGTGGCCGTGGGGCAGGGGTGGTCCTAGGGATGGGACAAGGTGGGGACTAGGGCAAATGAGTCATTGCCTGCTTTGGGGCCACACAAGAGATATGAAGTCATTGATTTCATCTTCTCAAACTGCAAGGGTTCCACCCTCTAGATCAAACCCTTCGGTCCCCCAAGGGTCCTACTATAAACTGAAAGTTGGTTCCCCACAGACAGGGCCACTGGGAACACCTTGAACTATGGCCTTCGATCAGACACACAGGGAGCCCATGGTATCTGGTTTCTGGTTTGGTCATTTCTCTGTCCTGAGAGCGGAGGGGCAGTCAGGACACTTGAGTTAATACCTTGACCCTTGACACTGCCTCTGAGGGGTGGGCTCTTGGCTCAGAACTTCCCCCATTATAAGTCAAATCTTCCCCTGCACCCCGGGACCCTGGGTCCTCAATGGGAAAACAAGCGCCCAGCTCTGCATCCAACACCCTGTGACTTCTGGCAAGTCTCTTCCCCCTCCCCGGAGCTCAGTTTCCCCATTAGTGCATGGCAGGGGGCGGGTGGTAAGGGGAGGGGCAGTTGGACTGGAGCAGAGGTGCCAAAGACCTGTCTGCACGACAGCAGTCCCTGGACAGCCTGTTAAAAATTCAGATTCCAGGGCCCTGCCTCTGGAAGTTCTGATTTGGTAAGTCCCAGAGGAGGTCTGGGGGTTGGTATTTTACCAAGTTTCCTGGTTGATTCGATACACATCCAAAAACATATTCTGGATTGTTCCAAAGAGGAAAACATCCATGACACTGGTTTGTTCAGCCCTTACGATAACTACAGTCTTCCTGCTAGAAAATGGAGCATGCCCTGTGGTTTTAATCCATCATTCTGCCTTTCTGTAAGCTCCTACAGCCCTCCGTATAATTCACAACGATGACCATCATAACTAATGCATAGAACAACTACTGCAGGCCAGGCCTGTGCTGTTTGACATGCATCATTTCACGTACTCCCCAAAACGATCCTGAGTTAGATACGACTATTGCTCCCCTTTTTTACAGATGAGGAAATTGAGGCTGAGAGCTTAAGTAACTTGCCCAAGGTTACTCAGCTAATAAGAGCCAGAGTTAGGACTGGAACTCTAGCCCAGAGTCTGTGCCGATGACCCTATAATGCCATGCTACCTCTTAGGGAGTGTCAAGGGTCCACCAGGGTTCAAGGCAGGTTCACTCTGGCACCAAGGAGTGGACCCCATACTGCCCAGCCCCGCAGAGAGGTGGCTAACTGGGAGGGTCTCGCTGCCCACCTGAACAACCACAGCTGAGTGAGGTCTCTGTTTCTGCAGGTGTATGCCCAGCTGTGCCCAACACCGTGTGCCTGCCCCTGGCCACCACCCCGATGCCCACCGGGGGTGCCCCTGGTGCTGGACGGCTGCAACTGCTGCCGGGTATGTGCACGGAGGCTCGGGGAGCCCTGCGACCATCTCCACGTCTGTGACCCCAGCCAGGGCCTGGTCTGCCAGCTCGGGGCGGGCCCTGGCGGCCGGGGGGCCGTGTGCCTCTGTAAGCAGGTTTGCGGGGCTGATGGTGGGAGTGGGTGGGGCGGGGTGAGGATTCAAGGCCATGGTGTCCTGAATCAAAGAGAAACTCTGATTGCTCTACCCCTCTTCATTCTCACTTCACATACATCATCCATTCCAGCCAAACCTGGTGACCCGCGGTTCCCCAGGCCCATCCCTTACTTGACCCCACTTGTCTCTGCTCTGACCATGCCCACCACCATTTCTACCTGTCCAAATCATAGCCAACTTGCAAAACCGAGCGCCAACCCCTCCTCCCCCAAGAAGCCCTCCCAGATTCTTCTAATCAGAAGTTATCGTCCCGTCCGAAGGACCCTTGCAACATTTTTGAAAATAAAAGTGCAACCCCTTATTCAGGGCATAGTACGTACCAGGCACGTGCTAAGCACTCACCACATAAATCACACAATCCTCATAATAATCATAAGAGGTAAGTATTTTCAGATCCATTTTGTAGATGAGGAAACTGAGACTCATGTATATTAACTGACATGCTTAATACAGCTTGGGACCTGGTCCAACAGGCTCACAAGCAACATTCTGTCTGTTTTCCTGCTGGATTGGGAGCCCCTGGACCACAGCTTAAATTCTGAGTTTGTGTTTACTAGTGACCCTGAGCATCTTACAACCTTCATCACTCTTCTAGGCCTTGGTGTCCCTGATGCTTTAGATCAGGGGTTCTCAGCTTTGCTCTAAGAACGTTCAGGACCAGATAATTCTTGTTGTGGGGGCTGTCTCTGGTCTCTACCCACGAGATGCCAGTAGCGCCATCACTTCCAAGTTATGACAATCTGTCTTCAGACATTGACGAATGTCCCTTGGGGAGCAAAATCATCCCCAGTTGAGAACCACTGCTTTAGAGAAATAGAAGTGAGGAACTGTTTCTTTCTTTCCTTCTTTCTTTCTTTCTTTCTTTCTTTCTTTCTTTCTTTCTTTCTTTTTTTTTTTCTTTCTTTCTTTTTTTTTTTTCTTTCTTTCTTTCTTTTTTTTTTTTCTTTCTTTTTTTTCTTTCTTTCTTTCTCTTTTTTTTTTCTTTTTTTTTTCTTCCTTTTCTTCCTTCCTTCATTTCCTTCCTTCCTTCTTCCTTCCTTCCTTCCTTCCTTCCTTCCTTCCTTCCTTCCTTCCTTTCAATAAGCCTTGCAGAGCAATCGACCTCTTTCACCTATGTGCATGTCACACTTTTATAAGAACAAGAAAGGCCCATGAATCATTGACAATGAGTCCGTCTATAGGAAAAACCTTGTTAAAAAGCAAAACAACAAAACTTATTGACCAAAAGTTAGCAGTAAATCCTTCTTAAATGCTTACTTTGATCAAAGGAATATAATAATGAGAAAGGAGCAATTTGTTATATAAACTCACAGATGATTGCTAATAAAAATGTGTCTAAAGAAAAAAATGAGACAAGTAACACTTAGCTTACAAGGCTGATACTTAGATTAGCCATGACACATATAAAGCACTTGGCAGAGTTTATTTACTGATATTGCATAGCACTTTGCTAAGGGTTTCACAAAATATCCCCTCATTTAATTTCACAACAACCATGTGAGGTAGGAGTAATGCTATCCTTATTTTATAAATGGAACAAAAGGCACAGAGAGCTTAAGCAACTTGCCCACAGTCACACAGCTCATACGTGGCTGAGCTAGTATTTGAACTCAAGAAGCTGGCTCCACAATCGTAGTTTCCACCACTCTACTGCCTGACACTCAGTATGCTTAGTGTCTAGCGGCTGTTACTATCAGCAGCTTTTATTAAGGGGGTTTTTGTATTCCATCTTGATTCAGACTTTGAACACCTGGAGGCCAAGGATTTACTTGGTCCTTACTCCTTCCTGCAACTCCCCACATGGTGGGTGCCCATGAATATTTAATGATTTGAACCAAATTCGGAGGCTGGGAGCTGGTGAACCCCACAAGTGGGCAGAGCTGTCTAAGACCTCACAGAGGCAGAACCCCAAGCTTCTGATCTCCCACACCCCAAATGCACAGCATCCTTAGCTCGGTGGAGCGAGGCTCCAATCTTCCCGTGGCTCAGGTTTGACGTGAGTCCTTCTCGACTCTTCGCAGTGCTTCTCGGAGTCTCCTTTTGCACCCCACATACTATTCACCAGCAAAGTCTTCGCAATACTTCCAGAACCTGACACTTCTCAGTTCCCCCACGGTTACCACCCTGGCCTGAGCCCCATCATCACCGTCTGGGTTTGGCAGTAGCTCCGTGAGTCTCCCCAGCTCCTGCCCTTGCCCCTCTAGTTTATTCTCAACATGGCAGCCTAAAGGCCTCCTTTAGTATGTCGAGTCAGATCACACCTCTATTCTGCCTAAAATCCTCCAACAGCTTCTCATCTCATCCGAGTAAAAGCCTGCAAAGCCCCGGAGGCTCCCGATCCTGTTTTCTCTCTGACCTCATCTAACTCCCTCTCTCCCTCCTGCTCTCTGCTCCAGCCACACTGGCCTCTTTGCTGCTCCTTAAATACCCAGCACGTTCCTACCTTAGGGGCCTGTGGGCTGGTTGTTCCCTCCGCTGGCATGCTTCCCCAGAGAGCTGCGTGGCACCGTTCCCTCACCTCCCTCACATCTTTGCTCAAATATCACCCTCTCGGTGAGGCCTTCTCTGATCACCACATTTAAAACCCTTAACCCTGCCATTTTGTATTTTTCTAGCACTAATCATCATCTGATATCATAAACTCTACATACTTATTTATCGTGTTTATTTCCACTAGAGAAAAAACTCCAAAATTTGTTTTAGTCATTGCTGTATCACGAGTGCCTAGAACAGTGCCTGGCACATAGTAGCCACTCAATAAATAATTGTTGAATAAATGAATGAATGAATGAATGAATAGCAATAGTTCTAGTGGGGCTAGCAGTAACGGGCACCATAAATTGAGCATGTACTGTAAGCAAGTCCTTTATACACATGATTTCATTTTGGCCTTAGTAATGAGGTAGGTCCTATTATTCCCCCCATTTTTGCAGGTGAGGGAACTGGGGCTCAGAGAAGTTAAATCACTTGCCTAAGATTACAGTGTGCAAGGGGCTGAAGGCAAAACGAAAAACAAAACACAAAACAACAAACCCGTTGTTCCTTCTCCTGCAAGGGCCTCTCAGAGGGGAAGGACACAGAAATCCCCAGATGACAAAACTGTGCTCTGAGGTTATCTTAGGGACATTGCAGGACAAGGGGGCATTGAAGAGGGCCTGGAAGGAGCAGTGGGACTTTGCCAGGTGTTTGTGTAAATGGATGGGTGGGGAGGGGGATCCAAGAGGAAGTCTGGGGGGTGCCTCGTGCTGTTTGGGGTCATCCTCCCACCCCCCCCCCACCCCAGCCAGCTCTGAGTCTGAGGACCCAGGAAAGGTGCCAGGAAATCTTGCTAAAATTATCGCCCCCTCCAGCTGACTTTCCTAAACAATCCCTCTGTTTACCAGGTCATCCCAGCGACCAGGAGGCCCGGGGTTGTGGCTCTGAGAGTCGGGCTGGGAGACCCCAGCTTGATCAGACTAGGGGTAGAGATTAAGGCGTAATTGCCCCTGCAGTTTCTAGGAAACCAGTGGCCACACGGTCCAGGCCAAAAAGTCAGGATTTGAAGCCAAAGGGCTGTGGCCTGGAAGGAGCAAGGAGAGACAGCTGACACTGGTCCTGTCCTCCCCAGAGGAAGAAACATCACCCACCCCCAGTGGCTGAGCATCTGCTGTGTTCTGGGCTTGGGGTAAAATGCTTTTAGGTCATTTAATCCTCCAATAGCCCAGTGAGCAGGGTACCACGGCTCAAAGAGGTGAAGTGACTTGCCCCAGGTCCCACAGCTCACAACCGTGGAATTGAGGCTTGAGCCCAAGTCTATGTGGTTCCAAAATTCCTTTGAGTATATGGTCCTGTTTGAGGTCTTTCTGGGGAAACCTGCTTGCCAACGAGTCCTCGCCTCCAGACCCAGTTGAACTGCCACTCATATCTCCAGGAAGCCCTTTTGTTGGCTCCTTCCTTTGCTCTTCCTGAGCAGCTCACGTGCCCCTCTCCAGGGCTCTTCACTATCTTGGAGATGAGACTTTCACGTCTGTCTCCCCCACTGGCCCCTGAGTCCCTCCAGGCAAGGACCATGTCTTGGAGCACAGTGGCTGGCTCGCGGGAGAGCCACAATATATATCTCTGCAATTATAAGGAGTCAGAACATTTTACCAGTGTCCTTTATGTGCTGGGCTTGGTACCAGGCATTCATCCATAGGACATAGAGGTGCCCCATTCATGTTGTGAGTCAGCACAGGAAATGCCAGGATGAACACTCTCAGTCCCAGCCCTCAAAGAGTTCATGTCTAGTGGAGGAAGTGGTCATAATACCCATATCGTGAAGTCTTCAAAGTGTTTCCTGAGCACCTAGCACTGTGCCACATACTGCAACTGAAGGTAGAGATTACTGCCCTCATCATTGCCGTTGTTAAGGCAATTCAGAGAAGTTAAGAAACTTGCCTAAAGTCACACAGCCAGCAAGCCCTGACCTGACAGTGATGACCACAACACAGCAGATGGACAATGAAAGTTCACTGGATGAAATCTCACTGTGTACATCATAGTCACCCATTATTAATCTATAATAATTATACTAACAACAATAACAGAGCAGCCGGGATCTACTGACGGTCTCCTTTATGTTGCATTTATTACGTAAATCTTTTCGTTTTAGTCTATACCATAACCCTGTGAAATAAGTACCGTTAAAACCCATTTTGCAGGTGAGGAAACTGAAGCAAGAAGCAGCGAAATCACTTGGCCAAGGTCCTTAGCTAATAAAGGGGCTCAAACCAGGCCAATCTTCCCGTAACCCCTATGCCAGGATGCACCGCGCTGTCTTCCTGCCGGCACCAGGGCAGGCTGGCCATGGGAGGGGATGCGTATGAGCGGCTGGAGCCCCTTGGCAGTGCTCGGATGCTGTAGAGGCACAGCCTCCCCAGCGGCATCTGGGCCAGCTCCGCAGAGAGGGCCGTGTGGGGCATGTGACCGGCACAGCCCTGCTCAGGGAAAAGGTGGGGATCACCGATGGGGGTCCCGTTTCTCCTCCACAGGGGGAGGGGATGATGGGAGCTGTGAGGTGAACGGGCGCCAGTACCGTGATGGGGAGATCTTCCAGCCCCACTGCAGGATTCGCTGCCGCTGTGAGGACGGCGGCTTCACCTGTGTGCCACTGTGCAGCGAGGACGTCCGGCTGCCCAGCTGGGACTGTCCCCACCCCAGGAGGGTCGAGGTCCCGGGCAAGTGCTGCCCTGAGTGGGTGTGCGACCGAGCCGGGGGCCTGGGGGTTCAGCCTCTTCCAGCCCAAGGTGAGTGTAGGGCTGGCCGGGGGCGGGGCGGGGCGGGGCGGGGCGGGGCGGGGGGCGGAGTCTGAGGTGCCAGAACACCTGGACACATCAAAGCAAAGGTTTTCCTGACAGAAGCTGGGAGGAGGCGGTGGCTGAAGAGACATGTAGGAAAGTGGAGCGGAGAGTCACGAGACCTCTCTAACACTGAGCAAACGAGAAGCAGTGGTGTAAGCATATCATTTAAAATTCTGAGTAATTAAAAGTAAAAATTGGTGAATGGGGAAGGGAAGGGAGGGTTAGAATACTTGAACCAAATCCTCACATCTCATAGCGGAGATATACTATTATAATTTATACCATTATTATACTTCTAATATATTGATACATATTAATAATAGATTTATATAACATAACTTAAATATAATATTATTAATAGTTCACTATTTGGGCTTATCAAAAGATGAACCCCAAACTGAAGGTGTCAAGGTCGTTGTTTCTGGGACATGGGCCTGGGGTGGGCAGAGGAACAAGAAAGGCAGTCACCCCCTGCTATAAATTCTTTAGAGATTTTGTTTTTGTTATTGTGCCAGGGGTTTTAAAATTATCATTATATGAATATGATTTTTTTTAAAGGTGACTGAAAAGGGGAGCATCAATTCCATAGAGGACAGGCCACAGGAGAGGCAGTAGGGCATGGTTCTAAGCCCAGTTCTACCACTTTCTAGCTGTGTGACTCTGAGAAAGTCGCTTAACTTCTCTGTGTCTCGGTTTCTCCAACTGTAACATGCGAATGAGAGCATCCACCTCATAGAGCTGTTGTGAGGATGGCTGAGTAAATACGAGTAGAGCAGTTACGACGGTGCCCAGCACACGGCACTCCATTGGTGGTAGCTGTTATCACTCCTGCGACGGGATATGACACATCCATTTAAATCCGTAGGAGGATGCCAGTGAGTTCGCCTTACATATAAAAGGCAGGACAGAACACCGTATATGCAATCTGATCTCCATTAAGTGTGTGCATGTGTGTGTCTGCAAGTATATGTACATATATGCATCATACATGCTGCACACACGTACATATAATACAGGTTTTCTCAGCCTCGGCACTAACGACAATAATTCTTCGTTGGGGGCGGCGGGGGTTGGGGGGGTGCTGTCCTGTTCAGAGCGGGATGTTTATGAGCATCCCTGACCTCTACTCACTGGATTCCGGTAGCAACCTCTCCCAGTTGTGACAACCAGAAATGTCTTCAGATAATACCAAGTGACTCCTAGAGGACAAAATTGTCCCTAGCTGAGAGAACCACTAGTATAATGGACCAGGAGGAAGGAGACCAAAATATTCACAGAGAAGAATAAGACTTGGGGAGGAGGAAAAGCTAGACCCCGGTAAACCCGCCATCCTGTTCCAGGCATGGCCTTGGAATCACTAGTATCCTTGTGGCCAGGATGTTGCACTACTCCACACAACCCCCTTCCTGTAAGATACGGAGAAGGATTCAGAAATGAGAAACTCACCGATCACTAGGGGACTGTCATGGTCACCACCATTACAGTTGCCCAATAACCATCACTTATGAGGGGCTTACAAGTACCAGGTACTGTGCTAAGTACTTCACCTCCATTATTTTATTCAATCCTAACAGTCAACTATTAGGAAATTTGCATAGAAAGAAGCTGAGTTCAGAGAGGTTAAGCAACATGACCAAGATTGCACCACAAGTCAGTGCGTTGATTTGGCGGCCAAGCCCTGACCTTGTGATGCTGACCCCTCTTTCTTCTTCCCAGGACTCCAGGCTTCTGGCCTTGTTGCTCCCCCAGCCCCTGGGCTATCCTGTCCAGAATGGAGTACAGCCTGGGGACCCTGCTCAACCACCTGTGGGCTGGGCGTGACCACTCGTGTGTCCAACCAGAACTATTTCTGCCGACTGGAGACCCAGCGCCGTCTGTGCCTGCTTGGGCCCTGCCCACCTGCCTGGGGCTGAAGCCCACTAAACAGTGCCTTTGATTGCCGAATCTGGGATGGAGGCTCAGTGCCTACCCACCTGAGCTACAGGCAACAATGCAGCTCAGGTCCCCCATCTAGGCCCTGGAGGACAAGAATGTTCACAAGCCACCTGGTCCATCTGGACCCCGAGATACAGTGGGGAGGGATGTGTGTCCTAGTACCTTGACCTCTACCTCCCTGCCTGGGAGGCTGGCCAGGTTTTCAGAATCTTCTGGTCCATTCCCAGTGCACAGACTAGTTTTATGGAGATGGGGCAACCTTTTCTCCTTAACCATTAGGCTCAGGCAAGCATTGGGCTGGACTTTTTTCCTGGGGGTATGGTGAAGAGGGGCACAAATCTTCTGAATCTCCTACATCCTTTCCTGGGGTGCAATAAGAACATCCCTAGATATGTGCCGATGCATGTACCATCTTGCCCTCCCCATCCTGGATGTCAGGGGCTGAATGCTTTGTGAAAATCACAAGATAAAATCGTGCTGTCCTGAAGAACATCAGAAAATAGGCCTTGGAGTGACCCGTTAAATCCAACTTGTATTAGTAACTTTTCTTGAGCATCTGCCATGTGCCAGGCACTGAGGTAGACACTTTATATAGATCAGTGCTTTGCAATATTTTTGACTTGAGAAAAGCAGGGGAGACTATCCTCCGGGAACTGGGAAACGTGGCCTGAAATAAACCGACCCAAGTGTGAGATTCTGTTTGAAGTCTCATGTTTTATTGTTTTTAAAAAAAAACCTGCCTGTAAATTTTATATCCTCTTCTGTGATCTACTTGTGTGTGTGTTTAAAAATAAAAACTGTTTTCATCAGGATCTAACCAGGAAATTAGAAAACACACAGTCAAACACACAGGTCTTAAGTGCGTGGTTTAATGAGCCTTTTCAATGTGCACACCTATGTAACCAACATTTCAAAGTCTAAAACTTTTCCATCATCTCAGAAAGTTTCCTCTGGGCCCTGAAAGCATCCGTTGTCCCGATTTCTAGCACCATAAATTAGTGTTGCCTGTTCTTGAACTTCACGTAAATAGAATCACATAGTAGGTACTCTTTAACTAATGCTTTCTTTAGCTCAATACCAGCCCTCAGGGTAGAGGGGTAGGGGGAGGGCAGAGCCAGAAACTGGAACCAGCCAGTGGAAGACGGAGCCACAACTGGGCTGTCTGCTGGGAGCTGGCACCCCTACAGAGATTCAGCCATGTTGACTTTACAAAAAGCAGACGGAGATGGGAGATAGGCCCTGGCTTCTGCTCGCTCCTGTGCCCCCCTCCACCCTGTTTCCAGCAGGGCCTCCCCTTGGTCAAACCTACTGGGAATGTGGAAGGAGATTGAGCCCAAGAATGCAGTGCCCAGAGCAGAGCAGGGGGAGGGCAGGGCGGGCCTGAGAGCAAGGGCGATTCTAGCCTACAGGGTTGTAAATGACCCACCTGCTCAGGTACCACCTCCTCCAGGAACCCCAGATTGAGAACCACAGGCAGAGTTTGCACCATTAGATCTTCACAAAACATAAGCAACTCTAGTTCACAGATGAGGAATCAGCATGGAAAGGTGATCTCTCTAGAAGCCGTTCTGTAGCTGGGATGGGATTTTATTCCAAGCCGAGTCTGACCCTAAAGACTGGGTGTATGGCCTCCCACAGGCTGAGGGTTTTGGTGGGCCTGGCTCTGAACACATAAACTCCAAACACACAGCCAGGAAAAAAATTCCCAGAAACGGCGAGAGCGAGGATGAGAACAATGCACCGGCATCGGACGATTCCTACAGGTGGGGCCCTCTCTGCCCTAAGAGAAAGTACTACTGATCTTCCCATTTCAGAGGTGGGTAAACGGAGGATCGGAGCGATTGATGAGTTGCCCTAGAGTTGTGGCGCAGGCCCGCGACCTCACTACCGGGCGGCTGTGAGCAGATCTGTGAAGAATGGGCTTGGCCAACCCGCCAGGTCCTGGCTCTGCCGTTTCCTTGTATGAGCCTAAGCGGAGTATTTAACATCTTTGAGCCTCAGTTTCTTCTTCTCTAACATGAGGGTAATGGCAGTTCTCAACACAGAGGGTTGCTGAGAGTATTATGTGATCTAAATAAAAATTTTAGCTATGATTATCTTGACTTGACCTCTTGGTGCTTTAGTTTTTTTTCCTCTGTCAAAGGGGCATAAATAGTGCCCACTCTGTAGGATCACTGTGTGGAGTGAGAACCCAGCATGAAGGGGTATTGTGAAGATTAAGCAATTCATTTATGTTTACTTTAAATAGAAGCTATTATTGTCATCCTGCCTCCATGGTTCTTTGCAAGCCAGAGAGTGGGAATCTTGTTAGTGGAAAAGAGGATGTAGTTTTGGAGGAAATATCCCCAGGTGAAAATCAGGCTATCCCCCCACCCATTGAAATCACAGCCAGAGGTACCCACCCCAGTAGTTCACATTATATTTGTAAGTTGCAGCCACATTGTTACAAGTCACAATCTTGTCAGTATATAATATCCTATTTTGTGTGAATACATCACATTTTATTTCTCCATTCTACTCTCTATGGGCATTTGGGTAGTTTTCAACTTGGGGCTATTAGGGCATTGTGAACATGTCTAACGTTGGATATTGGTAAACATACCCGTTGGATATATATATCCGGGAGTGGAATTGCTGGTTGGGGGCTGTGATCTTTCTCCTGGGTCAGATTATCTCCTAGTATAATGGAGGCCTCTACACATAATAGCTCGATGAAGACCTATTATATAAATAATAAAAATAAGAGCTAACATTTATTGAGTTCTAACCACATACCAGGCTCTGTTCCAAGCATCTTCTATGCAGTGACTCACTTGACCCTCACGATCACCCTTTGAAGTAAGTATAAGTATGCCCAGTTCATAGACAGAGAAACTAAGGTACAAAGAAATTAAGGAAAGAGCCCAAGTTCAAAGTTGGCAAAACTGGGATTCGAACCCAGAAAGTCGAGCTGCAGGGCCCACGCTCTCGGCCGTCAGGCTACATCGACTGCAGTTGCTACAGGTTTTGGGGCAAGGCAACAGTGCCTGAAGAAGCTGTGGGAGTGGGGAAGAAGGCATAGAGGGGAGAAGCAGCGGGGCCTGACCACACTTGTGAGATCTTGTTTGAAGGATGGATGTGATGAGCAGGAGAAATGAGACACCAAACATGTCCCTGGGCTTTCTGCTGGATGATGGGGAGAATTGTGGGGTGGGTGCTTAGAATCAACAGAAACCAGGAAGAACAGAGGTGAGCCCCACTGATGGCAGATGGGAGGGGATGTCTTAGATATTGAGTTTGAAGAGGCAGTAGTCACCCAGGGCAGTGTGGCCATAGGCAACTGGAGATCGAAGATGGGTCAGGTCTGGACATAAAGAGTTCAGGTCAAGAATTTGAGTGACCTGTACAGAGGAGAAGAGTAGGTGACCAGATTGATGGAGATAGTTTAGTTATGAAAACAGCAAACAAGTATGTGCGTACATTGTGTATATGACACCTTATCACCTCTGTCCATCCCCCACCGCTGTCCCTTGGCCTGGCCACCATCGTCTCTGCCCAGATAACTGCAGTGGCTTCCTTCTGCTCTCCCAGCTTCCACATTTGCTCCTTACAGTATGTGCCAGAAGGATCCTGTTAAAACCAAGCCAGAGCACACCATGCCTTTTAACTCCAAGAAAAGCGAAAGGCCTTCGCAACAACCTAGTCTCTGCCCCAGTCACTTCTCCGCACTTAGCCTCAGTTATTCTCTCTCCCCCTTGCATGCTGCTCCAACCTCACTGGCCTCCTTGCTGTTCCTCAAACACAGGTGCACCCACCTCAGGACCTTTGCACAGGCTGTTACCTCTGCCTGACATCATCTTCCCCTAGACACTTCCATGGCTCATCTCTTTGATCTCTTTCAAACTTGACTTACGAGTCGCTATTTCACTAAGAACCGATCCTAGCCACCCTCTTCCAATCTCCCTGATGCACGTAGCACATATCACCTGTAATGTACTACATAACTTATAACATTATTTATTGCCAAACTCTACAAGCGCTGGGACTTTGTTTACTGATGGATTCCCAGGATCTAGAACAGTATCCAGGACAGAACTAGGCTCAGTGATTATTGAATGAGTGAAAGAATATATCTTGCTTTTTAGAAAGAGATTTCATGGGGCTTAGAAAAGTAAATATGTAGTTGACAAATGGGAGTCGCTGCCCAGTTCACAATGATTTCCTAGTGGCCTCCCAGCCCCAATCCTCAACCTCAGCATTTCTCAACGTAGGGTCCCTAGACCTGAGGCACCAGCATCCCCTGGAAACTGGTTAGAAATGCAAATATCTTGTGCTGCACTCCAGACTCGCAGATGCGAACTAGAAGAAAACGGCGATGTGCTGCTGCCCCCTTGTGGCATTGTGGTGCATGAATCGCAGAGAGGCCACAGGTGGGGAGGAGCCTTCAGAGGTTGGGGCCTAGCTCCCTTCTCCTGTTTCAGAGATGGAGAAACTGAGTCTCAGCAAAGGGAATTGCCTTGCCCAAGGCCTCAGAGTGAGGCAGTGATAGAGCTAGGCCTAGGATCCTTTCCTATGTGTGTCCCACGCAACAGCTTTCTTTTCTTAAAATATTATGTAAACAGATGCCCGTACGGGTCCCTGCTGGGCCCTGAGCCAGGGCACCTCCATCTGTCCCCTGGATGACTCCCTGGTTCCTCTGTCCACCTCTCATCAGCCATACTGCGCAGCCAGAAGGATCTTTCTGGAGCACAATTATGGTTACATCACTCTGCTTAAACCCCTCGAGGCTCAGAGTCACACTCTGGGTTCGGTCCAGACTCCTTCCATGACTCAGAGGCCTGCTGTCTTCTAGATTATTCTGTGCTCTGGCCACACTGGCCAGCTCTGGCTACCTACAGTGGCCCAGGCCTTTCCCCAGGCTGTCCCCTCTGCCTACGGCACTTGTTTCTGCACATCTTCGCTGGAGGACCCCTGATTATTCTTCATCAGTCACAATGTCCATACCTACCTGAGGCCAACCATCCCCAGTGCCCTGGCTCTCATCCCGTTCACCTGCTGGGGTGCTGTCCTGCCACTCTCCCCTTCTTACTCCCACATCTTCCATCCCTCCTTTTCTTTCAGATCATTCCCATCAATATACATACATGCCGGTCCTTTTTCGAGTGTAGCAAAGGGTGCAGCTCATGCCCATCCTGGCTACTCCAGTAACAATAGGTGGTGTGCCCTCTTCAAGGGGAAACTCCAGCAGCCTCACTGGAGGTACCTGGGAAAGGTAAGGCTACATATAGTCACCACAGTTCATGTGACATCAAAAACTCCACCCGCCTCTCCCTGGCTAACATGTGCTCTAGGGTCTGAGGCACATTCTCAGCAATGGGGTCATGATTTAGCCAATTCTTGAAAACTTATCTTTTCTCTCTTCCACTGCAATTAATTATAACATCAGGGAGACCCCGAGGGGAAGAGCCTAAGCCTCTTAAACACTTCGACATTGGCCAACGAGCCCAGCTGTAAGTGGCCCCATCACACTGGTCTGGTTCTTGTCCATGGCTCATTCGCTAGCTCCTAGCCTCTCACCACTGGCTTTCATAAGAACATTTCCAGTCTGATCACTGGCCTAGGTCTTGTCGTCCACTCTCCGTCAGATGGGCAATACTTAATATGAGCTTCTTCAGTTGCTTCTCCCCAGCCCCGAAGCCAGCAGGTAGTCAAGCACAGGTGGCTGACTTTGACTTTCACCTTCCTTCTCACCTCAAGGACTGGACCTCCATGTCCCAATTACCCTTCCGCATCCTTCCATCTCTGAGATATCCCCTCATGTCCCGTTCCCCTCTCTTGATTCCTGCTCTGTGCCCCACTCTCAATCCCATTTAAGCCCAAGGTTTTGGAACCCGATGGCATCCACGCTGCCTTGCCCTTACTCCAGACAGTCAGTCCAGGGTCCTGATGTGGCTGCTATACAATGTAATGTCCCCTGGGTCCCTTCGCCAGCTCGGCCAGATTTCTCAGGTATTTGAATCTGATTTCCAAAAGAACTCTAAATGTATTCTAACATTTTGTGTCAACAGTCATATTGTAATGTTTCCTTAATCATAGTGGTGTCTGAGCTATTGGATCCAGCCATGCCTGAAGTCATACATCCCTAAACTTTTCAGTTTTGTAAGCCAGTAGATTATCTTTATTATTTAAACTAGTTTGGGTTAGATTTCTATTATTTGAACTAAAAGAGTCTCAGCAAAAAAAAAAAGTCCGTTCTTGGCTTTTCTGTTGGGCTTTGCACCCTAGAAGTTGAGGGTTTCCGATTCATTCCTATATCCCTATAGTCCAGCACAGGACCTTGCATGATGGGTATTTACTATGTGCCTGCTGTAGTACATGGTGACTGAGGCCTGCTTGCTAGCCTTGACTCTGCCTCTGGTTTGTGACCTTGAGCATCTACGTCTGCTTTCTGAGCTCAGTTTTCAACTCTGAACAATGAAGATGATCATCTCTGCCCTGCCTTGCTTGAGAGCTGTGGTGAGGACCAGATGAGCCCAGGCTTATGAAAGTACTTGGCAAACTCTAAAGCTCTGCATAACATAGGAGCTATCATTATATTTTCAAGGATGTACATTTTCCATAATTTCATCAACCCCCCAATAGACTGTGGGTTTTTGGGGCACAAAGCAGACAGCATGTAGGAATAGCAGAAGAAAGACCTGAAAAGAGCAGCTTCAACTGCCCCCAGTGCCACCTCTTTGCAATACCGGATTCGTTGTTCCTGCAGATGAGATCAGCAAAATGGGCCCCTGGTGCCCAGCATCTGCCTCCCACACCCTCCTGCTAGAAATCACTAAGACATGAGGTCTCAGGGTCTCCTTTGAGTCATTGTAAGTGACATGATAATGGGGCAGAGGCTGCCTGGCTGTTCTCTAAACTATCTTCCTTTTTCTCTTGGGCACCCAGAAAGAGACCACATCTCCCAGCCAGGTGACTGAGGTCAAGCCATGGGATATGACTCCAGATCTGGCCCATCAACCCCCTTCATAATCCTCTACACTCGCTCTCTCCCCTCATCCACTGGTCCCATGCAGAGGACCCAATGGAGGACTCCCAGGCTCTACAACACAGTTAACTTTGCTTTATGAGCCCCAGACTCCTCAGGCGGCCAGTAGTCTATGATCACCTTCTCAGACTGGTAGTATTAATGTATAAAACATAATGCATGGAATTACAAAGGAAACATTCTTGAACTATGGTCACCAAAACAAAAAAGTGTGAGACAAGTTACGATAGGTGCTTCTTTATGAACATATTAAACAGAATCTAGTTTAATTACCATTGTTTCAAGGTGGTTATAGTATAAACAGTATCTCAAGATCTCTGCTATAACTGCCACGTGAAAATACCTGTGATTTCTATTGGTGACAAATAAGCATGCCAGGTCTACTGGGTTTGTTGTCTATATCCACCACTGAAGGAAGTGCCAAATGGTAGCTAGAGGTCAGTATAAAGATGTGATTATTTTCCCTTTCAAGTTCATGGATCCTTGAATTCCATCCACAGATAACCTTGGGGCTCTGTTGTCTCTGGGATAAGAATCTCTGTTTTAGGGCATGACAGAGCCACAAGAAAGGAGGAGCCTGGGTCCTTGGATGACCACACAGAACAGCGGTCCCTTTAATGTGTATTCGACCCCGAGGAAAAGACTATAGTAAGTAGTCACGTAAAATCTTCCACAGGGTTTTGGAAACTTTAAGTGAAACGACCTATAATGAAACCAGTTTTACCCTATGCGAATTGATAGAAACAAGAGTTAAGTTCCTAAGGCATATTTCTGGTCACAAAAACATTAGCAAACTTCTAAATAAATACCCAAAACACTTCCAATGTTAAATTGTTAACATTGTTAACAATTGTTAACAATGTTAAAATTGTTAACAATGTTAAAGTGCCGCCATGTGAGGGGCAAATGTTAAATTGGATTATGAAAACTCGTTCTTTTATAAAATGAGGATGATTATAAACAGCACTTGTGAATTTTTCCATTGTCATCACTTTGCAGATAAAGTTGGCGGTCTTCTTGGGATTCACAAATATTTTCTGAAATGTGGTGCCTTTAACGAAGACCAAAAAGTATGAGAATCATTGCTTTACACCACCACAAAAAGTCATTAATAAGTCATAAAAATCTAATAAAGCTTAGAGAAGATTCGATCCCTTACTTGGCATGTTTGAAGAAAAATAATAACATGTATTGAGGGTTTCGATGTGTCCCAAACTGACCTTGACACTTCACATGTGTAACGGGTTTACTGAATAATCTGAATCAACAGGTTTAGTGTTTGTTCAACCACGCCCTTTGAATACATTCAGTCAACTCTCTCCTCCTGCCCCATGCCTTTCAGGCTAGTCTGAACATATAATCACAGTCTGTTTAACCCATGCTCTAAATCAAGCTTGACCCTTCTCCTCAAGAATTCAGTTATTTAACAAATTGTTCAATAGCATAACTAGGCGTATCTAGCAATGCTATGAGGCAGGTATGATTAATTGCATCTTATAGGTACCAAGACCCAGAGAGGTAGGGTAATTTGCCCAAAGTCACAACAGCTAGTAAGTTATAGATACAAAATTCAAACCCAGGCTGTCTGGCCCCAGAAACTTGCCCTTGATCTCTGCATGACAGTTTTCTGCAGCACTGAAAGCAGGGTGAGTGTCCTTACAGTAGCTCGCCACTTCTAATTTCTAGCTTTTCCCATGGATGAGGCCTGGAAGGAGCACAATCTAGCTGGTGTTTTTTCGCGTCCTCTTGGGAAGATAGATTCTTTCTGTGTGGCAAGTGTCCACAGGCTAGCATTCCTGGGCCATGGAAGTAGCTTATTCAGGGGTCCCTGTCATGGTCTACTTTCTTGGACCCTGTCCCCAGAAGTACACTTCACAGTCTCTTTCTCCCAGGGTCCTTTTTCTTGGAAAGCAAGAGGATCATTCCTTTGGCGGGGGGGCAGGGTACTGACCCGCTGGCCCGGCACCTGTTCCGCTCACCCGAAGCTCACACGTGGGTGTGCAGGATGCCCCCAGCCCTGCCATCTCTCTAATCACTGTCTGCCTGCTCAAACAGGCACTGGGGCATATCTGCAAGCCTGCGTGAAAGGCAGAGACTCCTATCACTCACCACTTCCGGAAGGAACCCCAAATCTCTACAAGTAGCTGCTAAAACAAGCCTCAGAATTCAGTGGCTTAACAAGGTCGAAGTTTATTTCTTACTCAAATAATATTCCAAGGCAAGGCGCTCCTGGTTGGAGGGTGGCATTCGTTCATGTGGTGAGCCTAGTGACTCACCTGTTACAGTTTCATCATCCTCTCCGGCCTCAGGGTGTTCTGCATCTAGATTGCAGACAGGGATAGAGAGAGAAACTCATCTGCTTCCTAAGACCCCACTTGGAAGTAACACTCACACTCCCACTCATTTTTCATTGGTGGGAACAAGTCACATGGTCATAATAGGACACAAAGGAAGCTGGGAAATGTAGTCTCTGGCTGGGCGGGTATCTTCCAGAGACAACTCCACATTACAGACTTTGACAGAGTGTGACAGAGAAGCTCTCTTCATCATTGTTTAGTCAGCTCACCAGGCTAACCAGTGCTCTTCATTCCCTTGAATACGCCACTCCTGTCCCAGGCATAACGAACGCTCACCACCGGGAGGCCCCTCCGGCCTCCTCCCATAGAATGGTTATGGACTAAAAGCTGAAAGTTCGTTCCTTCCCTCCACAAGTTCCTATGTTGAAATACGATCCCCCAAGGTGATGGTATTAGGAGGTGGGGCTTTGGGGAGGTGATTAGGTCACGAGGGTGGAGCCCTTATGATGGGATTAATGCCTTTATAGGAAGAGATAGGAGAGATGCTTGTGCTCTCTGCTCTCGCCATGTGAAGGGCAAATGAGAAGACAGCGGTCTGTCAACCAGGAAGAGGATCGTCATCAAGAGCCTGACCATGCTGGCACCCAGATCTCAGACGTCCAGCCTTCCAGACAAATAAATGTTTGTTGTTTAAGCCACCCAGTGTATGGAATTCTGTTATGACAGCCCAAACTAAGACAAACAGCATGTTTGCCAAGAATCTGTTGGGTTCGTTCCCAAACCAGTTTATACCAGCTGTTATTGTACTGATGTAATTTTATTAGATATTCCACAAGCCGATGAAATATGAGTGCAAAAAGGAAGAGATTTGTTTTTGTGAAAACTCAATAATATACTGTCAGATTAGGTGTGGAAGAAACAACTACAAAAGATCTGGAAAAAAAATTACCATGAGAATCCGGGGAAATTCTGCACTCAAGTTGCTGTGTAAGTGTCTTCAAATCCTTGCTCCACTTGAAATAAACCAAAATGGAAATCAGAAGATAGATTCTGAGTGTAGTTTATGTCAGGAGGACAATGTGAAAAGCCAGCTAGCTCCACATCAAAGAATAGATGGGCAAACATTCAAGGTGTATTTATTTAAAATGGTTCCCTGCTTCTTTAACTGATTCAACCCTGGTCCCAGTTGAGCTGGACACATGGGCTTCTATGGGATCATTACCCTCATTTTATAAGTGAATAAACTGAGGCCCAGGATAAGAGCATTTAACAGGTGGAGCCACAATTCAAAACCAGCCAGGTTGGTCATAAGTCCGGGCTCTCACTGTCTATGCCAGCGATGTCCAGGTGAACTTTCCATGATGGTGGAGCTGTTCTATAACTACCCGTCCAGTGTAGTAGCCACTAGCACATGTAGCTACTGAGCACTTGAAACGTGTCTCAGGCGACTGGATAACTGAATTTTTCAACTTAATTTAATTTGAATTAATTTAAATACAAATGGCCACACATGGCTACCGTATCAGACAGCGCAGCTCTGTGTGACACTAACACCAGCACATGCCTTTCTTAGTGTCTCAGGTGCTTGTATTTCTTTGTTTTGACCCTTAGCAGCCTGGATGTCTTCTGAAATGCAAACCCTGCCCACTTTGATTCAGATGTCTCTTGATTCCGATCCATTGTGTTGACTGGGGAACAGGAGGGGTGGGTGTTGGCAGGAGTAACAGAGGCAGGCCTCTGTCAGCAACAGCTGAGCTTCAATTGCCATGTGGCAGCACACAGCTGAGCTCCTTGGGGCAGGAAGTGTCTCCTTTAGGAGCAAGAGCTTGGCAGCAGGACAGGATAGCTCCTGGGCAGGGTGACTTCAAGCAAATCACCACATCCCTTGGAGCCTTGGCTTTCTCCTCTGTAAAGTGAGATTAAAAGTGCCTGCGTTGTGAGGATGGCATCCCATGCGTGATGACTGCTAAGCACCTCGCTTCCTGATTGGATCATAGTAACTACTCAGTACACGTCCTTCTAATTCACTCCAATCCTCAGAGTCGCCCTTCCACTCAGACCAAAGGAACAGCAAGAAAAAAAATAGGGGTGTGGATGAAGAGAGAGTATATGTTCTCTTAAAAAATGTTTTATTGAGAAAATTCTCAATCATACATGAAAGTAGAGAAGATGGTTTAATAACCCGATACTCCTATCACTTAAGTTTTTAAAGGTTTCAATATCTCTATTAACTCCAAATAACCATCCTTAGGAGGCCAAAGAACAAACTCCCAAGGGCTCTGACTCAATGGCCACAAACATGTCATGAATTCTCTAAGCAGCCTTGGTGGGTCCCAACAGTCAGAGATGGGGTTGTGCTCAGACAGTTGTCATTTGTGCCCCAAATGATATCATCCTGGGAACAACAGTGTCCCCATACTGGGCACAACTATGGTATTTTCCTGGTGATACTCAAGGTTCCATCTCTCTGGGCCCCCCAAACCATATGGTTTGTCTTCCAGTGCCTAGAAGATTCTGGGAGACCTCAAATCTTACCAATAACATAAGTTAGCATGAGGCAGCTTTTAATTTCTTGCAACCCAGATCCCTAAATGATACTCAGGCTGCCAAAGGCCACAGCTGCTATTTCGAAGGAGCTGGTACCTACTGTCCCCTGAGTAGAATTAATCCATTCTTTTAGAAGGGAGACAAGAAAGAGATCTGGGCAAACTGCCAGGCTCTCTGGTCTTTGGGGAAATTACTGAACTATATTCAGACTATAAAAACCAATGCCTCAAGATTCCAGTAAGCCTGGGGGAAAGGGAAAGAAGAAATTAATTGGGTGGAGGAGAGGTACTAACATTTACTGGCACCTACTGGGTGCTGAGTGCTCCTTCACACTTTAATCCTCACAGGAACACTGTTTGGCAGGTATTTTTACCCCCATGTCACTGATGAGGAAACTGAAGCTCAGAAAGGTGAAGTCACTTACCCAAGTGGAACCGAGGGCTGGCTCACTCAGAAACTCAAGTCCTTTCTTTGCCAGTGTGGCATTAGATACCAGTTTTCTCTCTCTTAGCCTGTTTCCTCCCCCTGAGATGAGAATGGCAAGGCCTGTCTGGCTCACGAAACTTTCAGAAGGATGTAGACTTATGAGGAAGGGATGTAAAGTGCTTTGAAAGGTACCCAAGGCCCAGCTGGGCACTGGGATCACCTGTCTCGTCCTCAAAGCCGGCAACCTTGGAGCTGAGGAGGAAGATCCGAGGCCTCGTTAAGAGGTCACGGGTGTGATTCTGACACGAAGGGACGGAGGAAAATCACTAGGCCCTCTCAGGTTCCCCAAGGAAGAAGAAGGGGAGGAGGCAGAAGGAGGAGAGCTGCTGTTTTTGGTGACTGCAGCTGACGGTTTTCCAAGCTGAGAAACACACATACACAAACTCTAACCTCTTCCAGCTTAAAATAGAGCCACTGAACCGAAAATGCTAAGCACAGGGCAGAGTCACCTGTCTGGCAGGGCCAGACAGCTCCCCCATGGCTCCAATAATACCCACGCCCAGCGGGCACATTTGACAAAGCACCTTTTAGCAGCGTGTCACAGGGCCTTCACCATGGCAGGGGCAGACAGCCCGCCGGCACTCCTCAGTCCCATCTTAGAGATGAAGAAAGTGAGGTCCAGAGAGGTGATGGGAGGGTGACAAAGTCAGCAGCATCTTGCCTAATGAGGCCATATATTGGAAGGATCGTGACCTTGGGGGTCAGACAGCCTTGAGTTCAAGTCCGGGCTTAGGCACTGCCTGGCCGTGAGGACCTGGCAGGCGAGACCTCTTCTCTGCACTTCTGCTTCCTGAACTAGAAAGTGAGGGCTTCATTAGTAACGTCTGTGAATGTGCTGTGCACAGACAGGTGCTCAACAATTTTAGTTTCATTCCTGTTTCTGGAAAAGAATTCTTGACATCTTTAGGCAGACAGTTATAAACGGTGAAGGAAAGCAGCTATCTGCTACTTTTATAACCCTCTACATGGCTGTAGGAGGTGGGCATTATCATCACACTACTTCTCAATGGAAAACCAAGGCACAGAGAGGTGGGAGCATTCTCTCCATGGACGCTGACCTAGGCAGTGGAGGAGCAGGAATTGAAACCCAGGCCATGTTGACTCCAGCTGTCCATGACTAGGATCTCAATAACTGTCCCCAGTGTGGGCCCTAAGAACAAGACTTCCCCACCCCCACACCGTCCCAAAAAGCTCTTCACAGGCCCTTCTGGGGCTGTAGGTCCCTGGTGCCCCACTCACCCCTACTCTGAGATTGTAGCCCAGGTTTCTGCTCTGCTGGAGTCTAGACGGAATCAGATAATCGAACTTGCTGATGCCATTGCTAAAAATAAGGCTGAGGCAGCAGCCCCAGTGCCCTGCTTCTGGTCCATGGAGCTGAGTCCGACTTCTGTCGGAGAAAGGAGTCCAAGCTCCTCCCCCCGCACCGCCATGCACTGGGCCCCGATTCTACCTGAGAACTGAGTCAGGGCAGGCACTGGGTACAACGTCCCCACAGGTATTTGCTCAGTTGTGATATTTATAATAGTGGCTAACACTTCTAGACAAGTCCTCAGGGCCGGATGCTGCTCTGGATGTCACACATCTACTGGCTCATTTAATTCTTACAACCGCTGTAGTTAGTTTTCTGTTGCTGCTGTGACAAATTATCATAGACATAGCCGCTTAAACAATGCAAATGTATTGTTTTCCAGTTCTGTAGGGTGGAGGTCTACACAGGTTGCACTGGGCTGAGATAAAGGTGTTAGTAGGACTGCGTTCCTCTGTGGAGGCTCTGGAGAGGGATCCATGTCCTTGCCTTTTCCAGATTTTAGAAGTCACCTGCCTCCTTGGATCATGGCTTCTTCCTCCATCTTCAAAACCAACAACATCAAGCCCAGTCCTTCTCATCTTGCATCTCTCTGGTTCTCCCGCTTCGGCCTCTCTCTTCCAGATATAAGGATGCTTGTGATTACATCGAGCCCACCCAGATATTCCAAGATCATCTCCCAGCTCAAGGTCAATTGCTCAGCAACCTTAATTCCCCAGTGCCATGCAACCTAACATATTTACAGATCTCAAAGATAGGACATGGCATCTATGGGGGAGACATTATTCTGCCAACCACAGCCCCTGATGAGATTGGAACTTTTCTAATCCCATTTTACTGCTGGAGAAACTGAGGCATCCAATTTCACACCGCTGGTAAGCAGCAGAAGTGGGATCTGAACCCAGGCCGTGGTGCAGAGTTCATTTTCTTAACTTCTACTTACTATGGCTGCTCTTTTGTCCATAGTCACTGGTGTGTGTTCTGTGTCAGGTTAAGGTGCCGAGGACAGAGAGGTGACCAAAGTGGGATCTCTGCCTTCAGGGAAGAAGCAAATAAGGAATGCAAGAGTTACAATGCAGTGGGAGGGATGCAAGATGCAGGAGGCAGAGAGGCTGCAGCAGAGGAAGGCTGCCTGAGGAAGAGTCAGAAAGGGCCATGTCCAAGCAAACTGAGAGTGGAAAGATGACCAGGGTGTTATCAGCCACACCTACCGCACAAGGCGACCATGATGATTAAATGCATTAATCCTTGTGAAGTGCTTCAGCTGGTGTCTGGCCCCTGGCAGGCATTCAATAAATGCCGGCTATTAAGTGGGATGGAGAGAGAACTGTTCCAAGCAGAGCAAGAATTTGTGCAAGGAGCTGAAAGTTTAGTGTGGTTGGAGAAGGAAAGTGCAGAGGGGCTGTGGGGAGAGAGGCTAGAGCAGCGATGGGGGACAAGTGATGCAAGCCAAGGCTGCAGCGGAGACCAGGGGATGCAGGCGCTCGGGACAGCTGCAGGAGAGGCTGCCCAGTGCTCTGCCCAGAATCTCTACAAAGGTACACCCATACTGAAACGAGCGTCACCCTGGTGCTGGGGGCAGGAGTGAATTCCTCGGGGAGTGAGATCAATGAAATTGACTCCCCGAGCACCCAGCTGTTCAGTCCAAAGACCAGGAGTCATCCTGAGTCCTTCGCTTTGTCCTCCACATCCAAGTCCTGTGGCTCTGTGTGGCATGGTAACATTAGCTGTGGTAACAGATTGACCCCATATCCCGGGGGCTTCATGCAACACAAGTTCAGAGTAGGTGTTCCTGCTTGGGGGTGGCCTTGCAATATGTCTTTCAGGCACCCAGACCCCTTCCACCTTGTGGCTCTTCTAAAAACTCTGCATTCAGCCTGCAGGTGAGGGAAGAGAGGCAGAACATGGCATGTGGGAGGCTTTTATGGGCCAGGCCTGGAAGTGGCACTTTTGCCCGCATTCCACAAGCCACGGCTTCTAAATGCAAGGGAGGCTGGGAAATGTGCTAGCTGTGTGTGCCCAGCTCCACCTCCCTAACATATCTCAGGTCCATCTGCTTCCCTCCATCTCCAGTGTCATGCTCCTAGGCCAGGATACACTTGGCACCCATTTTGGACTACAAGTCTCCTAACTGGCCTGCGCCCTTCACCACCATCCCTTTTCCACATGGCAGCCAGAATGCTCTTTTTAAAAATATCAATCAGATCAATGGTATGTTTGTTTTCCAGCTTGTAGCCTTTCCAATTGTATTAAAGAGTAAACACATATAAGGGCCTGTAAGACCCCGTGTGAAATCACCTCTCTGTCTTTCTTCTGCTGCCTCCTCCTCTACCTCACCCCGACCCAGCACCCCAATTCTCCTGGCTCCAGCCTCACTTCCTAAAGGACTTATACTTGCTGCCTGGATGCCTCCCCCACAGTTACTCCTAAGAGGCCTTCCCTCACCACCTTTGCTGGCAGGGCCCAACTCCTCCCAGAAGCTGTTTCCCTTCGTTCTTACACTTGTCTTAAATTATCTTTTTGTTTGGTTTTCAGCCAACCCTCCTTTCTAGGATATTTACATCAGGAATCTATTTTGCACCAGTAGGTGCTTGGTAAATATTTGTTGGATGACTGACTGACTGAACAAACGAAAGAACGAATGAACGAACGAATGAATTAATTAATGAACGAATGAACGAACGAACGAATGAATGAACGAATGAACGAACGAACGAACGAATGAATGAATGGCTTGCCCGAGGTCATAGGAAAAGAGAGTGATGGAGACAGGACTTCTGCAGACCCAGGCTTTTGGAGCTTTGCTCCAGCTGTCACTGTTTGCAGACTCATCAGCCCCAGGGCGCCGGCGGGTAAACAAAGGCAGGTGTGCGGCAGGAGCAGGGCAGCGGCGGCTGGAGGAGCGCTCCCTCCGCGCCCCCCCACCCCCGAGGCCCCGCCTCTGGATGCCCCGCTCCGGCGGCGCGCCGCCCTGGCTCCTGCAGCGCGGGTAGCGGGTGCTGGCCGGGGCGGAGCGGGAACCCGCGGCCGTCGGGGCGCATGGCCGCAGCCGGGGCCGGGGTGGGCTCGATGCGCCGCCATGAGGCGGCAGAGCGTGCGCACCGCCGCGCTGGTCCTGTGCATCCTGTCCTACCTGCTGGTGGGGGCCGCGGTCTTCGACGCGCTCGAGTCCGAGGCAGAGAGCGGGCGCCAGCGGCTGCTGGCCCAGAAGCGGAGCGAGCTCCGGAGGAAGTACGGCTTCTCCACCGAGGACTACCGCGAGCTGGAGCGCCTGGCACTGCAGGCTGAGCCGCACCGCGCCGGTCGCCAGTGGAAGTTTGCAGGCTCCTTCTACTTCGCCATCACCGTCATCACCACCATCGGTGAGCGCCCCAGCACCCCCATCGGCGTCCGCTCCATCCAGAGTTGCTCACGGTGGCCCTGGGTTTGCAGTCCACCTCTGCCCCTGCCCAGCTGGATGACTTTGGACGAGTCATTTCAGCTCACTGAGGCTCACTTGCCTCCCTCTGCAAATGGGCTGTCATTCCACGCAGTCCGGGATGGGAGAAGTCACTAGGTCAAGTTTGCCAAGATGCTGGCATGCAAGAGTGCCCGGAAAACACCCCAGGGGCTGGGAGACAGATAAAGTGGGACAGGAAGCCCAAGTGGCTGGAGTTGCTCCCTTGCTTGGCTGCATCATACTAGCTGTGTGACCTGAGACAAGTTGTGTAACTTCTCTGAGCCTCAGTTTTCTCTTCGGTAAACTAGGGGTGCCAATAGGCCCTCTCTCATTATTATCAAAGAAATAATATATGCAGACTGTTTCAGCAAAGGGCCTGTCATATAGAAAGCACTAAAAAAAGAAATCGATTTTTGTACTGTAATTACTCTTCTGTTACTCCTAATCTGTCTTAGTCACTGCAGTATGGCCAGTGCCTGGCACATAGTAGACACTCAGTAAATAGTTATTGAAGGAATGACTGATTACCACAAGCTTTGGACATCACCCTCGGGGATCCAGAGCACTTTCTCTGCAGCATCTGGACTGTCAGCCGTTGCCATGGCTACTGACTGGCGGAGCCTAAGCATGGAGAAGCAGAAAAGGAGAGAAGCAGGCTCTACAGGGCTCCAAGATGGGTGCCCACCACCTCCTAGGCCCCAGTTGTTGATGCCCAGGCACCCCTTTGGGCGTGGGCCCCCACTCTGGAAGCCTGTGCCTTGGAGGAAATATTTTCATAATGCTCTTGCAAGTGAATGTGAGTTTGTGGGGTTTAGCAGTGGAGTTGAAACCCTGAGTCTTTTCAGTTACATAGCCCAGAGTTCTGATCTCTTCTCTGTTGCCTCCTGCCCTCTCTGGTAATTGATCGTACCTCTCCAAGCTCTGGTTTCCTCAACTGCAAAATGCAGTTGCTCCTACCTCATTGGGTGGTTGCCAGGTTTAAATGAGGTCAAGCATGTAAAATGCTTGGCACAGTGCCTGAGGCTAAATAGGCACTATTAATTAGTAATAATGACAATTTATGATTTGCCAGCTGGGGGCCCAGCTCCCATTCAGCCCCCTTAGGCTCCCTCTTGTCAACACAGGCACCCTTGCTTTCTTATCTTGGCTCAGCTATCTTGTCACCGTGCCCAGTGGTGTGGGACCCTATCCACCTCTTCTGCTCTCCCCCTCCTTCTCCGAAGGCCTACTAGCTGGATTTGGCCTCTTCTCCTGGCGGTCCCTGCCTACCCAACACCACCCACATACATCTGGGAGAATGGGGAAAGGGACTGAGTGGAAACGGTTTTGCCTTTTCTGGCCACCGGGGGGCGCCAGCACTTGCTATGTGGTCCCAGCTGCACAAGTCAGCCTTGCAGGGAGCCAGGTGCCAGGATCCAGGAGCAGGAGCACTGCTGGGGGAGAAGAGAGGCAGTGAGAAGCAGTGGAGGATAGTGGTTAATGGCCCAGGCCTGTGACCTTTGGGCACCTTCTTCCTTCTGATTCTAATTTCCTTATCTGTATCTGGGGATATCATCGCATACAGTCATTGAGAGGGTTAAATAAGATAATCCATGTAGAGTACTCAGCATGTTTATCTATTATCATTATTCATTTCACTCTCTGCCAAAAATCCGACATAGCACCAAACAGCTGGAAACAGCACTGCCTGGCCTCATCCCTAAAGAGGTTCCTCTGTTCCACACTTAGCACCCACCCTTCGATTTGGTTTGATGATGATGATGATGATTGATTATTAAACTTTCATTGAGTCCTAGTTTGTGTCAGGCTCTGTGCAGGGCACTAGTGACTAGGGACACAGAGAAGTGACCAGCATGGTTTCCGGCCTCAAGGAGCTCAGTCTAGTGGTGAGCAGAACCCCCCACCACCCAATAACAGGTAGGGCCACGCAATAGAAAGTGGAAATAGAGCTGTGGGTATTTAAAAACATAGTGTTGGTATTTTGAATAAGTTATGTACACACTTCACGTGGCACAAAAGGGTACAGAATGAAAAGGAAATCTCCTTCTCATCCTGTCCCTTGACCCACAAATTCCTTTCCCTGGTTCAAATACAGTTACTAGCTTCTTGTGTTTCTATCCAGATATATTATCTGCCTATATATTTCTTTAAAACATGCACACACATATACATACACATTATATTATACACACTATTTTGTCTCTTTTTTAACTTAATATATGTTGGGGATGTTTTTGTATCAGCCCCTAAAGAACTGTGTCACCTTTTTCATGGCTGTATAGCAGCTCTTCTCAACCCCAGCACTACTGACATTTTGGACGACATAATTCTTTGTTGCGGGGCTGTCTTGTGCACCGCAGGATGCTTAGCAGCATCCCCGGCTTCTACCCACTGATGCCAATAGCACACAGCCACCACATCCCAATTGTGACAACCGAAAATGTCTCCAGACATTGCCAAATGTCCCCTCAGGAGCAAAGTCACCTGACTGGAACCGCTGCTATGTAATATTCCATCATTCGGATGGCGCCATGATTTATTTAACCAGGCCTCTATTGATGGACACTTATGTTGTCTAAAATTTTCACTATGAGCGACAATGCTTTAGCGATAACCTACATGCATACATCACTTTGCACATGTGTGCGTTTTGGAAGACTAACTTCCACAGGTCAAAGGGGTTGTGTATTTTACATTTTGGCAGATGGGACCAATCTTGCTAGAGGAGGCATATTCTGTTGAGGAAGGTCTACCTGGCTTTTCTTAGCTCATGGGACCCTTTGAGAATACCATGAACGCTTTCACTTCTCTCTCCTGGAAAAGACACATATCCATTCTTTCCAAGATTCAAAGAAGCCCATTCAAGGTTAGAGCCCCTTAAGCAGTTGAGAGGACTCAGTGAAGAGTTGCTACAGCAGACTGAAGAGGTGTTTAGTGAGAGCTGACTTGGAGAAGGATCTGGGAAGAAGTGGACTGGGGCAGGGCACATAGGGCAGTGGGGGGTGGAGTATGAGAAAAGGCTTGTGGGGGGTGGGACATGCTGACTGGGGAAACAACATGGGGTGAGGCTGGAGATCTGAGAAGGATTCAGATCATAAAGGAGTTCAGACACAACCTGAGAACTAGGACTTTCCCCTGTGGGTACTGGGAGCCCCAGAAGATTTATTTGTTTAAATCAAGACATAATGTATGTACAGTCAAACTCACCGTTTTTCAGTGTACACTTCTACGAGTTTTGACAAGTGAAGACCTGTTGCATAACTGCAGCTACGCTCAAGACAGAAGAACTCTTCCGTCACCCTCCAAAAATTCTGTCATGCCGCTGTGTAGTTAACCCCTCCTCCAGTCTCAATGACTGGCAACCACAGATCTGTTCTCTGTCCCCACGGTTTTGCCAGCATGTCATTTAAATGGAACCATGCGGTATGTACCTTTTGAGCTTGGCTTCAGCATAACACATTTGAGATCCATTCTTTGTTGCTGCAGGTAACTGCAGTTCATTTCTTTCTATTGCCCCCAAAGAATTCCATTGTGTAGATGTAGCGCAGGTTGTTTATCCGTTCCCCAGCTAGGGGACATTTGGGTTGTTTACAGTTTGGAGTGATTATGGATAACCATGCAAGGTTTTGGAGCCAGGGAATGACCTAGTTACAACTAGCACTTTGAAGATGCTCTGCTGGCTCTGGGGGATGGGCAGACAGGCCGAGGGCGACAGTGTTGTTAAAAGACGCTAGGCATTCATCGACCCTCCCCTCTGCTCTCCCTTCAGGGTATGGCCACACCGTGCCAGGCACGGACTCGGGCAAGGTCTTCTGCATGTTCTATGCGCTCCTGGGCATCCCCCTGACGCTGGTCACCTTCCAGAGCCTGGGCGAGCGGCTGAACGCGCTGGTGCGGCGCCTCCTGCTGGCGGCCAAGCGCTGCCTGGGCCTGCGGCGGCCACGCGTCTCCACCGAGAACATGGTGGTGGCCGGGCTGCTGGTGTGCGCGGCCACTCTGGCCCTCGGGGCCGCAGCCTTCGCGCACTTCGAGGGCTGGACTTTCTTCCACGCCTACTACTACTGCTTCATCACCCTCACCACTATCGGCTTCGGCGACTTCGTGGCGCTGCAGAGAGACGAGGCGCTACAGAGGAAGCCGCCCTATGTGGTCTTCAGCTTCCTCTACATCCTCTTGGGGCTCACGGTAATCGGCGCCTTCCTCAATCTCGTGGTCCTGCGCTTCCTGGCAGCCAGCACCGACGCGCCAGAGCGTGCTGCCCGCCGCGCCAGCCCGCTCCGCCTGGGGGCGCCCGAGAGCCATGGCCCCGCTCTGCCCCGCCGCCCGCCCCGCCCCGGGGGCTCCTCTTCAGTCTCCTACCGCATCCACCAACTGGAGATGTGGGCCCGCGACAATCTAGGCTTTTCGCCCCCCGCGAGCCCGGGGGCTGTGGACAGCGGCGAGGCAGGCAGGCCCCCATCCCAGAGGCGGAAGTCCATCTGACAGCCCTACCCCAACCGGGGGTCGGTCCCAGAACTGAGGGTCTGAGTTCAAGAATCAGTGCACCACTCTCTCCTGCGCTTGGAGAGGCGCGAGGGGCCGTGGACGTAGTGCCGCAGTCTTCTGCCACGGGCAGGTTCTCATTCCCTTCTGTGGCTAGCCCCTCTCCTCTCTCCAAAAATATATTAAAGTCGCAGCATAAGCACAGGCATGACTCTAAAGTCACCCAGTAGGTGCAAATCCGTGTCGTCCAGATTGTTTTAGGAGGGCGTGGCCACATCAGCCACCTAGGAGAGGCTCTCCACAGATCCATGTCACTAGCTACCCTCCAAAGTGGAAACAGGTGGCTATTCTTCTGTTGTGTGAAGAGGCTGGTTTTCTGTGTTATAGGGAAAATGCCTGATTTTCAACGCTAGAATCCTACCAGTGAGGCCAGCTGCTCACACTATGAGAAGCACGGGGAGAGGGACTGACAGGAACCATCTACCACCACCCAGTGTGGACGAGTGGGCACAATTCAAACACTTTCTCTTGCTCAGCATGTAGAGAGGAATTGGCCCATGTGTGAAGGAAGCACATTCCTCCACTCCCCAAGCTGATGCTTTGTCCTTGGCTAGCCCTACTTCTGGAGGGAGGGGTCTTGCTGACACCTGCCATGTCGCTGGAGCCACCTGGATGCAGCTGAATGCTGTGCGACAGCTCTTTCCTGAGAGCTGTGATATCTGGGTCCTGCCAGTCACCTGCAATGTGACCTTGGGGAATCTCATCCCCTACCTAGGCCTGTTTCCACATCTGTAAAATGACTGGGTTCATCTGGAATACTGCCCCCTCCTGGAAGGGTTCCTGGGATTGCCCCTGAGGGGGCAATACAAAAGTCCATGGTGGGACATGCTGGCATCCACAGCCCTCAGCTCCTTAAAACACCAACTGCCCTTAGCTTCCCAGATAGAACTGTCTTAAGACAAAGCAGAGCAAGCCAGTTTAGAAAAGCCAAAAACTTTAATTTTCAACATGAGCTACGTGGTCATGAACACGCGATCCACTCCAACCCAGGGGCCCCAGAAACCCTCCCTCCCCAGAGGCCCCAGTGGCTCCTGCTCCCGGAGAGGGAATGAGGGAGAGGTGGGGGGATGGAGAGGCCCCAGCCTGAGGACCCGGGGTCCAGCCTTCCTGCCACCCCCTCAGGAGGCAGTCGAGTGACAGGGCTTCAGATGTGATGTCTAAGGCCCCCGAGTGCGAGTCTCCACTTTGCTCTCACAGAAGTTATGAGGAAAATGGCCACGTGCAGTCAGCCTCTGCTCAGGGTTTGTGAGTCAGGTGAGTGCATGGACATGAAAGCTCCCCATCTACTCTGAGGGGCCGCTGTAGAGACACAGGGCCCTCCCAGAGCGCCGCGGGAGACAGGGGAACAGGGACAGCTCGGTCTCCTGGGCCTAGCACAGAGCTGCTGCTCAATAAATAAATGCAGGTGGCCTTGCCTGACGCAACAGCTGTGCTCCACAGGGAGTGGGTTCAGTGCTGTTTCTGAACACCAAAGTGTGCCCAGGAGCTTCCGGTTTAAGGAACTGGATGGTGAATCAGCTTGTAAAGTGCATAGCCACCCCCTAAACTGCTTTCCCTCTCAGCGTAGAAGAAAGAGCTCTGAACTGCTAGAGAACTGAGTTCTAGTTCAGACTTGCCCACTAACTCACGGTGGGACCTTAGCAGGTGCCTTCCCCTCCAAGGGCCTCAGCTTCCTCCTCTTAATAAAGGTTCCACCTACTGCCTAGGGGCTCCTGTGAGGGTACGTGCACGGTGAAAGCACTTTGAAAATAAAAGAGTTTGAAAAGCACTACAGGAAGATCAGATATTATTACATGTGAAGGTTTTGTGAGAGTTTTCTTAAGATGAGGTGTAACACAGCCACCTCCTACACAGCCCCAGGCAGCAACTGGTGCTTCTTAAGTCCTTAAAATTGGTCCTGGAGGGTTATGGTCTCTTGGTGGGAGCCCCCGCCCACTGTTGAAGGCCTGGATCAAATCCTGTGCACCCTCAGTCCGCTGGACCAGACCCTTAAGAGAGCTAGGTCTCCATGGCAACCCTCTTCCCAAACCTGGGCCAGAAAAGTTACTAGCCCATAGAGATGGAACTAAGCAGGGCTGGTGGCCCAGGGCTTAAGGGCCAAAAATACTTATTATGGCAGACATGCCCTGGAGCAATGGTCCCCTGTCCCATGAAGGAAGGAAGCACGACGGAACCCCTGTTCTGTCCCCACCACTCTCTTGCTGAGGGGTCTTGGCACGTCACTTTCTGTTTCCTTACCTCTCAAATGGGCTACAATTTGTCCTGCCCAGCTTTTCAAGGCCACTGGGAGACTCTACTGAGAGAAGGGAGGGGGAAGGGTCGTGAGAAATGCCGACCCCACCTCATCCTGCTCTGGCTCCAGTTCAGCCTCAACAGGAGTAGGCCCAGGTTGGGGGTGGCACTGAACTCACCTCACAGGTGACCCCAGAGGCGGCTCTTCCTGCACTGGTCTCCTCGCCTGTAAAATGGAAATGACTTCACTAATGTTCCCAAAGCCCCTTTCTCTTTAGTATGAAAAAAAGATTCTGGAGAAGGAAAGTGGAGACGACTTCTCTCCCACACTACCCCTGCCTGTGACCTTGGCCCAGAGATTGAAAAAAGAAACCATCCCCTAGAGACCCCAAGCCCCCACCACCCCAAATCTCCCCAGCTCCACCCTCTCTGACCTCTCCAAACGGTGGAGTTTAAGTGCAAAAGATCTGACAGCAGTGGGCCTGGGCTGGGCTTGAAGGTTCCCAAAGCTACTCATGACCACGGTTGTCCCCTCCCCAATCCCCCATCCCTTGGTGAGGACAGACGATGGTTCTCAGCCAAATGGTCAGAGCCCCTTGGAAGGGGCGCACGTGCTCACAACCATGATACAAAGAAACTGGGCTCCAGCCCCCACCCGCCCCACCCTTCCAGGAGGTGAGCTGAGATTTCACAGAACAAACAAGAAAGTCAGTGAGGGGGGGCCCTCTGGGACCACCCCAGGATATTGCCAGCTTTGGAGCTCTCTCTCTCTCTCTCTCTCTCTAAAGGCTGTGCCTACACCAGCGGGTGGGCTCAGGTGGTGGGTACCGAGCCCCTGCTCCCTCTGGTTGGGACAGCAGGTTCTGCCTGTCTTTGAAAACTACCCGTGAACAACCAGAGTGGTAACGGCTGCAGAGAGAGATGCTCTCCTGGCTCAAAATATTCCAAATGGCGAGTAATAAACAAACAGCAGAGAAGTCACGCTGGTTGAAAAAAACAAATGGGGAGGGGCTAATTCTGGGCCTCAGGTGCCAATCCACTCAGAACCCCGGTGCCTCCTGCTCCCGTCTTGGGGTTCCACCCCCACAAACCCAGGGAGCTCTGAAGGCCTTCTGGATGAAGGGGCCTCTCCATTGCCCCTTCCGAGTGCAGTGTGAGTAGCTCCATGGAGGCAATCAAACTCAACCAGACTTTAAAGGATGCCCAGGGCTCAAACAGGCTGGGTGGTGGTGGGGTGGGGGGAGGAATTCCAGGGGAAGGAATCGCCTGGTCAGTAGCCTAGAGTGAGACCAGGGACAAGATGCGACCAGACACAGCTGGGTAACCTCAGTGGAAAACGACCCCCTCTAATGGAGCCCAGGCGCCCTCCACCAAGGCTCACATCCTCAGGAGTGCTTCAGAAATAAAAATCAGTACCAAGGATAATAGATCAGAACATCTGAGTATAGTAGGCGGCTCCAGCTACAACCCTACAGGGGGAGGGGCGGGCAGGGGGAGGAGGAGGGGCTGGCCTCCAGAGCCCCAGGCCCAGGCCAGCGAGAAGATGGTAGTCTCCTGGAATGTACCCGTCTCCTCTCCATCCCCCACCTGGGACTCTGTGAGAACTATGTGCGAGCTAAGAACAGGCCCCAGGGCTTGGGACACTAACTCTACCCAGCTAACCTGGACTACGCCCTACACAGCAGGGACTGGGTAATGAGGGGTGGTGGGTTGCTGGGTGCCTCCCAGGGGAGGTGGCAGAAATGTGCTTCTATAAAGAGGGGCCAGCCGTGTCCTCCCCAGCATGCAAAAGGGCTTCTGTAGGCCCCGGGGAGGGCTGGGCCGGGAAGGCAGCTACCCAGGCCTGCTAGAGAAGGAAACTCCCAGTTGGACTCATACCACCTCCTCGCTCTCCCTCTCTCCTTGAGCCAAGGTAATCGAGGCCGGGGCAGTGGGTTCTGCCCTTAGTACACAGGGTTTGTTTAAAAAGACTAAAATAGGGGAGCTCTGTTGTCTCCCCAGACCCCTAGCCTGGAGGCAGAGGGGTAGACAAGATGACCTTTGACCTCATCCAATAAGAAGGGATTCTCCTATTTGGAAAACCCTCACCTTGGCACCACCAGTCCCAATCCCAGCTTTCCCCAGACTCCCTCTCCAATCCAGCACCCCAAAATGCAGAGATGGTGAGCTCTCTGGGCTTGGGGTTCTGGGAAATCAGGGTCCCGCAGCTCCTCCACCAAAACCCGGATGAAAGAGTTCTTTCCAGTCCAGCAATTTCCAGAGTAGCTTGTTGCAATCCCACGGAGCAAGGCACCCTGGGGGTCTGTGCCAGGCCCTGGGCACTTCTTCCTTTCCTTTGGTCCCTGCCGGACCCCAATTCCTAGAGCCACTGGAAGAGGGTCAGGCAGGAGGGGACAGACAGATGGACTCAGACAGGCTGCGGCAAAGCTCCTTCCACGGGCAGGCGGAGGGAGGCCTGAGCTCCTCTTCAAGTGGGGGGCTCTGGGCCCCCCGGAGCTGGCTCCGGATCCTTGCAAAGCTGCCCCATCAGCTTCGGGGCAGATGTAGCTGCCTGAACCCGGTGCCGCAGGAAAGACACTTGCTGGTAATTGGCACCATGGAGATGGCCGCTGGGTTCTGGACTTGGCTCTGGGCAGCGAGCTTTCAAGGACGCACAAAAGGGGAGCAGTCAGACAGAGTCTGGGGCAGGAGAATGGTTTGCTCTGCCACCTCAGTCTTTCCCTTCTCCAGATTGCAGCCACATCCACCAGTCAAGAACCGGCCAAGTCAAAAGTGCAGCCAATCCCGTTGGGAGAGGAAAGGTCTCAGGGGACAGGAGGCAAAGAAGGGGTGAGGAGGGTCCCAAGGGGGGCAGGTCTCCCCATTCTGCTTCCCCGCTGTAGGGGAGAACCCCATCCTCCTCTGTTGAAGGTGCTCCTAGGCCTGGGGTCCCAGGTCGGGGCTGGGCAGTCACCAGGCCATCTCGGGGAGCCCCTCCCCATCCCTGGCACTAAGATCGCTCACCGCAGGGCCCCACGGTGCTCTCGAGGGACAACTGGGATGCCTGCCGGAGCAGGGGGCCTGTGGATGGGTCCACCATGGAGGAGGTGGGGAAGAGCTTGTACCAGCCCACGGCCAGGGTGGTCAAGTCCAGCTCCTCCAGCAACACGCGGGCCACACCCATGAACTGCTTCCGCTCCATCCGCCCATAGTTCCCCCACACGATCACCTGCAGGGCAAGAGACACAGTGTTTCCAACCCTCCAAGGCCAGAACCAGACCCTGGGGTCACCCCCGCCCCCAAACACCTCGGAGTCCTGTGGGTTCGACCGCCTGGAAATCACTCAAATCTGACCATGTTTTCCTGGCTCCGGTGCTACCATGGTTCCTCGCCTGGCTGGCTGGCTTCCTGCCTCCAGCCGTGCCTTCTCCGTTCATTCCATCCTCCGCATTCCCCATCTCTGAACCCAGGTCTTGACTGACCTTGTATCGTGAGTTCCCTACCTGCTTCCCCCATGGGCCCTCTGCTTCCAGAGCCTCGGAAACCGGCTCCTGAAACATGGACGGAGTCTGGACAGCTGTCTGCTTGTTTCACACTGTGTTCAAACACCTCTAGACTACAGGGTTTCTCCAAACTTTTGTGACAGGGATTGACGGACATTTACATTCTCGCCTGTGCACACATGGGCTTCACAACTGAAGCAAGTGGCCCACCACAGAAGACTTCCCTTACTAAGAGCAATAAATGTTCTCTCTCCTATTCTATTCCATCAAAGAAACATTTGCCGAGACTGGCTAAACTGATTTCACAACTCACTAATGAGTCTCAACCCACAGGCTGAGAAACCCTGTCCTAGCAGGACCCAGGCTTCCTAGTTTGGCAAAAGTCCCATTGTCTTGGCAACTTGTCACGCCATGGCCCCATCCTCATTTCCTCAGCCCACCCAGGTGAGGTACAAGCCAGAGGTGCCCAAAGGACAGCTCCGAGAGAACCGGCATGTGGCTCCTGCAGGCGTCTGGCCTGGGCCTTGCCTGTACCCACAATAGGTGGCCATTTCTAGCTCCAGCTTTGAGTCACCACTGGGATCCTCCTAATGGCCAGAGGGCCAAACACCTGTCTGGATCCTCAAAAGGCTCCCAGTCTATTATCACTGTGCTCTGGGCTAAGGCTCTGGCCTCCAGAGGTGGCTGCTGCTGCTGCTGCTGCTGCTGATGATGATGATGATGACGGAAGCCATTTGTAGAGCACTTACTACAGGCCAAATCTGCAAATACTTTTCTTGCACAAAGCACACATTTCACTGTTACTGTCACTGTTGTCAGTAGGTACTAATAGTGTCCCCATTTTACAGATGAAGAAGCTGAGGCTCGGAAAGAAACTGGTTTGAAGTTGCATGGCAAGTTATGCAGCTCTAATCAACCACCATGCTCCACTTCCTCTGGGTTAGGCCCTCCCCGAGGGGGCCTCCCTCTCCCTCGGGGCCTGTGCACACGCACGCGCGCACGCATGCGCACACGCACACACGCCATGCCCTCACCTGCAGGACTTTGCCCTGGGGACTCTCAGGAAACAGCAGCACCTGGTTATACAGTGGGTCCAGCGACTTGCGAGCGACTTTGGTCTTCTTCTTGGCAATGCAGATGCCATTCTCCAGCAAGTAGGCCTTAATGTAGGCCGCTGGGGACAGAGGCCAGCAGGGTGAGTTCTAGTGTGGGCCCCAAAGAGTAGGCAAAGGGCACGGCAGACGGAAGCCACCAACTCACTGCTGGGGATCGAAGCACCCCGTGGGGTGTGGGGAGGAGGTAACTCCAGCAAGTGGGGTGGTGGGTATGGGTTGTGGGGTGCAGCCATGGTTGTGTGGGACCTATTCCACCCCCTTGGGTAGTCTTGCCTGCCTCCCCACTTCTGCTCACCCTGTAGTCACCTGTTTCCTTTGTCTCTGACTCACCCACCCTTTCCCTGGCTTATACATTCATTGCTATCTATTCACTCAACAAATGTCTGCTGAGCACCCACTGTGTGCCAAGCATCCTAACAGGCACTGGGGTACAACCATAAACAAGAAAGATGGTCCATGTTCTCCAGGAGCTCAGTCCAGCAGGGGAGGCTGACAAGGTCAGCTGATAATCTCAACTGGGTCCCCAGAACAAACCCTGACTCACCAGTTCTATATGAGTCACTAGAGATGAAACAAAGGGGTCCCACACAGTGGGGCTCAATTTTCTCTCTTCTAGACTCAGGTATCCCTCCAGACATTCTCCCTGACCTCCACCCCTGCCTCGCAGATGGAAGGCATCCCACACCTGGCAGTGTCTTGGAGCCTGGCTTGGCCGTCAGTCCCCGAGCCTGGATAATGTCCACTTCGAGCTGACCATTCCGCTCCTGCAAGCCGATCTCGACGTCCCCTGCAAGAGCCCCCAAGACGAGACTAGGAAGCAGCTTCAAGCCTAAGTCAAGGACTCAGATCCTCCTGCTCCCAGCCCAAAACAAGACCAAAACCAACTCCCACACCACATGCCTGGGCTCTGCTGAGGGCTTGGCAAGTGTGGACCAGGCTCCAGATTGGGTGTCAGCAGATGCAGCCAAAGCAGAGGGGAAGAAAGCAGAGATGCAGAGCTTCTGGTGGGACCGCCCCCTTTGGAAGAGGATGCAGGGCTTCTGGCGAGACCCCTCCCTTTTGGAACAGGTCTTAGGGCACTCACCCATCGGCGTGGTGGCCAGGGTCTGGCGGCCCACAAACTGCGCTGGCCCCATGCTGCCCAGGAAGTCACTGAACTGAGCGTCTGATGCCAGGCAGACTCCTCCATAGTTAAGGCTGCAAGAAGGAAGAATGAAACAAAAACAAAAGTTCCTGGAGCTGACCGAAGGCTATGACGAGTCGGAGGTCAGTTCTAGAAGGTGCCTCATGCTATGACGATTCTGTCCGCATCTATCACCCAGCCTCAGGCAGATCCGTGTCCTGTATCTCTCACCTTCTTTCTATCTTCATGGCCCTAAAATTCCAGCCCCGACTCCAAAATTCTAGGGCTTAGCTTTTGTGTCCTGTACCATCTCCCTATGTCTCCTCGCAAAGCCTTAGGTTTCACCTCTGTGAAATGGGTATGGTGATACCTGCCTCTTGAGGTGGTTGGATGATGCTTGTCAGTACTTGGCTCAGGCTGTTTAGTGCCCTGGTACTCAAAGTGTGATCCAGAGGCCATCGGCATCGCCCGGGAGCTCATTGAAACAGAACTGCACCCCACTCCACCCCCAGCTGCTGAGTCAGAATCTGCTTTTTAACACGAGCCCCAGAAGACTTGTTCGCACCTGACAGATTGAGAGGCACGGGACCAGCCGCTTGGCCTCGGAGGTCTGCGTTAGTTGTTGCTGTAGGCTGCTCAATGTTTCCCCCTCTTCCTTTGGGAATAAGACCTAAAATATCCTTTGGGGGGCCTCTCCCCAAGACATTGATTCCTATGGAGCAGAGCAGACCTGGCTCCAGAGGCTGGTATGAGCTCGGCCTGGCCAGTCAGGGTGTTCCTTCCCTTGACCAGTGTGAGTGGCTCAGAGATGGGCTTGTGCCCCGATTCAGCCCACAAGAATCTAGCCGGGAATATTTCTTTGAACTGTAGGGAGTGAGAAGCTCTCTTCCACCAGATGTGAACCCAAGATAGAAAACTGGAGTCTTCGGCAGTTAACCTGCGATTCTCTAGAATCCATGAACGAAGCCGTAAAACTGCTAGCATTGCATGAGCTCCTGGATCAACTCTGCCTGAAGCGAATGTCATTTTTGTTGTTGTTGTTGTTACACAAGCGAATAACAACAGCGACAATCACAATAATAATAAGATATTTTCCTTAAGCCAATTTTAGTTTTCTCTTTCCCATGTCTGAAATGAAAATAATAATGTTACCATCTCCTAGGTCTGTTGTAGCAAATGAGATGAGGTATCAAATACCATGCTTGATGTACCTCTATTGTCTTTAGGAGCAAACCACCACAGAAAGTTTTTTTTTTTTTTTCCCCACTTTTAGCACTATTATTCACATGAGGATGCCAAGCCTCAGCTGGTCTAAAGCCCTAGAGTGCACAGGGCAGAGTCAGTATTTGAATACAATACTTCTAACACCAATCCCAGATGACTTTCCACCTGCGTGCGTTCCAAGAGTAACAGCTAGCTTTTAATAAGCACCTACTGTATACCAGGTTTCACAGAGCAGCCAAGGAGGTCTTTGAGTAGGAGGAGGAAGCTGCCTTGGGCCTCAAGAGCACTGCATGCTTTGGTCATTACCCTGGGAGTGCCCCATGAACCACCCCAGCCAAAGCTCCGCTTTTGGGCAACCTGCTGGGATCTTGGCCTTGAAGGAGCAGGAGGAGCTTACAAGAAAGGTTGGCTTTCTGGCTCTGCCCAACATGGATGCTCCCTTCTGCTTCCGGACCACTCAGCTACTTTATCTATCCCAAAGTTCTTCAGAGATGACAATCCAATCGTGGTCCTCTCTTCCTGCCTCCAGGTCTCCACAGTCTAGACGTGCTCCCTCGTGCCCGAACCAGATCTTTCTGACATTATACCTAATTGTTAATTCACAAAATCCCATAGTTGGCAGAGGATTCACCCACTTGCTCAACAGACAGTTACAGGAGAAAGTTCTCTAACCCAGCAGATTAGAAGACTGAGGTCTGGAGTGAGAAGGACACCTGCCTGTCTATAGGATGGTCTATATGATGCAGCGCTTGCTGCTAACCAGGCTACTTCCCGATTCAAGTCGCCCAATAGTATTTTGCACCTTTATGTATAAAATTCCAAGCAAGGTACTGAAGGGATCAAAGAAGACCCTGTATACAACTTACCATTTTGCTAGCCAAACGTGTTGCTCCTAAAGAGGTGATTAAAAAAGACAACATAACGAGGCACAACCAGTCCCCTACCCACTCACACCGGACTGGGCACCCAAGTACCAAGCCCTACTATGTCTCAGCACCCTGCCAGGCTCCAGGGCTACAAGGCTGAACAACACAAAGTCCTGCCCTCATGGACTGTACATTCTGGTGTGACTCTTGTAGTGGTTCTATTGAAGGAGGCTTCTGTTCAGTTGACATGCAAGGACGCTGAGGTTCAACAAAGGAAAGCCGCTCGCCAAAGGTCACACAGTGAGGGGGTGGGAGAAGTGGGATTTAAACCTTGGTCTGCTTGTGGAAGCCACCTTTCAGCTGGCTGCCCCGGCACACGATAACTTCCCCTTGTCTGGGACCGATCCCAATGCACAGCGTAGGCTCCCAGAAGCCCAGTGTGTGTTTCTGAGCCTGGTAAACACTGTGCGTTCATTTCCTCCTGGGCACACAGCTCAATCCACTTCGGAGCCTTGTAAATAACTGTGGCCAATAAATATAAGCGGCAGGGATGTGGTCCACTTCCAGGCCTGGCCTGTACAAACCTCCCACATACCATCTCTCATGCCTTAAAATGGCTACTGTCAAAAACAAAACAAAATTTAAAACAGAAAACAACAACTGCTGGCAAAGATGTGAAGAAACTGGAATCCCTGTGCACTGTTGGTGGGAATATAAAATGGTACAGCCCCTGTAGAAAACAGTAAGGCAGTTCCTCAAAAAAAATAAAAATGGAACTACCATATGACCCAGCAATTCCACTTCTGGGTACATACCAAAAAACAAACAAACAAAAAACTGAAAGCAGGCTTTCTAAGAGATATTTGTACACTCGTGTTCATAGAAGCATTACTTACAATAGCCAAAAGGTAGAAGGCAATCCAAGTAACTATCAATGGATGGATGGATAAGAAAGGTGTGGTATACATCCACGACGGAATACTATTCAGCCATAACAAGGAAAGAAGACCTGACACATGTTACAGCATGGATAAACCTTGAAGATGTTATGCTAAATGAAATACGCCAGTCACAAAAGGACAAATACTATACGATTCCACATATACGGGGAATCGAATTCATAGAGACAGAAAGCAGAACGGTGTTACCGAGGCTAGGTAGTGGGGGAGTCAATGTTTAATGAGTACAGAGTTTCCCTTTAATAAGAGGAGAAGAGTCCTCTTACTAAAGAGGATGGATGGTGGTGAAGGTAAAATGGTTATGACAGTAAATTTGATATTGTGTGTATTTTACCACAATTAAAAACAAAAACAAAAACTTCTCACATATGATCTCTCTTCCCCCATCAACGTTGCTGGCAGAGGGTCCTGAGGCCCTAAGGATGGTGAAGCCACAAGAGAAAAAGGAGCCTGGGGCCAAAAGACTAGAAATATCTGTATCGGCAAACACCTGTATTGACGTTTGCATGAATAAGAAATAAACGTTTTTATGAAGTCATTGATTGGAGAGGCAGGTTATTGCAACTGGCTTTCCTTAAACCCAGTGACCTTGTCTCCTGGCCAGAGCTGATGGGGTCGAGGGGTAGACACTGGACTCAAGCTCAAACAGACACTCTCTGGGAAAACAGAAAGAGAATCCCAGAGGCTAAAAGTCATGAGAAACTGAGCCATGTGAATGGTCTGCCCTCGCAAAGAGTCCCAAACTACTAGCTGGCCAGTCCTGGCAGCTCTGCTCTCCTCAACCACGTGAGATATCCCAGCACTGTCCCCCAAAATTGTTTTTACTTAAGTTATCAGCAGAGTTGCTGGCAAGATAATAATTTGACACTTTAGCCTGCACGCTTTTCATTTTCATGATTTTCTACCACCCCCTGCCACCCTTTCCCCACTCAGGCAGTAGCCAGAGAAGAAGACAGATTCTTGGCTTTTAAGCTTCAAATCCAAGAAGAAACAGACTTAGAAGGATAGGTACAAAATTAGGCTCTCCTGGCCCCAAACAAACAAAAAATCCCCAGCCTGGGAGGGCAGAAGATGTCAGGCAGGGACAGAAGGGAGCTGAGATGCTGGAGGATCCTCGACGAAGGTCTGGGTCCCTGGGCTGGGCTGGGCTGAGGGATGACAGGAAGTCTCAGCTAGGCTTGGGAATCTGAAAGCAGAGGGGACTTGTGCCCATCCTTTTATTAGGTGGAGCTGAGAAAAGGGCACGATGCTTTGCAGAAACGGCTGCCTGGTGTCTTGTCAAGTGAACCTGTGAGAGTCTGAGGCTCTATTGTCCCTCCAGGCACCAGAGGGGAACATATGTTCCCACTGTACCCGAGAGGAGGCCAAATCAAGACAGAAGCAGAGTGGTATTTGAATCCAAGCAGTCGGGCTTCTGAATCTATTTTCTCAACAATTATGCAACAGTATCATAGAGAAAGTACGCGAAAAATAATTTAAATATCTGGGGATGGAAGTGTGTACCATTCTTGCAAAACCAAAGAGCCTTAATTAACAGCACCACGGCTAAGAACTAGACTCTCTTGCAAAGGCTGGTGACACAGCCTTTCCTCCACAGCCCCGGCTCGTTTCCATCCCACCCTCCTGGCCATCTGAAGGGCTCGGGAGGGGTCCAAGCTCCATTCTGTAAAGAGGGTCTGGTCTCCAAAAGCCCGAGAAATAGCGGTGCCTCTTGAATCCCAAGTCACTAAAGGAGCACAGCCTCCCAGACAGAGTCGGCCTTCTGCAGCCTGAAATTGAAAGTTTCCTCCAACGTCGTCATTGTCTGCTCCTTGGTTCCTGGTGGGACTGTGAGCAGACAATGGGGAACTGGCAGGCCTGGTAATTAGCAGTAATTGTTTATAATATCTGGGAGGCTGCCGGATTTCCCATCCCAGGGTGCCTCGCTGGCTGCCAAGGAACCAAGCAGACACCCCAGAAATCCTAGGTGTGTTATCGCATCCTCCATGGGGCTGGAGGAAAGAAGAATACAGAGGTGGCAGGTCCCTGTTGGCCAGAGAACCAACTGCATCAGACACCCCACTACACTTTGGGGTCTTCCCAGGAGCAGGACAAAAGACAGAGGATGTAGTCAGAGATGCTTCTACTTCTCGCTAGACAACCGCTTGTTGTATGACCTCTGGCAAGTTGCTGTGGTCTCTGCACTTGAATCTTATCTGCAAATAAGACCACACCTTCCTAATGAACAGTGCGCAGCCATTCCATTGGTGGGTGCCTGTGCTGTACCAGTGTTAAATGTACTGAAAATCTGTGCCCATTGGATCCATTTGCAAAGGGGTAGGAAAGAGCTTGCGGAACTGTTAAGTACTATATACGTGCTACTATGTAGACCATGCAGTGGGAACTCTACAATAGTTCAGTGCCGAACCCTCCAGCTAGCCCCAAAATGGGAAAATATAGTGGTTAAGACGACTTTGGCACAATACGGACCTTGAGTTCCAGTGCTAAGTAACCTGGGGTAGGTTTTATAAGCTCTCTGAGCTGCTGTTTCCCACATATAAAATGAGAATATATTGTGATCACCTTGCTGCTGAGTTGCTGGGGAGAATCTATGAGATAACCAGGCAAGGCGCTTAGCACAGGGCCTAGCATGCAGTATTTGCTGAATGAATAAAGAATTGCAATCCCCTGGCCTGCTGGTCCCTGCTGCCCAGCCAAGGAGAGCCTCTTCTCCCTCTTCATGGCATTTTCATGGCACTTCTGATTCCAGATGTGTTAGGAAGTGCAGAATCTGGATGCCTGAGACCAAGCCCAGGCCATCTGGGGTTGGGGGAGGGGAGCGGCAGCTGGTTCTTCCTGGGGGCACATGCCATGCAGAGGCCTGAAACAGGATTACAACTCATATTCTGCTGGCCTTTTATTTTGTGTTAATGGTAAAATGAGATTACCTCCATTTCAAATCCTGTTAGTTTTGTCTGAAGAGCTGAAACCCATATTTTTTATTATTAATCTTCGAGTTCAGTTTGGCCCTGGACTTTCTGTGCTGTCGATGGTTAGAGAAGTAATTGGGTTATTGGGGGGTTGACTCTATTCTCTTTTCCAGACCTGTCTCAACTGTGTCTGGAATTAAAAGGCTTCATAGCACATGTTTACGAGTTATACGGTTCTGAAAGGTTTTAGTGTTTTATGGGCTCTCTGTCCATCCAATTGCCTCCTGCCCCACATGTCCACCCATCCGTCCATCCACCTTCCCACAGACTGTAACAAGAAATATACGTTCCAAAAAATTACTGTGCGATGCAAAATTCTGCAATAAAAATCACAGAGTTTACGGGAGAAATGGGGTTAGGGGTGCGACACCCAAATATTACATCATTATCACATCCAAAAAAAGAAAAAGCCAGGAACATAGTAAAAATGGTAGCATAATCTTATACACATTAAATGGTTAAGAAAAGCATAAATACTACAATAAATATGGTACTTTACCTTGAAGATGACTTGAAGTTTGTAGAAATGAGTGTCAGAAGGGTTGTAGCCTAAGAGTTACTGCAAAGGGGGGAAGGAGGGCAGTCGAAATGGAACGGGAAGTTGTAACACCAGGTGTGGCCGGGATAACACGCAGGAGTTGAGGGAGTGGGGAGATATTCGAGGTGTGTGTGTGTGTCCTACATGGGGGCAAGTTTCTGTGTTCACCAAGTGTTTCCCGTGGATAAAATCAGACCTGAGCAAAGGCAAAATGTGTGTGGTGCTCAAATTATTCCCTAATACTTCAACCACATTAGAACAAATTCACGTTTTCAAACAAATGTTATAGCAGAGTTGGCTCCACACGGGGATACACAACATCGCGCAAGCCTGACTCTGGCTTGTCCAGCATTCGAGATGTTTCCCAAGCCTGCCCTCCACCTCCACCCCATCCCTCCCCACCCCCGCCCTAAGAGTGTGGCTCACAGGCATGAAGCCAAAGATTCGATTTTTTATTGTATTTATCAAAAACTAGGTCATGAGCCAAGCACTATAGTACTAAGTTATCAATATTAACTCATTTAACCCTCATTTAACAACTCCATGAAAGCTAGGTACTTGTTATCAATATTTCACCGAAGGGGAAATCAAAGCACAGAAATGTTAACTAACCCAACCAAGGTCACTCTGCCAGTAAGTGGCAGACTTGGGATTTGAACTCCAGGAGTGTGGTCCAGAGTTCATGTTCTAAACCACTCTGCTATACTGTCTCCATGTGCCTTGAGGGAGCCATAGCCTTGCCCAGAGCAGAGCACGGAGATTTGCAGTTTATGCTTCCCAGTCAGGCAAGCCCGCTCACTAGTTGTAGAGACGCATTCTTCACTTCTCAGAGCCTGGGTCTCCTTTTCGGTGAAGTAGGAATGAACAATGAATGATAGGATACCTCCCTCGTGCTGTTATAGTATTAAATGAGGTAAACTTCTCAGAACAGACTCTGGCACAATCAAATGCTGAGAAAACACTAGTGCTTACAAACCCCCTGTCTTCTAGTCCATGGCCACATCTAGTCCTGGTTTTGTTCTTCAGGCACAATGACTCTGTTAAAAGCAGAAGCAGGGAAAAGAAAGAGTATTCTGACTATACTCACTTGGCCTCCTGGGCCTTTGCTGATTAGGAAAGAGCCTCAGCAAGAATGAGACCCTGAGCCCGGGTGCAGTGGCCCTGCCATCAGCTCATACTCTGCTTTCTAGGGCTGTGGGCACAGTGACCCAGACACCCAGGGAGCTGAATGCTGATGTCCCAGACACCTCGGGACAACAAGGAGCCGAGGAAAAGGGCAAGAGGGGTGCTGGCAGCCACCTCTGAGAGCTGTGGGCCCTGATCCTGATGGAGACTGGTGGGGAGGGAGAGTGGAATGTGTGTGTGCCTCTATTCAAAGTTCCAACCTCTAATTCATTGAAATGTGCAGAGGATCACCCAGGGCCAGGCCCCATGCTGGGCAGGCACCTAACCCAGTGCCTAGACAGACACACAGATGACAATTTCAGTAGAGTAGGGGGTGCTGTGGAGGTAGGGGGTGGGCAGAAGGGGCTGTGAATGCGACTGATACAATCATAGGACTCGCAGACCATGCTGTTCCATGTCCCCTGCCCACGTCCAGGGCAGACATTGCTAATCAACCTGAACACTCATGCCAAGCCTGGACTGTGCTCCAGAATCTTTCTCAACATAGCACACTCCAGGGAGCCACTATCAATTAACTGACGCTGGCACATGAGATAAAGCTTATGTGCCAGTTCTTAGCTGAGATCTGGAGGAGGGATGAGTCAGAGGGTGGAGAGGGGGTAGAAAAGGGGGTGCCAGGTAGAGGGGGCAACGTATGAAAGGCCTAGAGGTGAGACAGAGGGAAGCGTAAGAGGTTCAGGGTGCTGAAGCGGGGACACGTGGCTGGGGACTGGCAGAGGCTGGCAGAGGTCAGAGAAAGTAAGTGCCGAGTGACATCCTATGGAGTTTAGACCAAAAACAGAAATTGCAGGTATCCGGGCAAGAGTGATAAGAGGCCTCACCAAGGGCGTCGGGATGGGGAGAAATGGGTGGAAATGAAACGGCAGAGCCCAATCATAGATGGGCTCTAAGGATATGGAGTGTGAGAGAGAGGGAGCCACCTGGGAGGACCCCAGGTTTCTTGTCTGGGCAGCCCGGAGATGGTGGCACTCTGCAGCCAGACAAGGTAGCAGGCTCTGCTGGTCTCCTCGCTTCCATACCCACTGACCCTCGCCATGTCACGCTGACTTCAAACTGCCAGCACATGTGTTCCTGTGGTCCCCGAGGAATTCCTCTGGCCTCCAGAGCCCACTGTGCTGCAGGCGAGTCAACCAGTAACTGATGAGGGTGGGAGTATAAATACTTGAACTCCCTCGCCTCCTGGGGGATGACTCTCAGACGCATGTCCCACACTGGCTCCCATCAGGACGAAGCCCCGGATGCTCGCAGTGGCAGCTGGCTTCTCGACACACACGTAACTGGATGCCGTCCCTGCCCCCCCGCCTCATGTGCTCCTCTGCCTTGGGTTTCTGGAATTACCTCCCGTGAGCAACCTGCACTCAAATCCGTGTCTCGGGTCTGGTTCTGGGGAACCAAAACTAAAGCAGATGGTCCAGGCAGTATCTCGGGTTTCAGCGGGGTGGGGGGTGTGAGGGGGCAGGTCCAGGGAGGTGCACTGTTCTCATGGCCCTTTTTCAGGGTGCTTGAACCCCTACCCTTTGTCTGGGGAAGATGGGCCTGCTGGTGGGGAGCAGAGGTTGGCTGGTTGCCAAACCCACAGTTGTTCCCTTCCAACCTTGACATTCAGAACCCCAATTTTCAATTAGGCAGAAAGGGGCTCAGGGAAAGAAAGTCCTTCCCCAGCTTCAGGAGATAAAGCAGAATCAGTCCGGTATGCTGAGGTCTACAGAGGGAAAAGATGGAGGGACTTGGGGACCAGAAATCCTGACAGATGCAGCCATTAAATGAGGGAGAGTCAAATATAATGGTTAAAGGCAGACTCCAAACGTCTGAATTCGAATTTCAGCATTTGGAGCCACTTACTAGCTGTGTGACCTTGGGCAAGTTAATTCACCTCTCTTGGCTTCCATTTTCTTGGCTGTAAAATGGGGATATTAACATTCCCAGCATCATCAGGTTGTTATAAGAATTAAACAAGTCAATATATGTAAATGCACTTAGGGCAATGCCTGCACACGGCCAGTGCTCTATACGTGTTAGCTCTAGATCATTATCACTGCTAAATCGGGGCCACTCAACCTTAACATGCACGTGAACCACCTAGGGACCCTGTTAAAACAGATTCCGATTCAGGGAGTCTACAGTCGAGCCTGAGATGCTGTACTTCTACCAAGCTCCCAGGACGCTGGGCTGTGGACCACGTCTTGAACATCAAGGGCTGAAGCCACTGTTAGCTGGTACTGTGTAACCTGGAGCCCGAGGACCTTCACTGACAGACAGAACGGCCCGACCCATATGTACCAAGACCTGGGAAGGATGTAGCGTTTCCAAAGTTCTCTTTGGAACTTTGCAGCTCTTACCACGCTCCTAGCTGCTGGTCAGAAGAAGGCAGGGTCCCGGAGGTGCCCAGCCCAACTGTCTGGCACACTGTAGATGTTCGATCCCATTTGCCAAAATGAAGATCCACGTGAGAACACCCCTGTGCCCACTTGCAGGAATACACATGGTGACCCAGTGCCTGAGGCCGACAGACCTGGAAGTGCCCAGGGCCACAGGCTTGTGGGAGCTGCTCAAGAGCACTGGCTTCCCATAAGCCTCAGCTGGACTGGCAGAAGCCCAAGAGGAGGACGGTCACACCTCCTCCTGTTTCAGAGCCTGGCATCTGGGTCCTGCCAGTGCCCAAAATACCTCTAGAACAAGGAGGAGGCCGACCACATCTCCAGGTCCCCACCTGTCCCTTCACCGTCCCTTCCTTACCCAGGTGTTGGGCAGGGTAGTAGCACCTGGCTGGGCTCAGCCCCTCTCAAGAGGGCAAGACTCTGCCCTCTGCTGATCTCTGTACTCTAACCCACTCAATCTTCCCTCAATTGGGCTCAAGACACCCACCCAAAACCTTTTAATAATAATGATCACAGCCAACATTTATCCCGTGCTTACTCTGTGCTAAGTACTTTATAGACACGATTGTATTTGAGAGGATCACTGTATCTGTTAGGATGTAATTGGCCTCAAGGAGCAAAATACCCAACTAACAGTGGCTGAGTTAACAACAAGCAACAATCATCACAGCGAATAATAAACATCGCCTGCTATGCGCCAGTCACTGCTCTAAGTGCTTTCGCATATATTATTTCATTTATAACCCTCACACAAAAACTTTATTAGGGGTCTGTACTACTATTGCCCCCTTTCTGTAGATGAAGAAACTGGGCTCAGAGAGGAAATGTAACTTCACCAAAGTCACACAGCTACTAAGAAGCTGAAATGAAGTACAGACCAAAGTTGACTCAAGTCCTGGCTTTGAATCTCTCTGTAATGTAAGTAGGTCCCTGGTCCCTTAAAACACACAATAGCAAATGGCACAAGAGCCACCTCCCAAGCACCTGCCATGTGTAGGCATCGCATTCCTTCTGCACAATACCCTCCTATGCTGCTCCCCTTGGAGAAAGTTGTGTGACATCACTGAGCCTTTATCTCCTATTCTATAAAATGGTAATATGGGTTTGACTTCCTGTTGCTGCTCACTGCACCACATCGCCGTCCCGTGACCTGGTCCTCTGATCTGCCTGGAAGTCAACAGGCCAGTCTGCTGGCCTCCTGAAGCCTAGGCAGGCCAAGGAACACACCTAGCCAAGGCCACTCAGTGTCAGCAGCAGAGCCAGGACTAGGACCCGCACCTCCTGACCCCTGAAACTCAGCAGGAACCCACTGCTACCCAGATGCCCAGAATGTCTTCCTCCAAGTTTGGCTGCTTTGCCAAGTTTCTCAGGTTAAAGAAAACGTTTGTTCCCTTCTTCCTCCTCCTCCTCTCCCTTCCGCCTGTCCTCCTCTTCTCCTCGCCCTCCAGAAAGTCTCCCTAGGAGGTGGGTGGAACAGAAGCATCTGCCAAAGCAAGGCCATTCACAGAGGCCGGAGATGCCCGGTTTAGGAGGGGCCGGGGGTGGGACAGCTTTCAGCCGCAGGAGCCGAAATGGGAGGGCGTGGAAGGTGGAAGCCAAGCACTGGCCGATGCTCTTTATAAAGATTAGCCCGTTTAATCTTCAATGACACCACTATAAGGTGAGTATTATCCTCATTTTACAGGTGAGGAAACTGAGGCACAGAGAGGTGACTTGACCAAGGACACAGCCGGCGAGTAGTGGAGCCAGGATCCAAATCCGAGTAGTCAGTCGCCAAAGTCTGGCTCTCCTCACTCTCCCTTGGAGGTTCCTTGCTTCATCATCACCTCCCTTCTGAAGATGGGACGGCCCAGGAGCCCTGAGCCAATGCCCTCCCAGCCTGAAGCCCCTGCCCCACACCAGAAAAGACCGAGAGCCAGGATGGCCACCGGCCGGGCCCCACACTCACTTGCCCTCCGAGCCGTAGCTGTTCATGCTGTCCTCGATGGACTCGTGGCTGGCCTGGCGCAGCGTCCGGCTGGGCATCTCCACCGCCAGGCCCGTCTCCGTGCTCCTCTGGATGGCCCCCTTCAGCCTCCGGCTGTCCCCTTCTGGGCAGAGAGGCCAAGAGAGGTGGGGAAACAGACATGGGGTGGAAGGGGACAGAGAGGCGAGACATCTGGTTAGCATTCGGCACCGATGGCTGCCTCGCTTTGGCCCCCACCCTCCTCTTACCACCAGTCTGACCTGCACCCACCCTCCCGGGGCAGCCTGCCCTTCATATCCACCAAACACACAGTCTCACATGCATTCTCTCAACTGACGGATTCATTTACATGTACTGTTTCTCCCCGTTGAATTCACTTCTCTGCAACGCCTCCAAATCACTTTTCCTCCTCTTCTTCAGCTGCTATAGATTGAGCACCTACTATGTATCACACTCTCCTCAAGTGCTTTGCATGGATTTGGACCAGGGCTTCTCAAACCCAGCGCAACTGGATGGGGATTGCTTTGTGGTCAGTGGCGTCCTGTGCATAGACGGTCTGACAGTATCCTTGGCCTCTACCCAGTAAATATCAAAAGCACCCTCTGGTCCAGATGTGGCAATCGAAAATGTCTTCAGACATTCTCAGACACCCCCTGGGGGCAAAAGTCACCCATGATTTGAGGACCGCTGATTTAGACCACTGGCTCTGAAACCAGACTGCTCAGATTCAAATCCTGAATCTTTTTCACTCACTATGAGACTTTGGGCAAATTACTCAACCTCTCTGTGCCTCTGTTTCCCCAACTGTAAAATGGGAGAACAAGGTTTTTATGAGGACAAATGCCCCCAGAGCATTCCACAATCTAGTACTCTTTATCTGGGACCCTAGAACAGCTGTCGATCACCACACGAGTGAACCTGGCTTTGCAATCAGACAGCCCAGGTGGAGTCCCAGGCAAGCTGACCTTGGGCAAATTGGGTAGCACCTACTCCGTGGAGCTGTTGAGGGTTAAATGACAGAACACTTACCACAGTGCCTGGCACATAGTAGGTGCCAAACAAAAGTAGCTACAGACACTATAGAGAAAGACCTCCCAGCGCTCCCCAAATTTGCCCCCATCAACTGTCTTTCATGTTCCCTCTGACACACCACCTTCCTGACCTCATCAGTCCCCAATGTGGGGACTAAGGTTGTACCCAAACACACCAACAAGGTCCACCGTCTAACCTCAGCCATCTAACCCTTCCATTGGCCATCTCTTGCTCACAAAGTCACAGTCCCCAAAGTGACTGTCCCAATGCTTTCCCACACCCCACCCCATAGGTCCATCCATCCCAAGATGACTTTTGTCTTACTTGGCTGAAAAGATGTGTTTCTTTGACTTGCTCTTCCTCACTTCCAAATTTCACCATCCTCAAACATTCCAACTGCCCCGTGACCACCCCCCTCCTCTCCTCTGAGAGGAAGGGGTGACCCTTCTCCTTGCCAAGGCCGACTTGCCATCTGTTCTCCCCATTCTGCCTCCCCCATCCTCACCGGGAACTCTTCCCGGCATTCATCCTCTCCGGACCTTGAATCTGCCACCTTTCCATCGTCTCTTCTCTGCAAGTCTGCTCAAGGCTTTGCTTTTTCCACCGCCCCCTTCAACTAACACACTTCGGAGAACAGTCTCTGCCACCATATCGCCAACCACACACTCTCAGCTCTTACAGTCTGGCTTGCACTCCACCACCCCGTCCGCGTGGCTTACTAAGCCAGTCTCCAGTGACTGCTCGCAACCACACACAAGGGCCCTCTCTCAGCCCCCGACCCCTGAAGTGTGGCACTTCCTTCATTCACTTACGAAACACCTACTGAGTGCCTTCCTTCAGTAGGAAGCCCTCATGAAGATGTGAAACCCACTTCTAAGTCTAGTCTCCACTGATAAAAGTGGCTTCATCATCCATGGTCACCACAATGCTGTATCGGAGAAGCCTGGAGTTGGAGTCCTGTAAACTTTGGGGACCAATTATGGCTGGCCACTGTGACATACAAATAAATGGAGTTTGAATGAACCATTTTTGGCTATCCACTCACAATTGCTGCACCTAAAACATAAATGGTACAGCTTGAATTATCTCTCACAGGGTCCTAAGTCTCTCTTCTCCCAACTTGTGCAGAGTAACTGTAGGGAGAAAGGTTATTAGGGGTCAGGGGAGAGGGATGGTGTATGGATGGCTGGGGTCCTGCAGGAGGCAGCAACAACTTGGGATACCAAGACCACTGTGTGCCAAACACCACACCCAAAGCTGGGGATATGAGAGAGAGAGTGGTGTGGTCCCTGCCTCCATGGAGTCACAATTCAGAGGGGGAGGCAGACATCAAACAGATGATCACATGGATTAATCACAAGCGTGTTAAGCGCTTTGAAGATCAAGTACAAGATGAAAGCACCCTTCGGGGGGCCAGAGGGAGGGGGACTAACATAGGCTACTGATTACTTCATCCTTTGAATGACAGCAGTTACTTCAGATCCCTCCTTCTTTGGCCTCTGTGATGGTGAATTCTAGCAGATCTTCTCTCTCTCCCTGATCATTAACCCCATCCCTGTATGTTAGGCCCTCACCAGTCAGTCAGTCCTTGGATTCTTTCTCTTTCTCTATCTAGATACTCTCCCTTGGTGACTTCACTCTGTTCCTACACCATGAAGACCACCATAAGTGGATCCCACGCCTCAATCTGTAGCCCTTCGTGTTGTCAAAAGCAATACTTCTGACGACATTCTCAACATTTCTACCTGGATGAGCAGGCTCCTTGAATGCAAACCGGCAAAAACTAAACCCATATCTGGTCTCACTTCTCCCAAACAACTCCTTCTGATTTATGTTCCCAACCATTCAAGCCACCCAGACACAAATCCCCAAGGACTTCTCTAACTTTTTCCCCTGCCACATCAGATGCTAAATTCTATAAAGTCTTGGCCCCTAATATCTCTTATAGCTCTCCTTTCTTGTCCATTTTCACAGCAAACCACCCTCATTACCTCAATTGTAACAGCCTCCTAACTGATCTCCCTGTTTCCAACCCATTCATCCAACAAGTCATTAACAGATTAACTATCTTAAATTACCACTTCAGACCAAGATATTCCACCTATACTAATTCATTCTACACATTTAATCACAAAAGTACACAAAGATATGCATGAAGAGATTCCTCACAATATCATTTACACAAATAAAATGCTGGAACCAATTGTCCATCAACAGGAGACTGGTTTACAAAATGACACATCTCATAGTAAAATACTGTGCAACTATTAAAAAAGAACCATCTAGATCTACGTATACAATGACACAGAAAGGTTGCCTCAATACACTGTGAAGTTAAAAAGGTATGTTAATGGATAGTATGTATAACGTAATACCATTTTTGTAAAGCTATAAGTAGCTTATATATATAATATATATTATATATATGTACCTTTATGTTTATGTATAGGCACAGAAAAATCTGGGAAGATATAAACCAAACTGTTAATAAGGAATAACTGTAGGGAGAAAGGTTGTTAGAGGAGGTGTGGGGAAGATCATTTTTGGTAATTTTTTAATCTAAGTATAACATGTATATAGAAAAGTACACAAACCTTAAGTGTACATCTTGATTTTCACAAACTAAATGCACCCATGTAATCAGCACCCAGATGAAGAATCAGAGCATCACTAGGCTCCCCAAAGCCCACTTCAGCCCAGTCTTCCGGGCTCTGTCTTGCTCCACAAAGGTAGCCATGCCCCTGATCTCTAACACCAAATATTGGTTTTGCTTGGTTTTGAAACTTATATTCAAAGCATGGCTTTGGGGGTGGGTAGGGTGGGGGTGCGCTGGTTTCTTCTGCGCAATATTATGCTAATTGTGTGAGATCCGCCCACATTGTTACATACAGTTGTAGCTGGCTTATCACCATGTCTATGTAGTATTCCACTGTAAATATGCCACATCTATTTATCCGTTGTACTGTTTATGAGCATTTGATTTTTTTCCCAGTTTAGGGCTATTAAGAATAATGCTGCTATAATTACTTTAGTGCACGGCCTGGTGAACATTTGTACCCATGTCTCTCAGAAGTATACCTAGGAGTGGAATTGCTGGGCCACAGGGCATGTATTTGTTCTGCTTTAGCAAGCATTGCCAAATGATTTTCTGAAGTAATTATACCAGTTTGCACTCCAACCAGCAAATTGGGGAGGTTTTATTTCTCTTTTGCCTGCTCCTATGTCTCTTGAAGTTTTAGTTAACTGTATTAATTCTATAACGTAAACGAAGGTAAAATACAAATTTGTAAATAAGTCACTTTCAATCATGCTATGATCCTATTTAAAACCTTAGAATGGCGCCTCCCTGCCTGCCAAATCAGGTGCAATCTTTGTACCCAAGCATTCAAGACTCTCTATTACCTGATTCCCTCCCCATCTTCTCTTGGTCTCCTCAGTCCCCACACCCCAGCCCAGCCCAGCCAGGCATCTCATTGCTCATGTCTGTCCTTAATAACTTCCTCCTCCTGCTTTTCTCTCCTTTACTTTCCCCCCTTCTTCACCTTCCCTATCTAAATTCTAACCAACCTCCATAGTTAAGCTTTAAATAACACTTATAACTTATTGGGCACTCACCAAACTCTTAGGGCTTTTGTGAGGATTAAATATAACAATTAAGTAATGTAATAATATAATAACACTGAATCCTCAGGATGTCCTAGGTGGGTGGTGGTACTCAGTAAGCACTCAACAAAGGTGGCTATTGTTAACATTATTATTACTATTTTGCCAGATACTGTGTCAAGTGTTTTTCATAGGCATCATCTCATTTAATTCTCACAATAAGTTGTGAGTGAGATAACTGCTACCCGAATTTGTTGGGAAATAAAATGAGGATCAAGAAGGTTAAGTAACTTTTCCAAGGACACATACAGCTATGAATGGCAGAGCTGGAATTCAAACCTAGGACTTTCTGGCTCCAAAAACCATGTTTTAATGAATCATTAAACTAAACTCACTATGCTCGACCACAGAATTCAAATGTCATTTCTTCCTCAAACACTTCCTTTATCAAACTCTTTGAGCCCCAGGGACCCTTTATCTTCATCTCTATTGGGGTATCTATTCCACCACACCTCGAAACACAGTCTTCAGTCAACCCAGTTGATGTCTACAGTGTAAGCTCATTCCTCCTTTACTTCCCTTCAGCACCTAAGACAGCATTCAGCCTTGTCCATCCCACTAACAGTGTGTTTCATTGAACGGGCTTTATTTTCAGGAAGTGTCCCCAAGAAAAATGCAAATTCTCCAGTAAAGAAAAACAAGTAAGTCTCACTCAGTTGTTTATACCTGAATATGAATGTATTTAATATACCTTCTCCCAAAAGCAAGTGTTCATAAGGAATTGGATAATAAAATGATAGCAATGATAAATTAGCAATGATAAATTATTAGGATAACATTTTTAGCATTTACCCAGTACCAGGCGTGTGCGTGCACACACACACACACACACACACACACAAACGTGTGTGTTTATCAACTGTATATCAATCATACATTATTTATATGTAATATATATTATTTAGCACTTACCCTGTACCAGGCATGTATATATACACACACATGCATATGTGTGTGTGTGTGTGTGTGTGTGTGTGTGTGTGTATACCATATATGTAATTTAACCATAACTCTGGCAGTCAAGTACTGTTTGGAACATAGTAGGCATTTAATAAATGCTGGCAATTATAACTAACCTGTTCAAAGGTCGATGGTCAATTGCTCACTGATACTATCTTTCATAATTTGTCATTAATTCATTGATTTTAAGACATACATTTTTCAACATCTCTAAAATTAAGATATGAATGACAAATGATGGCAAGTCAGGTTAAATTCTGACATGTTTTATCTCTCTTGGTGGTGCACAAAATAAAGCTGTGATTTGCAATTGAAGGCGCTTAGACGCTATAAAGTGCAGTAGCGACACAGCCGGATGCTGAGGGAACTGTCCGTGGTGCTGACCAGGAGCATAGGCCTGGGCTTGTCTAGGGCAGAGATGGCAGTTCACAGGGAGTGATGGCAAAACAAGACAACCCCATCCTGTGCTTGTTTTTAAACTACGATTCCTTTCCACTGGCTTGCTGATGCCTCGAAGTCCACCGCTGTGGAACTTCCACTTATTGAGCTCAACCAGAGCCTATGATGACTGCTCAACTTACATTACTTCATTTCATTCTCACACCCGCTATTGTCTCCATTTTCAGAAAAGAAAGCTGACTCAGGGAGGTCAATAAACCTGCCCAAGATGGCAAAGCTGCTAAGTGGGAGCATGACTTTGGTTCAGTGCAGATCAGAGAACAATTTGCCTTTTAGACTGCTTTACACTGGGGAACAGGTGGGGCGGGGGAAGGAGTAAGTTTCTCAGACCTTCTTCCAAGAGGATCTGAAGAAAGAAGAGGGAAAGGTCATAAAGATGCAAAGATGAAGTGGGTGGGAGCAAGGGAGACAAAGAGCCCATGATAAGGATTTGAGAACAGTAGACAAGAAGAATCTGAAGATTTTGAGATCAACTGAGTAATGTATACAAATGTACTTTGTAACTCTACAGTGTTCTGCCCTGGAATAAAATGAATTCAAACTTATCCAATGAAACAGACATTTATTGAGCTATGCCATGCTTTTATCCGCCTTAGAAATTCTAATAAGATACAGTCCTTGTCTTTAAGGAGCTTATAGTTAGTCATGGGGAGGGATGAAACAGATAAATTATTATCATTCATTCAGCAAACTCTTACTAAGTGCCTATTCAAGGCCTGTGCTGGAGACTCATAACATAGATGAATTAAACTCATACTTTGCTGAAACTCCCAGTCTACAGAGAGACAGACAAGTAAAGGGACAATTATAACACATGGTGTTATAATTACAACATAGTATAGTTTGAGGGCAGAGATATACACAGAATATTATGAGAGCTGAGGAGAACAGTAATTAATACAACATTGGTAGTAGAGGGAGGGTCTGGACTATAAGTAGAATTATTTCAATACTGAATTAAAGTTGATTGCAAATAAGATCATAATAAGATTTTATCATAGATGAAAGTATTACCTTCTGGAAGTTTACAACCCAGAGCTATATTGACAAGTGCAAAACACATAGGGAGAAGGCAAAAATGTGGCACCAAAATGTAAACTGAGGACAAAGAGTTCTGAATGCAGAGTAAATGCATTTGGGGGAGGGGGAGGTCCTACACTTAGCAGGATGGTCAGAAGAAAGTCATTCGCTCTATTCCAGCCAGCATGGAAAGACTTTCTGGAGAAGGGGCATCTCAACAATCATTGGAAGGAAGACAATTTACAGTCTCCCCAAGTGGCCATCTTTCACCAGAAAGCCATTCTTACCAACAATTGAGAAAAACTGAGCAAGCTCTGGAAGAAGTTGGGTTGTGGGCAAAAGGTAGAGTCTATAGGCCCATCTGGTACTAGCAAGCTTCACAATCCACACAGCACTCAAGGTTTTCAGGATCTGCCCCAAACTACAAGTCTGATGCCATGCATGTACCAGGTGTTGCAACCACACTGGGTTATTCACCATTCACCAAACACAGCCTACACATGTCCATCTTCATAAGAGCACAGACTCTGGAGCTAGAATAACTGGGCTTGGGACTTGAAGTGTCCCTCTGCCACTTTCTGAGAAAACTAAAGAAAGTAACAGAACCGTTCTGAGCCTCAGTTCACTTATAAAATAGAAATAATAACAGTACTCACCTGACACATTATTGTAAGGATTAAATGTATCGTTCAGCTCCCAATAAGTTATGCTGCAGTAACAAGTGACCCTCAAATCTCAGTGGCTTTCAGAACAAAGGTTTAATTCTTGCTCATATTAAATGTCCCTTGTGAGTTAGCTGTGGTTCTATCCCATGAATTCTTCTGGGATGCAGGATGAAGGAGCCAGCCTATCTGAGACATGTAGCTCTCATAGTAGAGAGAAAATGGAAATGATGGAACCAGGAAAGAACTCTTACAGCCACTGCACTATTCTCTAAGTCTATTTTTTAAAAAAACTTTTTTAATGTACAAAACAAAAGGAAAGATAAGAAACATGATTCCTAATAATGTGAGAAGGCCAAAAGTATGGGGGATGTGAGGGGAGCGCCACAGGGAGGCCTTCCATCTGTGCTTCAGGCTCCACATGGCTCCCTTCCTCAGTCTACACAAGGTCAGCTTCCTTCAGAGCCAACCAAATCCAGAAAAGCTAGCCAGGATCAGTTGAGACAGTTAGAACCAGCTAGAACCACCCGGCACTAGCGCTCACCAGAACAAACCCACCTTAGATCAGCTGTTCTCGGCACCAGAGGCTGCTGGCAAAGTTGGCCTCAAGCGGTACATCCTCTGTGCTCCCTCTCAGCTCATCCAAATCCCATGACTGCTTAAAATCCTTCCCATACCGCTCCACAGGACAGCAACTAACTGGGTGCCCACTGAGGCTTTCCAGGGAAGAACCTCCCTGCACACCAGCTTAATGCTGGCTGGGATCTCATACCCCTCGGAAAGAAGTTCAATCCTTTATTTGCAAACAGTTGAGACAAAGACCTCCCTTGATTTGGCCTTAGCAGAGCAGCTGGGCCTCATCTTGGCTAAGGACTCTAAGTTTCTTCCCACTCTTTCAAATGAGGGCAGAGACATGTCTGTTCTGTAGACCTACAAAGGTACCCGGCACTCAGCAGGTACTCCACGTCTATTCAGGAAACTAAAGCCTGTTATGCTTCCAAATTCTAGCCCTGTGCTTCTCCAATATGCAAATGAATCACCGGAGATCTTGTTAAAACACAAATTTGGATTCAGTCTGTCCTAGGTGGGCCTGAATTTCTGCATTTCTAGCAACTTCTAGGTGAGGCCATGATACTGGTCTGTGGCCTGCACTTGTAGTAGTAAGACTTAGGCCCATTTCACTCATTCTTTTTTCTGATTTCTTTGCCTTTCTTGGTGGTGCAAGGAGCCTCTTGAAAAGCTGATGAAAGCTATTCTCTTTCCTTTAGAAAACTATCTGCCAGCACATATACACAATATGTTGCATAAAATTTTGAGGCTTGCAGCCCATGGGTTAAAAATCTTTCTTCTGTTCTTATGGAAAAGAGGATGCAGTAGAGGACAGAGGAAAAAAAACCTCAGTTTCAGGAGAGTTGGGACTCCTAAGTCCGGTCCCTGCTTCACTATGGACTTCCGGTGTGACATTAGACAAGTTTCTGCCTTCTCTGAGCTTCAGTTTCGCCATCATGATGGGGACTGGTCTAGAATATGATGATAAATAGGATTTCTTATTTTTGCCAACTCTGGTGGCTGTTGCCTAAAATACCCCATGTTAAGAATTCTTAGACTGTCTAGACTTGGCAGAAATGGGTGCTGTGATTGATTGGTGATACCTGTCATGGTCCCAGGAAAGGCGGAGTTGTGGGGGGGGACGCTTAATTAATTGGTGATGTCTGTCACGGTCCCAAGCCTGGAGGGCCCTTTGAGCTGCGACATTCCATAGCTCATTTAGAGTCATCTCAGACTGGGGAAAGAGAACTCTGTGCTTGTCCCCAAGGGGGCAGGAAGGGATAATTCTTTAAGCTGCTGGCTCCTCAAACCTGCCACCCTGCAGCCCCCTTTGAGACCAGGTAGCAGAATCCCTGCTCCACGGCAGAGAAGGACAGCATGTCCTTGCACTCCCATCCTTGGCTATTTTTAACTCCAAGGACAGAGGCTCAGGCAGAAACTGAAACATAGAAGGGCTGCCACAGGCCACACAGTCTCCTGAGGGAAGGGAAGCCACCACCCTCCCATCATTCCCAAGCTGCTCCATTGTTGGCCAGGTGAGAGTCAAGGCAAGCTGCTAAGCAAGGGACAAAAAGATTACTCACCTCACCTCTCATGCGATTCTTCCGCAGCTCTGCCCCGCCTTTCCCCAGACGGGCCAACACCTCTCCTTAGTACAATCACAGATGCTCTGCCAATCCCTATCCCATTATACCTGTATCTGTTCATTCATGCACCCAGCCCAAATATATGCACCAGGCCTTGTACTAGTGCTGAAGACACTGCACTGAGCAAAAGAGATGGGGGTCCTTGTCCACTGAGCTCTTCCAGTCTGGAGTGGAAGAGAGACTGCAAACAGAATGGCAGCACAATCCCACAGTCACAACGGTGCTAAGTGCCTGGAAGAGAACTGCACTGTGGTCGCCTCCATGCCTACAAGTTCCTTCAGAGCTGGGACAGTCTTCTTCATCTTTCCATCCCTACAGCCTAAGACTTGACCTGGCAGAGAGGAGAGTTCAAGGCATATTTGTTGATTGAAAATATTGCTTAGAAGACATCTTCTGGAGTTTCAGGACCCTACAGGAGCCCATCTCAGACTAAATGAGATCTATCCATTCATTCGCTCATTCACTCACCCACCAAGTCTTTCCCTGAGTACCTTCTACATGTCAAGTACTGTTTTACACTAGAGCGGAAAACAAAATAAGGAAAATAAAGTGCCCTCCTAAAGCTCCATTCTAGGAGAGGCAAGCAAACATTAAACCACACAAATATGTGAAGATATAGAGGGTGCTAGAAGGTGATGAGTAGCGGGATGGGTGTTTCATTTTTAAACAGAGGTTAGGGAGGCCTTACTATGAAACGTGGGTAAAGATATGAAGGAGGTAAAGGAACGAGCCAGGTGAGTATCTGGGAGGAAAGCACTCCTAACACAGAGACCACAGACAGACAAACCTTGGGGCAGATTTATGCTTGGTATGTTCAACGAACAATAAGGAGACCAAAACTAGCAAGGGAGTGCTGTGAGATGAAGTTTGAGATGGTGTGGCAGGCGAGAAAGGGCAGACTTTGAGAGACAGACACCTAGCATCAAGCCTGGCATACAATGGATGGAAACGATGAGGAGGAAGATGATGACAACGATGACGATGACGATGACGATGACGATGACGATGATGATGATGATGATGATGATAAGCAGCTAGCATTCACTGGGCACTGACGATGTGCCAGGTGCTATGCTACACAATGAACATCCATTCTTCCATTTAATCCCCACAACAACCCACGAAGTAGGTCATATACAATTCCCATTTTTCAGATGAGGAAGCTGGAGTTTAATCAGGTTTACACAGCTTGGAGGTGGCAAGGCTGGGACAGGGATGCTGGCAGTCTGGAGCCAGAGTCCGCTGTCTTCCTGATCTCACCAACCCTGTTGCACATGCTCTGTGGGTACCAGTTTCTTTCTCTCTCAGAGCTCTTAAACCATTTGGACTCCTTTGAAAATCTTTTGAAAGCTGTTTTTCTCCACTTAAAAAATTCTGGTTTTCTCCAGGGGAAAAAAAAGAAGATGCACGATAACATAACTTGTACATAATTTCAAGAGGTGCAAGGTTATGAACTCAGGCCCTGAAAGTAAGTGCTTTATAAATATCTGTAGCAAAAGCAAGAATTGTCAGAGTTGACTAAAGAGGCAGGAGGGGAACATGGACTCCTATGATACCAGCTCAAACATTTCTACAATTTGTCAAGAGCCTACTGGGAGTGAGGCACTTATAGATTCTTTGTATCTCATTTAAACTTCATTTGAACTCTGGCGAGGTGAATGTTATGCTCCCTTTACAAAGAAGCAAACTGAAGCACAGAGAGGTTGTGTGATTTGCCCAAGATCACACAGCTAGTATTTGGCAGAGCTAGAGTCTACCCCAGATTTAGCTGATCCCAGACACCTCAGTCTCTATTCCAGACAGCTTCCTACTGGATTCTGTAATCGTACCCCTTTACCTTCCCAAAGAGGGGAAGAAACTTGCTCAAGGTCTCAAAGCTCAGCACATAGAGCTGCATCTAGGGCTGTGTTGCCTAGCACAGTAGCCACTAGCCACGTGTGATTACTTAAATTAATTAACCTTTTTAAAAATTAAGAATGTACTAACTGCACTTCGAGTGCTGAACAGCCACATGGGGACTAGTCTTGAACAGTACAGATAGAGAACAACTCCATCATCACAGGATTTCCATCATCAGCACTGGTCTAGAGCTTGATCTCTTGACTCTCAACCCAGAGTTTTTCCATTGTCAGAGGTTACTAGAAATCAGATTTGCTTGATCAATGAAGTGGATGGAAGGGGACACAGGAATAGGGCAGTTGAGGTTGTGCAAGAGAGCAAGCAAACTCAGAGAAAGGTTTGTAGGAGGGAAGCTTAAGTCAATTCAGGGTAAGAGACACGAGAGCCACCAGCTTGGGACCTACGTCACCAGCCATGAGCATGCCTGTATGCCTCTCGTAGCTACATTTCTCACTTCCTCATTGTTGCCTGAGGTTTCTTTACAAGGGGACAGGGTCTTTCATTCAGTGGAAAGAGATCAGGATAAACAGCAGTTCCTTGAGAGAACTCAGTGGCTAAAACTGGGTGGCTCACTTTCTGGGACAGTGAGGAGACCGAAAGCAGGGGGCACTCCACAGCCAGCCTTGGACCCAGCCAGCCTGGAAAGCCACACTGTGGGCACCAAGCGGTGACTCAGGGTAGGGTAAGGCTGCGAACAGTGGACAAGGTGTTGGCTGCACCTGCAGCTGCCAGAGCAGATCCGAAAACCCAGATCACACTCAGGCTGCAAATTCAAGCCAGGAGAGTCGGCTGAGTGGCCAGGCCACACAGTGCTCCCCAGGGACTCCTTTATGCCTTCGAGATGCTCAAAGACATTGTAACTGGATTTCTCTGGTGGAAGACTGTGGAGGGAGAGAAGAAAAGACTACAGAGCTGTCCCTAAACTGCCTGGCACAGAGAAAACCCTGGAGGCTAAGGCTCTGGGAGCCCCTAACCTTATGCATAATGGTCCCTCCTTCCCTCCCTCCCTTCCTTCCTTCCTTCACATCTGGATGGATGACTGCAAAAGCCTGCCAAAGGTGGGAGAAGAGGATGAGAAGGAAGACACAGATAAATTCCTTCCCATCTCTTAGCAGCTGAGTGGGCTTTAGAACCCTGCTAACCCTCTGAGCTTCATCTTCCTATCAGTAAAAGGCGAGTTACTATACTACCTACTCCAGCAGCTCTGTAAGGTTCAAAAAATGCAATACTGATAATGACGACAGCCATTTAGGAAGAACTTTTTCACAATGTACTTCATCACTACAGTAGGGCTGGGCATACATTAAGCACTCAATAAAAGCCTCCTGAATGTTGAATTCACTATGTAAATGTTTTACGTAATAATAACAAATCATGATGTGAGTGCCTTACCGCTGGACTGAGCCCATATCAGGCACGTTACTCAATCCTTCCAGTGACCTGAGAGGAAAGTACCATTATTATCTCCACTTAGATGAGGACACTAAAACAGAGAGGCTAAGTCACTTATTTTAGGACACAGTGAATAGGGTAGGACAAGAAAAGGGGAGTGGTTTGAATGTAGGTCTGTCTGATTTTAAAATCTATGTCGTTTTTGCCTTCAAATTAAATAAGTATTTTGTAGACACTGTACAAATTTGATTTGCAGTCTCATCGCGGTGTTAGGGTTAATTTAATGGTGAAGGTGACTCTGGGCACAAGGGAAGAAGGACTTTCAGCAGTTGAGCTGTGTGTCAATGGAAGGAACCGTGCTGAAAGGCTGTGAGCTTCCTGCACGGTCATCCAAGGTGTCACCCAAGAGAGACTGGACTGGGGGCTAAGGCACAGTCCTCAGATGGGAGTCTGGACAGGTACCACATGAATCACAAATGCATGTGGCTGAAAATCAGAATCACCTGGGGAGACCGTGAAGCAACAGATTTCCAGGTGCATCGTCGGGTGGGAGCTCAGGATTCTGGTTCCAGATGCAAAGGCACGTACAGACCAGGCTGAGAATCACCAGACGAGTAAAATGCTGACCACCCTCCTTACCTAAGATCGTCGGATTCTAGAAGCCATGGAAGCCACCAAAGGGACCCAGGCCATGCCCTCCAGAAGCATGCAACCTCTTGGTAATAACGAAGCCTTGCTCTGTGCCACACATTACACTCGCAGCCCCACAGATTCCTACCAGGCCACTTCCTCCCAGGGTTCCCTGTCCCCTCCTCCAGTGAGCCCTTCCTGAATGCCAGAGCTAGGGACCCCTCTTTGGGCTTCCGCAATGACAAGATTTTCATTTGTGGATGGCTGCGTCTACGTCTACCCCTGCTCCTGACCCCAGACCAGGACGGAGCTGGTGGCCCACTCCAGCTCCTGTGCCCAGCAGCCAGGGCCAGTGTAGGTGCTCACTAAGCACTTAGAGAGAGACTTGCTCTGTGCTAAATGAAGGATGAGCAGAGGAGGCAGCGAGGAAAGCAACTGCTGCAAGAAGGAAGTAATCCAGGTCACCAGGTTGGGAGGAAACAGAACCTACAAATTCTCCCTGCCACTGTTCAGAAGCAGCCTGGGCTATTTATAGCTCACGAGCCTTCTGCTTCTTGCATTTAAATTCAGGGCCAGGCATGGAATAAAATCCTGGGTAGGTCTGTCAGTTTTAAAATTTATTTATTCGTTTTACAAGAACAGGAGCAGAAAGCAGGGAGGAAAATGAAGCGTGGCTGTCAGGGTGAGCTGCCCAGTGCCGTCCCTGGGCCTGCCGTGGCAAGTCTGTGGTCTACAGACGAATTACACGCAGCTCTAGACCTGATCCTAGAAATCGGTGTCCCCGTGGAGACCAGCCTTGAAGGTCCTTTTAAGGTGTTTTAAATAGTGGCTTCAGTTTATAAAATAGTATCACACAATATGACCCTGACTTGGTTTAAACATGCATTCCTGCGTGTGTGCGCGTGCGTGCGCGCGTACACAGCACACACACACACACACACACACACACACACACACGCACACACAGAAAAGGCCACAGACTTTAAGTATTCTGCTTTTGGATTACAGAATTGGAGTCATCTTTATTTTCTTTTCTGGGCATTCTTTGCATTTTCCCAAAATTTCCACCATGGCTACACAAAGCATCGACTTAGGACATGAGACATAAGGAAACCAGCTCTGCCATTTGCTAGTGGCAAGCTTGGGGGAGTTCCTTGATTTCCTCACCTGTAAAATGGGAACAGTGAGAGGATCCTCCTTGCAGGTTTGCTCCGAGGACCATACAAGGTCACGTGCATGAAGTCTTAGCGCAACATCTGGAATGTGTATATGCGCGGGAAACGCCAACTAGTACATCTGTACAAGTGTTTGCAACTTGTGAAAGCACAATATTGTTTTAAAAAATTAACACAATAAACGGTGACTCTCCCACTCCCAATGTAGAGAGGCCTGGGAGGGCTCAGGGGCGGGACTTCCACATCCACCCCTGCTGAAAATGCACCAAGTGCCCCCTCTCACTTTTCCGACTTTAAAAAAAAGGACAGTGCTAGCAGCGGAGAGTGAGGCCCATCCCTCTCGGCAGGGGCCCAAGAGGCCTGAAAACGATGACACAGCTCTAGGTGGGCGAGCAGCACCCGGTCCTGGGGGCAGCACGAGGGCCTCTCCTAACTCATCCACCTCTTTCCTGGTCTCGCTTCCTCCCTGCGCCCATTTCCTAACGCACCTACCTGGCCCCTGTGAGGCATAAATAAACCACAGGGAAGGGAGCCTGACCACGCAGGACCTCCAGGGGCCTGCAGCATCTCCCCTGCACCCAGCCTAGTAAACAGCTTTTTCTCTTTAACGCTGTCCTCAGCACCCCTGCTCAATGGGGTCACCCAGTTATTTGCTCTGCTTGTCTTTCGTCCTCGGCCGAGGGGGCCCCATCCTATCCTGCACCATAACTTTGGTACCCAGCACGATAGAACAAGGGTCAGTAAATGTCTTGACTGCATAAAGAATGCTTTTAAAAATTACAAAGACAAGTGCAGAGCAGTGATCAGACTAACAGACTCGAGCACCAGCAGACCAGTGTTTGACCTTACTATTGTATGGCTCTGGGCCAGAGAGGAACCTGTCATCTCTTAGCCTCAGTTTCTTCTTCTGTACAATGGGTATGACAACTGTACTCCCCTCATATTCTGATGTTTCAATAGGAATATCCAGGTAAAGTGCTCAGAGCACCTGGCATACATGAAACACAAAATAAACAATAGTTATTGTGATGAGGATGATTATCAAAAGTGTAGGATGTGACAGACGAATGGATTAAGAAGATGTGGCACATATATACAATGGACTATTAGTCAGCCATAAAAAAGAATGAAATTTTTCCACTTGCGACAACATAGGTGGACCTAGAGAATATTATGCTAAGTGAAATAAGTCAGGCTTACATGTGGAATCTAAAAAGACAAAATAAACAAACAAAACAAAAGTGTGGGATGACGTAATGATTGACTCGAGATCCTTTCTGGTCTAGCCCATGGTTCAGGTCAATGGGGTCCTGTGAGCTACTGGATAGGTTGCTACCTGCACAAAGGTGCCAGTTAGGGTGGTCATAGGGCTGAAATACAGCTTGTCTTCACTTGACAGGTGGTATACCCTGCTGGTACTTCATCCTCATACAGGAGGTACCGTTTTAAAAAATTTAATCAGCTGGGGTGGAGGTAAGATGAAGAAGTGTCTTCCTCTAATTTTCCTAAAGGTGCCATACAAGCCATGTGTTTGCACAGGGCCCACGACATGGGACCACGAGGAGGTCTGTCCCTAGGCTGCTCTCACTCTTGGTTCAATGGATGATGCAAAGGACCGCCCCCCCCCTTCCCTTTCCCTGCAATGTGGCAGGGCCCAGGGCAACTGAGGCTCTCATACTTATTCTAAATATTTAAAAGTTATAAATCAGGTTATTAAATAAAATATGTCCTACCCTTCCACTCTGACAAATAAGCCTTCATAATGACCTTGAAGGCCAGGACAGGTTCAAATTTAGAATCCTCAGAGTTCCATGGCTGAATATGGAGTGAGGAGAGAGGCAGCCCTTAGCTGCAACCTGCCCCTTCCCTTCATCCTCCCCTCCCTACCCCATATCAAGGGGCTCGCTCTACTGCTTCGGTCGTTCTCGCCTCCACAAACTGCCACTTCAAGGCCACCTATCAGGACACCAGCGATAGACAGAGTTCACCCTCAGGAGGATGGACCTAGGGAAGGAATCTGGACAGACCCTGGAAGCTGACCCAGAGTCCTTTGGACAGGGAATTCTGAGGTCCCACATACCCAGAACACAGCCTGGAAAGAGGGAACGGGGTGAGCATATCCCCGTTTGCCCCTATTAGGAGTGCCAGATTGCAACCCAGTAATGCTAGTGACCCCAAATCAGGGCCCTTCTTCCCAGTCTAAAGGCAGTAACAACGCAGCTCATGGTTCTACCAGCAGCCAGGTTTGCCACTCACCAAACGGGTCGTGAGAAAACTCATGAGAGCCTGACACGCTCGATTCTTTTGGGGATTGTGGCCCAATTTTTTCCAAACCCTTCTACGAATCATCAGATTTGCCAACTATTTGGGTGGGGGGAAGTGGGCCTGAGGCTTCTCTCACCTTTCTTCTTCAGCAAGGCTCAGATTTAGGGGTTTAAGTTTCCTGGGCAGCCCCAGGCATCTGTAGGCCCAGTCCCACTCCGAGCCCCTTCTGGCGCTGGAGACACACAGCCCCTATTCCCAATTCCTGGCCAGCGCTGGGGTCACAGACAGCCCTGCAAACTCAACCTTTAACTAAAGAATGGTTTTCCTTTATTTTTTAATTTAAAAATTTATTTTTAAGATGTAGACATTCACCTCTAGAGAAAAATTATGGGTTTCGAGAATTCTTGACAAAGAGCTTCATTCCAGAAATGTAAAGCCGGCATTTTAAATTTGGTTCTTATTCACTGCTGGAAAGTATTAGAATGAAGATTACAAATTTAATAATGTAACACGGCAGGAACTGGCCCGGCCTTGTCTCCAGGAGAGTAATTTGTTCCTGCCTTCAAAACGGCGCTTCCCAGGCGCCCAGCATCGCCAGACCAGCCTGGTGACACACTCCTGACTTTTTCGTGTCTTGCGCTCTGGCCCACGCAACTAGCCCAGACACCAGATCATCATCATCATGTGGTCTGAGGAGTCAGTGCTGAAATGGTCAGACCCATTTGGGGACAGTCACTATAACCAAAGGAGAGATCCTTGTACCTCCTGGCTCCACTCTCCCCATCTGCAGCCCCAGAGGTCTTTGCAAACCCCACATCTGAGTCTGTCTCTTGGCAGCTACAAACTCAAGAGAGGCTCAGCTGTCCCTAAGCTCAAGCTCAGGAGGCTTGACTTCAAAGACCCAGTACGATCCAGTCCTGCTACTTCAGCAACCACATGCTCCCTTTCCTGGGCTTTCAAACCGCGGTGTGCCCACCGCGGCAGCTAACAGCAAAAACTAAATTAACGGAGCCCTAACTGTGTGCCGGACACTGTGCTCAGGGCTCGACAGGTGTCCTCAGGTCTCGCCACTACCCTGTGAGGCGGGCGGTCCAGCTGAGGGGTTAAGCTCAGACTGCAGCAGCAGGCAGCTGGGTGTGGAGCCGGCCTCCGACCCTAACTGAGTGATCTTGGACAATGCCCCTAACGTCTCCGCGCCTGCTTCTTCGTCTACAAACAGGGACAGTGATAACATGCGCCTCGTGGAGTAAGTGCGAGGCCTGCGCGAGTGAACGAAGGTAAAGCGTCAGAATGTGATGGGCACTGTGTGTTAACCATCACGATCCCCGTGTTCCGGCGAGAGAAACAGGAGCGCCGAGTGATTCAACAACGCGATTAAGGTCACACACAACTCCCGGTGGGAGTGTGGTCTCCAGACTCTGAAGCCCTCAACGTTCACCACGACGCATCCAACGTAAAAAAAAATTTGGAAAATATAAAAAAAGCACAAACTACCCATAATTCTGCCATGCAGAAGCAATTATGGTTAACATTTCCATCCATGTGCATGTGTATGTGAGGGAGAGAGGGAGAGAGAGAGAGAGTGAGGGAGAGAGGGAGAGAGAGAGAGAGAGAGAGGGAGAGAGAGAGGAGGAAAGGGGGAGACAGCCACACAGACTGAGAGAATCCAACATTCAACACCTCCACTCCCATAACTGACTCCCAAGTCCATGCTCCCAGCATTACGGCACCCGGTCCCACTCCCCTGACTTCGCTTGGCCAACTCCACTCATCCTTTGGGTCTCGGCTTAGCTGTCCCCTCCGCTGCCATCTCCCCCATCCCCCAGACGGGTCAGTCCTCCCAGCTCCAGCCTTTCTGGCACTCTGCACTTGTCTTCTGTGACACTCATCACGGCTGTCATCTTATTATTAGTTGTTACTTTGGGTTATCAAATGTCTAATCCCTTCTCCACACACACCCCCAGCAGACTATAAACTCCTTGAGGGTAGAGACTGGGCTCGCCTTGAGTCACCGGCACCTAGATAGGGCCTGGCCATTAGCTACCGCTGGAAGGAGAGAGAGAGAAATGAAGGCAGGAGGAGAATGGGAGGGAGGAAGAACGAGAAGGAAGGAGATGTTTGAGATTCAGCCTCACCTTTTAGCTCCAAATCATTACCCCTTGGGTGAGATGATGGCAAGAATCACACAGTCTCTGACCAGAGGGGCTCACAGTGTAGCCATGGGAAAGTGACAAAAGCCGGACTGTGCAAGTGCTAGAGAGGAAGAAACACAAAGTGCCATGAGGGCGCCCAGGAGGAATGGTCAACTCCATCTGAGAGAAGAGAAGTGTGCTTCCTGGAGGAGGTGGCATTGGAGCCCTGAACGAGGAGGGGAAGACATTCCAGAAGAGGGAATCACCTAAGCAGAGGCATGGAGGTAGAAAATGGGAACGAGACCACCAAGAGTGGAGGAGACAATTTTTGCCTGGAAATAATGAATAGCTGGAAAGCCTGGAAACGGGAAGTTAAATAATCGGGCCCTACACAAAACTTGTTTTGCTGTTCGACCGGTCACCTTCTCCCCAACACGCTCTCCAAACACAGCTGTGGCTCTGAGCTGGAGCATGTGATGCTATCGGTCCCATGCCCCATATCCCTCATCTTTACCACTTCAGTGACCATGGGCCTGACCTCCTGTTGCCAGTACCTATATTTCTTGGCCTGATGACTACCACCTGTGACAGGTAGGAAATGAAGGCAACAAATAACTCTCCGACCCAGCCCCTGTGTCCCTCAACCAGTGGATGACTGATGGAAGTTGGTGTATAAATACCCCAGCTCCTGGGATAACTCAGGTGTATGCTCTGCTTCAGGGGTCGGAAACTATAGCCCGTGAGCTAAATCCAGCTTGCTGCCTACTTTTGTAAATCAAGTTTTATTAGAACATAGCCTCATCCACCATTTACATATCATCTGGGGCTGCTTTCGCGCTCCAACTTCATAATTGAGCAGTTGCAACAGGGACCTGCTGGCCCTTGAAAACTAAAATATCCACCGTCTGGCCCTTTACAGAAGTTTGCTGAGTCCCATTCTACACAGTCTCCTAGAAACCCCAAGAAGACTGAGCTCGGTTGCTCTCAAATTAGCAAGAACGGGGTCTCAAACCCAGGTTTTCCTGTGACCGATTCAGGGCCCGTTCCGTGACAATTCAGCTTCCCCTTAGACCTTTCCCCTCAGATAGTCTGCTGGGTCCCGGTCCACCTGTCTGGCAACAGGGCCAATTTTCTATGAGAATCAAATGAGATCAAATAGGCAAAAATGTTCTGACAGACCCAAAGGGCTCTATGTTTGCAAGGTACAAGTAGAAAATCAAGACAGACGCCTTTCAAAGAAGTATCTGGAAAGAAGCCCACTAGGAAGCACAAAATGTACATATATATACATGAAAAAAATTAAATGCAGTACAGAACGCCGGAAAGACCCCAAGTGTTGGAAGCAGGCCTGGGTTTGACACCCTTCCTGCCCCTCACTAGCTGTGTGACCTTGGCCAAGTCAAGTCCAATTGGTAGCACAAAAGACCAGTGATGATTTGTGGGAGTGAGATTGGGTGACTGGGATGGGAGGGAGGCTGATGTTTCCTTGGGTGTCCTTTGGTGCTCTTCAGATTTTAACTAGGTAACATGTTATCATCAGTCATAGTGCATAAGATTGTGAGAGCTGCAAACAGTATCCCACGGAGGGCACAGGAGGGTCAGAGGATGGAGGTGCTGGGACGCTTCTCACTGGAAATCTTTTGTGCTTTTAAAATGTTGTACAATCTGCATAGGTTACCTAATCCAAATGATACTCATTCTTTTAAGTTATTCAATGACTAATCAGCCAAGGATCAGCTAGAGAGAAACTCTGGCAGGAGGGGACACTCTGGGGATAAAAGTGACAGTGAAGGGCCTATAGCAGAGTGGTTGGAGGAGTAGGGGGTCTGGACAAATGTCTCTTTTCTAAGAGACTCTGACTGTATCTAAACCAACCTCACCAGACCCTTGCTCTGCAGATAGGGATTCCGAGGCCTCAAAGACAAAGGAAAATGGCCAGAGACGCTGAGGTCCAGCAGCGATGCAGAGACCTCTCTCCTGACTCCTAATGCAGCCTCTCGGGCCCCGCCAGGCACACGGTAAACACCAGCTAGCTACCCAGACCAAAGCCAGGTGTCCGCACCCAGGCAGTGCGTGCCCATCATCCCGCCCTTCCTGCACCCAGGAAGTCTACGATAGCAGGAAGGCGGCAGCTTCTATTTCCTGGACGACTTCTATGTGTAGTACATATATTTTTCTAATTCTCAGAAGGTAGGAGTTATTCACTTCATTTTGTGACGGACAAGGCTGAGGCCCAGCACAGTTACTACAATCAAGAGACACAGCTGGTATGTGGCAGAGACTCAGACCCAGGTTTAGGGGCCTCCAAAGTCTGTGATCTTTTGCTACCCAAGTCACTCCTCTTGAAGAGTATTTCCCATCACTTTAGAACAAGTCCCACCTGGAAACTATTTGTCAATTCCTTTGTCTTCAGACTCCGAGTTTTATGAGACCAGATGGGAATCTTATTACATCATAAGGTTTGTCCCCACTGCCTTCGATCTGAGCTAAGTCCCAACTTTCTCTAGAAAATTACCAGCTACCCCTTTCTCAGAAATGTCTAAATAAACTGACTCAGTAAATCCCCCCCGGTAGCATTTCCCAGCATTTTGCCCCTTTATATCGATGATTCCCTTGATTTACTTCTTCCCAGCAGAGGCTTGTCCTCAAATGAACTTCCTGGTTTTAACACACAGGCCTGTCTTTCCCGATGGAGAAAAGGGACCGAGTCCTGTTCCCTCTGGTAAAAGGTGCCAGACTTGAAACCCTCAGAATCCCCAGAGCTGTCTGAGTCTAATATGCTGCAAAAGGATATGGTGGCCTGATATGTTATTCATGTCAACTCATTTATCATTTACACAGACAATGACTTCCAAAAGGATTTATGGGGTCCTACATGTTAAGCCCAGTGCAAAGCAGGGCAGCAGCTGAGGCTCATTTGATCTGAGACCATGTGATAGAAACAGCAGTGCCTAAAGATTATACTCAAGTACTGAATTTGGTACCCATTGTCCCTGCATCTAGGAGACATCCAAACTTGAGAAGAACCCTTCATTTCTCCCCAGCTTTTTTCTCTAACCCAGTGGTTCTCAAGGTAGGGTCCCTGGCTCAGCAGCATCAGTATCAGCATCACCTGGAAAGTGGTTAGAAATTAGATTTTCAGGTCCCACTCTAGACTGAATGAGAAACTCTGGAGTGGGGCCCAGCAACTCGTGTTTCAACAAGCCCCCCCAGAGGATTCTGACCCATTAAAACTGACAATAATAACCCAGCTGCAGCACCTACCACTAACTGAGCATCTACTCCACGTCCATTGGTCCTTATAACTAAGGAAACCTCAATTCCACATGCCTGGCTCTGGGCTATGCGTTATGTCATTTATTCCTCACAATAACCCTTTGAAGAACTTACTATTTCATGCCCCCATTTTATAGATGAGGACAGTGAGCCCCAAAGAGTTAAAGCCACTTGTCCAAGGTCACACGATTTAGAAGTGGCAGAGGCAAGATAAAAATCTGTTGGCTTCCGAAGCCATGTTCTCTCTGTCCCACCACGGAAGTGCCCCAGAGTCCTTCACAGCTTTATCAGACAGGGAAGCTATAAAGCTGGGTCAGGTGAGATTCAAGTTGAGGAGCAGGGCAGGAAGGTGGGGCAGAAAGAGCCCTGCCCAGAAGGAAACTATGAGATGCATTTAAAGGAACAGCCATCTGTGTCTAAGGGACCAAAAGGACTGAGACTCAGGAGGCTTGAGTTCTCAGCCTCTCTCTGACTTTATGCAGCTGGGGGAAGTGGGAGGGGGCGGGGAGGGGGCTTTTCTCTTCCCACTTTGGACCTCAGTTTCCCCACCTGGTAATCAAAATCACTATCACCAAGACTGATTAATCTGCCCCCCAGCATACTTCTCCGACCTCATTTCACCTCACCCACTCTCTCTCTCCATGCTGGTCTGCTCTCTGTTCCCAAAACACCCAAATTCGCACTGACCTCAGGGCCTTTGCACCAGCTGTTTCCTCTCCCTGGATCACTCTATCCCCTCATATTACACTACTGTCTCTTTGTCATTTAGGCTTCAGCTCAAATGCTACCTCGTCAACGAGCCTTTCCTGACGACCTTCATGTTATCTCCTACCTCATTAATTTTTTTTTCCGTTCAATCTGTTTTATTTTCATTCCACATAACACAATCTGAATTTATTTCCTAATTCTTACCTGTGTTTTGTCTGTCTCCCCCACACCAGAACATAACTCCGTGAGAGCAGAAACTGTGTCTGCCTTGTTCCCTGATATATCCCCAGCACCTAGAATACTGTTTTGGCACTGAGCAGCTAATTAAATACTAGTTAAATGAAAAATACTGAAGAGGAAAACCTGGACTCAGAGGCCAGAGCCCTGGGTCCTTTACATGTGACCTGACAAGCCACCTTGGCTCTCTGAGCCTTCGTTTCCCTTCTTGCCTAATGCAGGCGATGGACTAGGTGCTTTTCAAGGGTCCTTCTGAGACTGCTGGTCCTGGAAAGCGAAGCCTGGAACCCGCCCAGCTGGTCCATGCAGAAGAGGCAGCTGGCCAGGGTCCCTGCAGCAGCTGCCCCCTCCCCACTCCCCCACCCATGTCCCTGCCCAGCCACGGTCCTCTTACACCCCCTTCGCAGAAACCATTAATGAAGTGCGCACTGCTAAATGCAGTTACAATTACGGGGGCTAAGAATAAGGCGCTGACATCAGCCTCTCAGTTTCCGAGTGAATCAGAAGGGGAGGGGGGAGGAAGGAGAAAAAGTTGGGGGGGGGTGGCGCTCTGGAGCTGTCAAGTGGAAATAGCACAGCGTTAAATATAATCCAGCATTGGCCTACATCGGGTCTGGAGAGGCAGGTGATGGCTGGCCCCCAGGGCTGGGGCAGACAACTGGATTCTTCAAGGAGGCCAGGCAGTCCCATGATGGGGATCGTCCAGGAACTTGATGACCAGGAAGGTACTACAGCCGGCTAGGGCAACTTGTAGTGGGATAGCGGACCATAAAGGGGCACATCTGAATGGGACCAGGTCCCCACACTCCCGCCTTTGTCCCTTGCTGTTTTGATAGCACTAGCACAGCCCCCGGGGCTTACACAGCCCTTTGCCACCTGGAATCTCATTTCATACCAGAGGGTGGCCTCTGGAGTCAAACACACCTTAGTGTGAATAACCGCCATGCAACCCAAGAGAGTCACGGAAGTATTCCAAGCTGCCCGGCTTCTCCCCATCTGCCAAATGGGTACATCTGCAACAGTAGCTACCCTTCTGGTTGCTACAGGATTTAGTGACATCACGGAGAGCATTGAGCACAGTCAAGTGTCCTTTCAATCTTTTAATTTTCACGACCCTGAGAGATGCTCAAACGAGGAGAATTAACCACCTTTTTTTTGTTCCAGATAGGGAAACTGAGGCCCCAGGGCCAACAAGGAGTCAAATCCATACCCCAGGGAGTAAACTGGGTCGGGGAGGGAGAGAACTCCAGTGTGGTCATTCCAGGTGCCGGGAGGAGGCGGGGGGAGAGTGAGGGTGGGACCTGGGGCTCTGACAGTGTGACAGTGGAATGGACTGTAGGCCTGGAAAGGGGGGTGGAGCACGATGGCAGTGCGGGGTGTTTGCACCCTCTCGAGCACATTCTCCAAAACTGGCAACTTTCTAACAATTCTTAAAAGAAATGCGGACCCAATGGTTTTTAAGGCCAGAATGAAAAGATATTAGAGGAAGCAAAGTAAAAGTGAGGCCCTGGGACAGGAGAGGTCGGCGGACCTGGAAGTTCTCTTATATTCTCACTCACCTCCACACCTCTGCCTCCCTCTCACTCAGCCTTTGGCTAGAACTGGCTCTGCCTCTGGGATGGAGGTGGGTGGAGAGGGAAGTAGCATCATCCACAAAGGAAGACAAAGTGGATGGACCCTCTCCCTCCCCCTTCCCACCAAACAGGACCATGTGGGCCTCTGGCAGCTGCAAACGCCAGGGAAGCTCGAGCCATGCGTCTGGTAGCTTGGGGACCAAGAAGAGCTGGTGCCTGAGGGAGAGAGAATTTAAGGAAAGCGCTCTAACGGCGTCAAAGCTGATACACCAGTGATCTGTGTAACGGGGGAAGCAGTGAATATTCCTGCATCCAATTTTTCTGAGATAATTCTTTCAGAGTAATTTGATTAAGATAAAGTAGTTTGAGTCTATATTCTCACCCTATCCCACAACTTGAACTATGGGAATAATTGACTCAATTCTTCACCACGCCTCAGTTATCCTCATCTAGAAGAGTTCTACCAAACTCCCAACACACAAAGGAGATTACTGCACTTGGTGATAAACTTGGGGGGCGGGTAGGGGGGACAGGAAGTGGCCTGCCCTAGGGATGACAGTGGGAATGGAGGCTTCAAAACCTTAATCTCATGGCCACAAGTGGCCCTGACCCCAAAGGATACTTTAAGGCCTCCCCCTCAGCATTCCCCGTTATCCATCCGGCCCCACTCTAGGGCTGAAGCACTCAGTTCCCACCATCTCAGAGTGGGGTGGAACAGCAGGACATTTTGTTTCCCAGAAAATGCTCAGGTCAAATTTCAAGGACAAAAGTTAGCACTTGGTCTGGGAAAGAAAATTCTGCCAAACGGAGTAAATGCAGAATGGCGGGGGGGGGTGGGTAGCAGAAACTGGAGCTCTGATTCCTCCTGCCAGGATCTGTCTGCGGATACACTATCTCCCACCCTCCCCTCCCAACCAGGAGTAATTCAGACAGCCCCCTCTGTTTCCTTTCTGTCCAAAAAAGAAGGGGAATGGGCTTTGGTACTAGTTTGTGGGACCCATCCACCATGCTGCCCCCCCCACACACACACACGAGATTTGGCCTAAGCCATGAAGGCTCAGGGAGGTGCCGTGAAGGGCTTTCCAGCCCAGAGATGTGGCCCTAACCACTAGGAGAGGGACGGGTAGCCAGCCTGTGTTGCCATGGCAACTTCCTCCCTGCGCTGGATCGAAGCATCCTATGGGCAAATCAGAGCTGGCTGCTCTAGCTTCTCCGCCCTTCTCCCGGGCGGGGGAGAACTGGATGCCAAAACCAGTTCTTGGTCAGTCTCAGGGACACCATCCTCAATTTCAGACCCTGATGTAACAAACCCCATTGGCATTTGCTGGAAACTGGAGACACTCCTGCTCCCGAGCTGAGACCCAAGGCAGAGTGGCAGGGCTGGGACTGTAGATGTGATAAAAATTAACTCCCAGGAAGAACAGGGAAATGCGGAGCTGGATTGCTCTCTGCCCTCTTGTTCCTCAAGCAAGTACCCCAAATCCCCATCTTTAAACCACTTCCAAGAAGGAAGGCCCAACTCTGCCTTAATAGTTCTAACAATGCTATAAAATTAGCTTATTAAAAATTATAAAAGCTAACATTGAGAATCAGGTTTTCCCCCATCTCCAAACCCACAGATTCTTTTTCACAGTCATGCACAGAAACAAGTCTTACTTGGTAATAAGACAGATGATAGTTAACAAGTATTGCGAGCGTACCTGGTGCCAGGTACTGTACTACGCCTTTTGAGTAGCACAATAAGCATTATAGTCAAAAGCACAGATGCTTAAGTCGGATCGCTCAAGTGCAAATCCTAACTCTCACACTTCCTGGTTGAATGACCTTGAACAAATACTCTCTCTGTGCCTCGATTTTCTCATCTGAAAATGGGGATGTTAAATGTTAATTTTATAGGGTTGCTATGAAGAAAGAACTAAAATAATATATTTACAGTGCATTAGGAGGATGCTTAGGCAAGGAAATATTTTTAAAATGTTGACACTGTGAGGTCCACGCTATTATTTTCTTCTTCATACAGATGAGAAAACCAAGGACACATGTCTAACTCCTCCCCACGCCCCCCTTCCCAATTACAAACGCAGTGCCAGCAAGGTTGAGTGATGAAGATACAGACACAAAAATGCCCCCAAGTTCAGGCCTCTCTAAAACCCCAGCATCTTTGTGAAAAGGGGCAAAAGCAGCAGAAGAAAGGAGTTCTGAGTGCTCAAAGGAAGGTGCTACTTGAGAGAAATTCTAGGGGCCTGCAATGACCAGCATCCTGAGCCCCAACATGGCTAGAAAGGGGTGGGAGGAAGGGGAAGCTCCCTTTGCCCACAAAATGTCCAAACCTCCCAAGCCCAAGGCAGGAAAGTGCTCTGGCCCAGTTAAAGCTAACAAAATAGACCCCTCCTCACACCGTTTCTCAGGAAATCTGCTGACGGGTAGCATGTAAGCCATGAAGATGGCTCTGGCTCGAACTGGTTGATGGAAAAGATGCATTTGACAGGAGGGGAGATGCAAAGGGGGAGGCACGGAGATGAGCCAGAGACCCTTCAGAGACACACACTTCTGAGCCACCGAGTAGACCAGGTGAGGGAATGGAGAAAAGGAGGATGGAGCAAAGCCAGTTCTGACAGCCTCCTCCCGAAGCAGTCTCTGTCCAGTGTCTGCGAGATTATTCAAACTGCTTTCAGAAATTAGTTCAGCATGGTGCTGTTGTAAAAGAATAAATTCAAAAGGCTTTTTTTAGAAGAAAATTAATGACTTTAAGAAGAACAAGAGAAATTAAGCACCAAGACAACATTCCCTACTTCCGATTTTCACCAGACACTCATTAGTCTTCCGGAAATGAAACTTGACTTTCTCCCTCCCCCTCCCAAACTCAAAGCATCCTTTAAGATGAGCAGACAGTGAGCATGAGATGCCCAAACCAAACTCTTGGCTGTCAGCCGCTCCCTGGGGCCTCCTCACCTGGGAACCATTTTCTACACAGTGAGATCTGGCTTTCTAAAAAATCTTCTTTGAGGGAGAGGGCTAGTGATTTACTGGAAAGAGAACTAGAAATCTGATTTTAGTCTCTGCTCTGTGCCTGCCTCACTGGGTGACCTTGGGTTACACACATGCACGCAAGCATGCGCGTGCACACACAGACACACACACACACACGCACTGGGGCTTTGGTATCTCATATGCACGCATACAATCTCTCTCTC
>NW_024342471.1:16479651-16485635 GCF_902729225.1 Pteropus medius
TGCTTGTCCCTCGCCGCCCGATGGTCATCGGTTCAAGGTTCAGTGCCCCCGCCATTCTCTTTTCACGTTCCCAGGAGGTACTGGCGATTCTCTGAGAACCAGGAACGCAAGGTGCAGGGCCCCTTCTCTATCAGAAACACTTGGCCTGAGCTGCCTTCCAAGCTGGACTCTGCCTTTGAGGAGCCGCGCACCAAGAAGATTTTCTTCTTCTCTGGTTAGTTTCCTCCTGTCTCCCTTCCCTTCTCCCCGCCTCCTCACCAATCTAGGACCAAGAGACCCAGGATAACCCATAAAACGTCTTGTGCGCATTAGAAAAAGGCGCCCCCTCCGGGCAGATACAATTTAGCAAATTTAGCGGCGGCTGAATTTCAGTTCCCTTCCTCACTGCGTTCTTGCGCAGCCATACCGAGCGGCTCTGCTCTTTGGGCACAGAGACTTCGGTTACGCCAGGCTTCGAAAGCCTGGGCTTTCTTTTTGACATTCAAGGAGAATATATCCCTTCTTCCTGCCCCCAGACTGATGTGACCCATATTCTCTGCAGGGCGCCAAGTGTGGGTTTACACTGGAGCGTCAGTGCTAGGCCCAAGGCGTCTGGACAAGCTGGGCTTCGGCCCCGAGGTGGCCCAAATCACTGGGGCTCTCTCGCATGGCGAGGGCAAGGTGCTGCTGTTCAGCAGGCAGAACTTCTGGAGGTGAGAGCCACGGGGACCGCCGGCAGGGGGAGCCCGGGCGCCATCCGTATGCTCCCGGGCTCAGCACCTGTCTCTTCGCCGCCTTCCTGCAGATTCGACGTGAAGACGCAGATGGTGGATCCCAAGAGTGCCAGCCCTGTGGACCAGATGTTCCCTGGGGTGCCCTTGGACACGCACGACATCTTCCAGTACCGAGGTGAGGGCTGCAGACGGGGGTTAGGGGAGGATCTCTCTCGCAGACACTTCTTCCCACGTTAGGCTCCCCTGACCTAGAGATTGGTCAAACTCTGAGCGAGAAAGGAAAAGCCCTTGGCTATTGAGGCAAATGCCCCAGCACAGGTAAGTTCCCTACAAAGGCGGTGACCTTCCCCAGATCATACAGAGACACAGGGGCACACCCAGAACTAGGATCCAAATTTCCTGCCTCCGTACTTGGGAGCTCTTTCCCCTACAATACAGGACACATGAAGACTCATTGTTTTATTAGATAATATTTATCAAGTGCCTACAATATGCCAGGCAGGCACTGTGCTGCCACTGGGGATTTAGCGATAAATAAGGCAATTCGTAGCCATGTGTCTCCAGGCAAGTCACTGCTACTCGCAGAGCCTCAGTTTCCCCATCTGCTCACATCCAATCAGTTGACAAATTCTGTTGACTCTACCGCCAAAATATGTACTTTCACTATCTCTTTTGCAAACACCCTAGTCCAAGCCATCCTGGTTGTCAAATATTTTTAATATAGTTTCTAGGAGTAACAAGGGGTTAGGAGTGGAAGGCCATGGTCTTGGGGGTGACTCTAGACCTATTCTAAGGTCAAAGAAACTAACATGATCCAACCCTTTCCCCCACACTCCCTCCCACTGTTCCTGTCATTCCCTCTGCTCCTGCCACCCACACTGACCTTCTGGCTGCTCTTTGAACACATCAAGGTCATTCCTCACTCGGGGCCTTTGTGCCAGTTAGTTGTTCCTTCTGCCTGGAAGGTTTGTTCCCCCCAGATTGTCACCAGGCTGCCTCCTGCTCATCCTTCAAGTCTCAACATGACAGCCACCTTTTCAAAGAGGCCTTCTCTGACCCTCATTATCTATTCACTTACTTGCTTTTATTTCCTCCGCATTGTCAAAACCAATCTCATTTATGTACGCGTTTGCTTGTTAATCATCTGTCATACCCCACAAGAGTATAAACATCAAAGGAACTTAGATCATACCTGCAATTTTTCTCAGTGCTTCTAACAGTGTTTGGCATGGTAAATATTTGTTGAATGAATGAATTGATTTGTTGATTGAATGAATAAATGTTGAATTAATTGTCATGAGTACCTACTGTGTGCTAGGCTCTGTGCCAGTGCTTTGAACATCTGGGCCTGTGCCTTCCAGCATCTCTGTGGGGGAGACAGCGTGTCATGGGAAAACCTTGGAAAGATTTAGAAAGGGGTGGAGGGATGCTTGTAAAGATCTCGCTCCTTTCTGTATGCATATGTGGGAGAGTCGGAATCACCCCTCTTATACCTGCCTCTTCCCTGCAGAGAAAGCTTACTTCTGCCAGGACCGATTCTACTGGCGCATGAGTTTCCGGAATGAGGTGGGCCAGGTGGACGAAGTGGGCTACGTGACCTTTGATCTCCTACAGTGCCCTGAGGCCTAAGGCTCACCATTCTGCTTCAGCACTGCAGTGTGAGTCCCCATAGGGGCCACCTCGATGGGGAAGGAGCCAGTTTGCCGGATACAAACTGGTGGGTCTGTTCTGGAAGACAAAGGACAAGTGCAGCTGGGCTGGGCCCTCTCGTCCCACCTTCCTTTTTTGTTGGAATGTGTTTAATAAACTTGGAATCTCTAATCTTGAGATTTATTTGTATATGTATATGCATGCATGCAGGCACGTACATATGCATGTGTGTATATATGTTTTTAACCAATAGAGTGCTTACTATATGCCAGTATCTAAGCACTGCATAAATATTAACATATTCAGTTCTTTCTATTAGGAAAGTACAATGTGATTATTCCTGTTTTACAGCCAAGGAAATGGCCAACGATTCATCAGACATTTATTGAACCCCCATGTGGAGCCAGGCCCTGTGCTGGGCACTGGGGATAGAGATGAATTGGACTATGTTTCTGTCCTTAGGGACCTCTCAGTGGTCTTCCCACTTTAGAGTGCATAAAAGTACCCTTAGAAGATGCTTAAAATACAGACTCCAGGCCCCACTTGCAGAGAGTCTCACTCAGTTATTGGAATGATTCTGTGGCTAGGGGAGTAGGTGGGATTACACTTGGAAGGTGTGCAGTATATGACTCTCTATCCTAGACTAAAGATGCGTGTGTGTGTGTGTGTGTGTGTGTGTGTGTGTGTGTGTGTGATTCTGTATGTCATGGCTGAAGTCAAGGGATGTTCCCCAATCAAGATAACTTCTGAACTTGAACTGAATCTGGAAATGAGCAAGGGTTTCTTCCTGTACAAGTAAGACTGTCTTCTAAGAGAGTTATTTATCAAGAACCATTAACCTAAAAATGTGTCTACTCTCTAACCCTCATACACATGTGCACAAAACAATGCATAGAAGGATGTTGATTGCAGTATTGTTCATACAGTGAGAAATTGGCAACAACCTAAGTGCCAGGGGTAAGGCAGTGCATAAATACAATATCGACTACATGCATGATGATAGTGAAACCGACAGTTAACAGTAAACACGTTTAGGTATTAGATCCTAGAGTCTAGAGATATAGGTATAGGCTTTAACTATATGTTTCACTTGCCTTGGTTGTCCAGTAGCTTATAGTCAAAGATCAAGAAAATATGTTAGCCATGCCCTGGAGGCCTGCCTGTAAAGCAAGTTCCAGGAAAAATATTTAAAAGTATACTTTGCTTGAGGTAATAGAAAAATGTAGCTAGGTAAGCACAAAACAATATAGCTTAAACAATAACAAAGGTCACAAGATGTTTAGTTTCTGCCTTTTGCTTTGAAGATATTCTCACTGATGCAGTTATGAGATATTTTGCAGAATTTTGGTTCTTCAACCCGCTTAGATCACCTGACCAGATGACGTCAGGAACTAAGGAAAACCGCTGAGGCTTGCACAAGAACTAGACAATCAGATTCACCCATGACTTCTAACCCCTACCCCTCATTCTTTGCCTTTAAAAACCCTTGATCAAAAACCATCAGGGAGTTTGGATTTTGCCTGCTAGCTCACTGTTCTCCTGGCTTGGCACACTGCCAATAAATTGCTTTAATTTCTCCACCTCCGTGTTTAGTGTTTGGCTCTGTTTCACACTGAGTAGTGGACCCTTTTCCATTCGATATAATAGTAGCTACCTACCCCTAGTACACCACAGACTATATGCCAGCACTGTTCCGTGTGCTTTCTCTGTGTTAACATAGCTAATCCTTAAAACAATCCTATGAGACAGATACTACTCTTACCTTATAAATATTATTACTATTGCCATCATACCCCCCATTTTACAAATGAGAAAACTGAGGCACAGCTCACCTGAAGTCTCAGCTGGTGAACGGTGACAGTGGGATTTGAACGTAAGCACTTGGTGCAAATGCTGGGAGAAGAGAAAAAGTAAGCAGTGTTTGGGGGAACTACAAATGGCTCAGAACTCTAGTGTGTGGTTCTAGCAGATGGATGAGAGGGAAGCAAAGAGGATTCTGGAATGATCGAGATTGGAATGGTGGTCTGGACTAGACGAGAGATCTAAATGCTAGGTTGAAGAGTGTGCACTTGATCCCACAGGATAGCAGAGAGACTTGACTGAAGGGTGGGACAGGTGAGTGGAGATAATGGGCTCCATCAGATTTGATCATCTTCTGGACCTGGGGCTCAAGTGGGAATTTAACAAAGGATTCGGAGGACTTCCTCTGAAGCAACCTCTGGGTGGAGCCCTTGTCTCTTAACTCATTCATTTTTTGCTCAGGAATGACCTACACCCATTGGCATAAAAAAAATTCCTTAATATGGCGTGTTTAAAATTCTTCTGGACCTCTGACTCTCTCTAGATACCGTTCCATTTCTCTGCTCTCCACCCCCATCCGTAGTAAAACTTCCCCAAAGTATGCATTGCTATTCGTTGTCTCCACTTCCCCAATTTCTGTTCCGTCAACTACTTCCAACCTGGCTTGCACCCCATTACAGCACTGAAACCACTCTCTTCAAAGTCACCTCTGATCTTCCTGTAGCCAGATGCAGTGGGGACTCCTCTGTGCTCTTCTGTGCTCATCCTACACCATCTCTCAGGTCGTTTAACGCAGTTGATCATGTCCTTCCTGAAATTTTTTCTTCACTTTACTCCTGGTCCTACTCCCACATCACGGACTGGATTTTCCTCTTTCCAACCTCTAAATGATAGCGTGCCCTTGTCCCCAATCCTTGGACTTCTTCTCCTCTCTGTGCATACTCATTCCCTGTGATCTTGTCTAGCCCCGCAAGCTTTAAATAGCTTCTCTGTGCTAAAGACTCCAAAATTTATGCCACCAGCCTTAACCTCTCATGTGAGCTCCAGACTTGAACTCTTGGGCTCCACCTTCTAAACATGCCTTTGCATTAGTCATCACCACCTTAATAAAAGACAATATAATCTGCCTTCAATCATGTTTAAAACCTGGTCAGCCCTATAATCTAGGAATCTGTTATACTCCTCATTCTAGCACAGTTTCTCAACCTCCGCACTATTTGGGGCCAGATAGTTCTTTGTTGTGAGGGACTGTAAAATGTTTGGTGTCTTTCTCTAGAAGGTAGCTGGATCCATGGACAGATGCCAGACCCATTCAGGGTCCGTCCTCTTCCCCCTACCACGGGCTGCAATGTAGGGTAGGTGGTGGAGTGCAGGGAGCTCGTGGTAAATCGGGAAGCCTTGGTATGAGCCTGGGTGGTGCAAGTGGCCTCTACCACTAGATGCCAGTACCTCCCTCCCTCCCGTTGTGACCACCAAAAATGTCTGAACATTGCTAGCACAGCGGGCACTAGGACCCTGCGCGGCGCCGCGTCCGGGGGGCGGCGGGCGGGGAACGGGGGCAATCTGCTCTTTCTGTCTCCCAGAGCCGGGCTGCGGCCACTTGTGCGATCCGGGCCGTACCGCGGCCGCCCGGGCCCCTTTCCGCACCATGAGCCGTAAGTTTACTGTCACCTCGCTGCCCCCCGCGGGGCCCGCCGGGACTCCAGACCGAGAGTCCCACCGGGATTCGGCCGCCGAGATCCTCCACCTCTCAGGGGAAGACGCCAAAGGTAGAGGCCGCAGGGGGCGGGGCCTGCCGGGGTGGGCGGGGCGACAGAAGGG
>NW_024342471.1:16485675-16568118 GCF_902729225.1 Pteropus medius
GCACTAAAAGGGCGGGGTCATCTCGAGTAGGAGGCGGGACCAGAGGGCAGAAGGTGGAACCAGGGAAAGAGGTGGGCCATGTGATTAAGGGTTGGGTCCAGAGCCAATGGGAGGAGGCAGGACTAGGTCGATTTGGGGGCAGAAAAGGGCAGGACCAGAGGGTAGGTAGTTGGGCCTGGAGGATAGAGATGGGTTTGAGGGCAGGAGGAAAAAATGAGTTCGGGTCGCTGAGGCAGGTGCTGGGTCATTGGTGCCTGGAGGATCCTCCAATCCTCGACCTCCCTGGAAGAATCGTGGACAGCGCCGGGCATCCCGGGAAGGAGACGGGAGAAAGAGAAGTTAGTTTAGACCTCAGGCAGCTAGATCCTGGGAGGATCCTGTGGGGACTCCAGTCCCAACCCTCAGGGACCCACTTAACTCCCTCTGCTCCAGGTCCAGAAGGGTTGAGTGGAGCCAGTTCAGGAGGAATTGGGGGCGTCTTCCTTAACGGCCCAGTGCAGTGGTCTTGTAATGAAAGTTACATGCAGAGTACAGAAGAGAGAAGATGGGCGGGATCCTTTTAGCCTTCGGTAAAGAGTTAATATCCTGGATACACACACAGTCTTCTCCGCAGAGGGCACTTGTCAGGGGGCACTTGCCACTCAGGTCTGGAAGGAACGTAGTTAAGCCGGCTTGGATGACTCCCCGCGCGGGGAGGAGGAAGAGCCTCCCCGGGCCGCCAGGGGTCGCTGCTGAGCCACAGGTGAGCTCACACTGACTCCAGCAAAACCAAGCACCAAAACCCCTAGAAGGGCCCTTTAGGGATTTCATTGTATAGATGAGAAGACTGAGGCCTAGATTTCCACAGGGTCGCAGCTCGTGAACCAATGGCTTCCTGGACTTGGCCACTCGGATTTCTTGGGCTCCTTCCATCTTCACCTTTCCCATAATCTGTCTGCCCCCTTTCTCATTTTCATGAATGTCCTTACCATCTTTCCAAATTTAGAAGTCGGAACTCTCGGAGACGTTCTCAATGTCTCCTTTTACCTTCCCATTGAGGGTCATCACCTCTTGACCACTCCACCTTGAAAACTCCTGAATCTGGTCACATCTCTCCTCCTTGTCACCATCGCCCTGGTCCAAACCTTCCTCCATCATCTCTCACGTGGCCACGACCACAGCCTCCTCACTGGTCTGCCGCCTTTAACCCTACCCTAATTGTCCTCCACAAAGCTCCCTATTGCTTGTAAGATAAAAGCTAAACCCTTTATTCTGTTATTCAAACTTTTTCCTCATGGGCACCTGGTATACCTGTCTGTGTTCATCTCTCCACCTCCAGTAGCCAGGGAAACTCCTACTCACTCTGTAAGTTATAGCTCATTTAGCCTGTTCTGAAAAACTTTCTATCTTCGCTCACTCCCAGGGAGAGGCAGTCATTCCTCTTCTGTCCACCCCTTGCACCATTAGGACACATGTCCCAATGGATGAAAGTTACTTACTTGTGTATCTCCTGCATCTCAAGGGCAGGAACCACATCCTTTTTAAACTTTTATTTTTTATTATTTTAATTTTATTTACCTATTTACTTTTAGTTAAAGTATAGTCGACATACAACATTATGTTAGTTTTAGGTATACAACATAATGATTTGACATTTATATATGTCTTACAAAATGATCACCATGATAAATCTAGTAACCATCAGTCACTGTACAAAGTTATTACAATATTATTGACTATATTCCCTCTCCTGTACATTACATCTCTGTGACATTTATTTTGTACCTCTTAATCCCCTTTACTTTTTTCACCAGTCCCCTCCATTCCCCTTCCCTCCGGTAACCATCAGTTTGTTCTCTGTATTTGAATCTGTTTCTGTTTTGTCTTTTCGTTTCGTTTTTAGATTTTACATATAAGTGAAATCATATGGTATTTATCTTTCTCTGACTTATTTCACTTAGCATAATACCCTCTAGGTCCAACCATGTTGTTGCAAATGGCAAGATTTTATTTTTTATGGCCGAGTAGAGACCATTTCATTTTATCTTTGTGTTCCGAGTTCCAAGCTCACAGCCTGGCACATCAGATGAGAGGGGGAGTGGCAGTAGGCTCCTGCTTCTCCTACCCCTGCTTCTCTTCTCTCATTCCTCACCCCCTGGCCTGAGAATAAGATGGCTCTCTTTCTCATCTTGGCTTTCAGTTTTGGATGTGCAGGTGTGTGCACAAACTGAATGTAAATCTGGAAAGCTGTGTGCCTATGGCAGAGGCAGTGTATGTTGTGTATCTTTGTGTCTTGAGGGAGGAGCATCCCACGCTAGCTCTGATGAACCATGAGGTGGTCAGTGAGTCAGTGCTTATGTGTGTCACTGTATGCCATTGTGTTGATAGGCATGTTGATGTGTGTATTTCTGTATCTATCTGTGGAATGGGTACTTGTGTGCTGAGTTTATTGTAAGTTCTACCTTGAGAATGATTTGGGTGACTTTTAACCTTTTAGGCCCTGATACAACCCCCAGTACCTCCTCCTTGGTATGTCTGCATGGGGAACTGGACAAGGGCTCCCTAGGGGAACCAGATATTTGATGGTAGCTATTCTTGTATCAGCCCTCTGGCCCTAGGGAGGTACTCTTCTCACCTCTTGTCCTCACCTAGGCCCACAGGGAGGGATGGCAGCATATGCATGGTGGAGGAAGACTAAAGGGAGGTTTTGCATGTCACTTGTATATGAGCATTGTCTTATTCTGGACCAGGGGAGTAGAGTTTGTCCCTGGAGTTGCTTCCTGCTGCCAGGGGATCAGCTATAGGTGGGAACATGACTTACAGGGGTGAAAGAAGCAAGTCAGAGGCTGAGCTTTGAATCTACTACTAACCCTGGGCTGCAGCCCCTATGCCTCAGTTGTCTCATCTGTACCATGGGAAGACTGGTAGTTACTTGGCTAGATAGAAGTTGTTACAACTCTGAACTACTCTCCTGTCCCTTTACACCACTCTCTGCTGTGCTTGTTTCTCATGGAGGAAGCATTCTTGGGATGTATCCCCATGGAGTGAGAGGGAGTCAACTTATGCTAGGGGGATGGAGCAAGACCACAATATAGCCCATCTACACTCTAGTTCAGGCTCTGTGTGTGGCCTTCGGCACATTGCTTCCTCTCTCTGGGCCTCAATTCTTTCATCTGTATTATAAAGAAGTTGAACAGGAAACTGTATGGGGGTTTTTATAGCTATAAAAATGCTAAGATTCTTTGATTATCTAGAAGGGTGAAGTTCTCTGCCTCTCCCACACCCAAACCTCATGTTTCAGTCTCTCTATCTATAAATTGAGAAAAATGACACTGGGTTATTGGTATAAACAGCTGATCTGGAGAGCTCCAATCTGCCTAAGGAGTTCTCCAGTTAACCCCTCCTCAAGCCGGAGCTCAGAACCTCACTGCCCAGTACCTCAGCCCAAGGTGAGCCCTGGGAATCTCCATGGCAACAAACTGGTTATGAACGGGGCTGCAGTTGCCATGGTGACAGGCTCCTTGCGCTCTCTCACTCTCTCTCTCCCCCCCACTCCATCTCCCCTTCCCGCTTCTCAATGAACCAGAATAAACTACAGGCCCCAGTTCTCCAGGTGGGGTTGGGGTGGGAGGTGGTTGCAGTGAGAAGGGGGTCCAGATTGAAAAAGAGGGAAGATGGGCTGAATCTGTAGGGGTATAGGGGGCTGTTGGGGTGCCATTGTCATAGTGACAGGGCTGCAGCCTGTTAATTAAGCCCCCGGTTGCCACGGAGACGATGGTGGTTGACGTGCTCTGCAGAGAGCCCTGTATGTGGGGTGTGCTGTGCTCTGGACTCATCAATTCACTGAGGGTTTTGGGTCTGGAGGACAGGGCATGCAGGTGGGGGGAAGAAAAGACTGAAGGAGGGAGTTCAGGGCCATGGCTCTGTGAGGTCAGAGCTGGGGGTGGGTAGGTTAGGTCGTGGAGTAATGATATATAGATAAGGATGCACAGAGATTGAGTCACTAAGAGGAACACTACGCCTGCCTCCCTTGGAAAGAGGACATAGTCAGGTGGCTCCAGCTTCCTCCAAACAGCTACTCATTCTGTTTCAGTGGGTGGATCCTTGGACTGGAGATTGGGAGCTGGATTCTAGTCCCCAGTCTGCTACAAGTTTACCCATGAAGAAAATTTGCAGCATCCCATTTCTAGACTCCAACTTCTCCATAAATGGGAAGTGGTAAAAATAATTTATAAAGTTGCTTCCAATTCCCAAATCCTGATACTTAGGAGGCAGCTTCTCTGAACTTCTTTTTTTCTCTCTCTCTGAGAAGTATAAGGTGGGAAGGGGGATCAGTTTTAGAGACTCAGAGTTCAGAAATAGGACCCTGCTCAGCTCCGCATTTTGTGTGACTTTCATGAGAGGATTCCTGTAGCCCCAGATCTTCCTAGGGCTCTGGGTGGGGATGGGGTGCGGAGCTGGCCACCATGTTCCTGGGGCTCAGAGCTGAGGGACACCTCACTGGTGACCTTACTGGCTAAGCCAGGCTGGCAGCGAAGGAGGTGCCTGCAACATGTTTTCTTAAAGCTTCACTTCAGAATGTTGGCTTGAGGCCAGAATAGGGACCAGTCTCCTTGTGAGATGGGGGGTGTGAATTGAAGGGCTGGGGCTGTATCCCGTTGGGGCTGTGTCCTCACTTCCTGGGCTCCTCAGGAAGTGCTCCGTGGCATTAGTTGGAGATAAACGGAGAGAGCACTAAGAGTTTTCAGAGAGGGAAGAAGTTCCATGGATTATGAAACCTGACCCTTTCGTTTTACAGATGGAGATACAGAATCCCTAAGAGAGGGTCTCCGTTTTGCCCAGGGATACACAGAGTTTTGGGGCAGAGGACAGGATGGCACTATTATCTCCCGAATCCCAAATGCCTTGTGAGATATGAGCTCTGGTGAGGTATAAGCTCCCAACCTCCAGTCCCAGGGGAGGAGGAGTCACCCCTTCCTTCACCTATACTCCCTTGGGACCTAGGTTTCCCCTGTGGATGAGCTCAGTTGTGGAGTGGCCAGGGCTCTGGACCACAAATGAAGGGAAATATTTCCCACGAGAACATCCCAGTCCTAGGATTGCTGAAAAAATCTCAGCGTTTAACTTACTTCACAACACCCCCCAGGCAAGCATACTACCTGTTTTTACTATGTTACCTTCTCAACATAGTAGTGGAAAACCGTAATCCTGCTGCTGGTGGTAGTGGTGGTTGTGTGTGTGTAGTGGAGTGCTTAGAAGTTCTTGAACACTGGCCTATATACCTGTAATCTTTTTAACCCCTGTCACCAATCCAAACTCATCTCACTTTTTGTTTGTGGTTTTTTCTCCGGGAAAGCCAAGACCAATTTTCGCACCTGCCTGAATAGCTAGCTCTCCAACCTTACAGTCCTTCCAGCGTCCGCAGAACCCAGTGGCAATGACACTTTATTGGTGGATCCCTCAGAGGCCTTTTTCAGTCAGTTGCTGAGGATTCCGTGGTTGACTCGACATGAAACCAGTGACAAATGTGTAGAGGGGAATCCGAGCAGCGGGCCCTGTCCATGGTTCTGAAAAGTCACGTCCTAGAACCGGTTCTCCATTCATATGGATGGCTTTTGAGGACTCTTGAAGGTCTTCTGGGCCCACCCTCAGTTGCAAGCCAAGAGACCACTCCAGTCCAGCACCTCTGATGCCCGAGCACAAGAAAAGTGAGAAAGCTCATTTCAGACCCAGTCCCTGTTCTTTTTTTTTTAGTAGCCAAGAATCAGAGGTGCTGAGCAGTGTGGATGTGATTGTACCCTCGTCCCTTCTTTCGGAAGCAGGGCCAGGTTAAAAAGAGATTGTACTGAGGAGAAGAGTCCTAAACTGGAATTAGGTAACCTGGATCTTAGACCAAGTTCAGCCATTTACTGACATTGTGTCCACAGGAAGTCATTTATTTTTCCTCTTTGAACCTTAACTTCCTCATCTGTAAAATGAAAGCTGTGCATTAGACAAGATGATCGATACCGTCTCTTCTAGCTCTGGAAATCTCCTAGAACTTAGATGGTTACTGTTGGGGGCTAAGGTGAGGGTGGATTCTAGGGGTGCTCAGGGGTCCCAGGACAATTGAGCTTTTGGGGAACCTGTGTCAGGGAAGGGGGAGGAACTCAGACAGCATGTCAGCTCTGGAATCCTCAGAAAGCAATCCTGGATTAGGGGATTAGACACTACCGCCCCGGGAGAAAATCTGGTTCCAAACTGACAGGCGGCCTCATTTCCCCATCCCCCACTCTGTCCCTAGCTTGCCTCCGACTGGCCTGCCTTCCCTAGAGGCTGCACCATCCCCGATGGGGAGTTAGCGCTCCCTGGAACCTCACTGCTACTTTCTCTCCTCTTCACCACATCTTCTTCCCAGGGTCATTCTACATTTAGAGGGTCTGTGTCCGTGAACTCCAGGGATTTGTCTTGGGGGTGAGATGCTATGAGATGCTAGGACTCTTATCAGTCTAAGCACAATGAGAGGGTTCACTGTAACTCCTCAGGCTCCACTCCTCCCATTTTAAGACTGGATGAGCCATAAGGTTCAACGCAGTGACCCTGAATCCCCCTGGGAGCAGTGCAGTCCTTCGTTCAGTCAAGGGCTCTGGCCTTTACACATCCCTAGCTCCAACCTCTTGAACAGCGATAAGGGAGAGGGTTTGATTCCCCTCCCCTGCTTTGCAAACAGGCTCCCTAGGGACCCATATCCCATGGTGCTTCACCCTCGCCGTCTCAGTTCCCCTCATCTTCCCCCTAGGGGTCACCCCAGACCCCCAGCCAGGCAGCCGCTTTGGGGCCGCCTCCCGGTGGCCGCGACCTAGTTCCCTGCCGTTATTTTTAGGGCGCAGGATGGCACCTGCCCACGTGCCGGCCCCGCCTGCGCTGGAGAGTGGGGGGCGGGCGGAGCTGCGTCTGCTCAAGGGAGGCGAGGCCCGGTTTCCCGCAGCACCCTCTCTATCCCACTCGTGCACACCCTTAGTTTTAGTGCGAGGGGGCCTCCAGGCACGCTCTGCCTGCCCCTAGTTCCCTCTTCTTCCCTCCCGCTCTCTGCCCCCCCTGCCAAACCCCGCCAGTGGCTCACGCCTTCTGCATACGGGATGAGGTGAGCAGCGCCGCCGCTGAGAGGGGGCGCGCGCGAGTGTGAGCGTGTGTCCGTGTGCGAGTGTGTGTGCGCCGGGCGGGCGGGCGGGCACTGCAGTTTCTTCCTCCGTGGAACGGAGAGCGAGAGAGCTAGAGCGAGCGAGAGAGCGGAGAAGGCGGGCAGAGGGGCGCGGGCGAGGCTGCGCAGCCATCCCCCGGCCCGGCGCCGCGCCGCCACCATGCTAAACAACCTGACGGACTGCGAGGACGGCGATGGGGGAGCCAACCCCGGTAAGCAGCGGTCCGGGGGCGGCAAGGGAGGGGGCGGCGAGGAGAGGAGGCAGCTCTGGGGTTGGAGGCAGAGCGGGGGCCGCCTCATTCAGAGAAGAGGCTGGGATTGACCGGGGCGGTGGGCGCCCACGGCGGCCTGGAACCTTGCTCCATTGGAATGCGCCAGGCGCTGTCCGAGGTGCTGGAATGTGCCGCTCCAGGGGCAGGGCTGGGGGCTGAGGGGTTGCCGTTACCCACAGCTTGGGAGGCAGACGTGGGTTAATTAAGCGGGGGAGGCGGTGGGAAGGGGATGGAAGAGCTAGAATGGGCTGACGTGGAGCTCGACGGGCGGAAGGAGGGCTCTTTTCCCTGAGAAGGGACCCCAGCGTCCTGGCGCAGAGTGTTGACCCTTGGCGCTGGGGGTGGGGTGGCGGGGGGCGCAGTCTGCTGCAGTCCCGCTCTGAGACTTCTAGCCCAAGTGGTGGGGAAGATTCCTATGTGGAGTTGGAGCCATATGACGGCCCCCGTCTGGGCTGCGGTGTCTCCTTAAGAGGACACTTGGTGCAATCCGGGCCCCCTCCCCCAAAGCTACCCGAGGTCCGACCTCAGACTGAAGCGTACCTCCCCCGGAGATTTTTAGCTCTACTTTGCAGAATCTCTCTCTCCCTCTCATGTCCCCGTGGATTTCTATTCAGGACGGGAAGCAAGATCACCCTTCTTTCTTCCCTCTTTCCCTTTCCTCTCTGTACCCTGAGATGGCAATGAGGTTTCCAGGGCGGGGCAGGGGGGAGTCTTTCTAGTCAGCTTTGCTAGCTTCTCTAGTAAGGCCTCGGGAATGGGGTTCCAGCTGCTGAATCCCCAGCACCGCGTCGCGACACTGCGGACGCGCTGCGGTGGGTGCGGAGACTCGCTAGGAGCCGAGGGGCTTGGAGCAAGTCCTTTCGCTGCTCCGACTCTCCCCCGCCCCCCTCCGCGGTTTTCCTGCTCCGAGGTCTTTGGGGCCAGCCACCCCCTCGGGCTCCCAGGCCCCCCGCCGCCCCCCAGCGGTCTCAGCCATCCATCACGGCTGTCAGCTGCCCCCACCCTCCCCCCCACCCTCCAGCGGCGGTGTCCCTTGCGCACTAGCGCGCCTCCCGCCCTGGCTGTCTGCGCTCAGCGCCTTCAAACGCTCCCCTGGGTATTGCTTGACTCTCTGGGCCGAGACTTCTGCAGACGTCCCTAGGGGACGGCTGAAAGTTCCCAAGGGCTGAAACAGCAGGGTCTTCCAGGGACTGGCAGCCCTAACTTGAAGTCCTTAGGATCCTGGATCTGAGTCAGAGCCAGGTGGCCTCTTGGGAAAGCTGTGGACACCAGGGTCCCCAATCCTTTGTCTGAGACCCCCTCTTCTTCCCTGGGGCTGAATGGTATCCAGGGATATTAACTACTGGCTCGCCAGCTCCTTTCTTTCCCCACGGACACTGGGGTTGCCTCATCCCGCAGCGCCCTGCTCCCCAGCAGGCTTAGGCTGCCAGGGAAGGGGTTTTGGCTAAGTGGAGTCTGCGGCAGCACTAGGCATCTCAACTTGGTGCCCAAAGAATGAAGGGGGGTCATTTCCATTTGGAATCCCCTTCAGATGCTTCCACACTGAGGACAGGGGCTCAACATGAGAGATAATCTCTCTGCTCCCCCAGACAAGGAATATATGGTCTGATCCCCTAGCCCTTGCTTTCTCTACCTGAGGTTGGTACCTTACAGGGCCTTGGGGTTTCCAGGGGGTCTCAGGAGGCCTGAAAAAGAGGTATCTATGTGTGTGGAGCAGGAGCCGAAATAGGAGCTCCCTTCAGTTATACCCCTTCCTCATTAGTTTCTAGGCTCTGAGTGTAGTGGGCCCATCTGAAGACCTTCTTTCCCTCTATAGTCTGGAATAGAGCGGCCAGGACCCAGATCAGGTCCCAGAGAGAAGGCCTCCCAGAGGCAACTGGAAATGGTGGTTAGGGGCTTTAAGAACCTGCTGGGCTTGAAGGAAGAGAGGGCTCCTAGTATTTCTCATCCTAAATTCCTGGGGATATGGGGGGGGGAGCCCTGGGTTCTGACCTCAGGGAGGCGGGAATGGCCTGAGTAAGAGGGCAACTCTGGACTAAAGAAGAACCCAAGGATATCATCTCTGGCCCCAAGTATCCTTTTCCCTTGGGGTCTGACGCCCTCCCCCACTACCCCAATCTGGCTTGGGGATTCCCCCAGGCTTGGCCCCAGGCCCCCCAGGGGGAGGCTCCTTGCCGGTGCCGCTCTCCTGTTTCCTTCCCTGTTTCCTTCCCCGGAGCTCTGGCCGCCGCAGCTTAATTGAAAGCCGATTCGGGCTGAGAGCTCCCAAGGGGCGGGGTGTGTGTGTTGGGGGTGGGGGCGGGGGCGGAGAGGGCTCAGCCTCAGTCTGGCCCTGCCTCTCTTGCGCGCTACTCTGCGCTCCCCCATCACCTGGACTCCTGGCTCCAGGGGAATCAGGGCGAGATTCCCCTTCTCAGTCCCGCTCCTTTGAGAACTCATGAAGCTCACCCACCCTTCCTACCCGCCTCCTCCGTTCCCTGCCCCCCCCCCATCCTTCCATAACTAGTGAGCCTGGCGTTCTGGGAGAGGACGAAATCAACCCTGACAGATCAGGCCAGGAGTCTGGAGACCAGTCCAGTAAGAGGTTGGAAAGGCGGGACCCAGAACAAGCCTACCGAACCGCCCCCTCCCCTGCCCTCATCTCCTGGCTGCGATCCGGCCCAGAGTCTGGCTCTGCGCTGCGCGCCGCGTTACATAAGCGCCTGCGGGCGCGTGGCCGGCTCCGCGCGGCGCTCTCTGCCTGCGCGGTCGCCTTGGAGACAGGCATGGGGCTACCTAGTTGAGGGGTCTCCAGCCAGGACGCCCCCTTCCTGCCCCGCACTCGTCCCGGGCCCCATAAAGGAGGAGAGGCTTGGGAAGAGACCTGAAAGGCAGAGAAGAGAGGCTTTCATATGGTTGTCTGGGCCCGAGGGCGGAATCCCTGGGGAGAAGGGCCCAATCCAGGTGGGCCCACAAAAGACAGGGTCCTTAAATCTTGCAGCTGGGGGAGGGGTATGAGATAGGAAGTCTGGGCTGGGTGGGGCACCATGCATATTAATAATAATTGTAATAGTAGCAGCACTAGCTACACTATGTGCGAGTCATACCCAATAGGCATTATTTCGCTTAATGCCCATCCTATCAATTAAGCATGATTATTATCCCTTTGCAAAGGAAGAAACTGAGGTTTAGAGTTTAAGTGACTTGCCCAGCCTGTCAACCCAGCTGGTGAAGCTGGGACTGGAATCTAAATCGACTCCAGCCTTTTTCTTTAACCATTAAGAAATTCGTTCTCATTTTATGTCATTCAACCCCAGTAGTTCTCACCATAGTGAGATGAGAACTTGAGGCATCTTGTTAGCATTTTAAAAGAAGAAGGAACCCACCTCACTTTTATTTCTCCTGGTCTCTGGCTCCAGACAATGTCTCTTCCAAGACACTGGGGTCAGGAAGGAAGCCTGGGGGTATTTATTTACAAAGACTTTTCCTGAGTACCAATTACTAGCTGGGCTTCCACCGGGAGGATGGGTCTGTTATTCCCAGGAACTCTCATATGTGAAGAGAAGAAAGAATGAATGGTGGCCCCCTGTTTGGAGACCAGGAGTAACTGGCTTGATGGATGAGGTGGAGATGGTGGCAGGAGTCCGTGGGTGGTGGATTCTTTTGAGCAGTTGAGGCACCAGTTCTTCCTCCTTTTACAACTTAGAGTCAGGATGAGATTGGATTAGTAAAAAGTCATGTCTGGGGATGGACCCTGGCTGGAAGACTAAGGCAAGTTTCCAGGAGGTAGGGAGAAGGATGGGGAGGATTCAGACAGATGTAGAGAGTGAGAGATAGTGTGCAGTAGCTATTGATTGATTTCAGGTGACAGGTGAGAGGACAGGTAATTCAGAATACTTGGGATTTTGTCATTGAAGAGTTTCTGTAGAGTCTAGAAAGATATCTACTACTGAGACTCAGCCCTGGCACTGAGCAAGGGTGATGGCTGGAGCTAAGGGAATGTTCCTATGGGGTTCCCTTATAATTCTTTGAAAGAATCCTCTCCTTGATGCCCAAGAGACTTCTGCTTTGGGTGAGCTCATCCAGATGCACGGTTTCACACACTTCCTACACATCTTTTTATGGGTTACCCCCATCTTTTTCTCCCGCCCAGCCTCTCCCCTAGGTCTCAGACGGATCCATATATTCAAGTGGCTTCCGGACTTATTCATTTGAGTGTCTTACAGTGCTTCACTCTCAGTCAAATTCAGCTTCTTCCCCACCCCCCAATCTCCTCATTTTACATTTATTAAATAACACCATGATCCACCCATTTATCCGTGCTAGAAGCCCAAGGCATTATTCTAGAGTCCTCTTTTCTCCATCTCCAAACATCTGGCATAGAAATATGTGCCAATAATTCCTGAATCTGTCCATTGTCCTGCATTGCTCTCATCTAGGTCATCATCAGCTTTTGCCTGGATTACTGAAAGTCCCTAACTAGCTTTTATATTCTTCATCTAAAGGCCAGAGTGATTGCTGTAAAACACAAGTCTGTTCATGGCACTTCTTTGCCTGAAACTCTTCAATGACTTCCCATCGCCGTCTGGATGAGGTCCCAAATCTTTAACATGGCCTAATTGTGTAAGGACCCAGCCCACACTTACCGTCCCCAGACCCATCTTTTCACATGCCACTCCTCATCCTTCAGGTCTCCCCACTCCCACACACCTCCCTTTGACCCCAGCCAGATCAAACTTCTTTCAGCTCCTCTAGCCCACTCTGTTCACTCTCACCTCTGGGCCACCTAACATGCTGTTCTATCTGCCTGGAACACCCACTTCCTTCCCAGTCTAGCTCTTACTCATCTTTCAGTTCTCAACTGACACGTCACTTCCCCTGGGAAGCCCTCCGTGACCTCCCAGGCTGGGATGAATGCCTCTCTTGTGTTCCTACAGTCCCTTTTTCATCTCCTATCACAGAACTTACCACTCTGGGTTGGAAGTTCCTGGTAACTGGTTCACTTGCCTTGCCCTTGTGATCCCTGAGGGCAGGGATGGATCTTATTTTGTGTTCTGCTCCACCTCCCTCCTGTGCACATATTGGCACATGGCAGACATCCAGCAAATAACATGTTTACTGAAGATGAATAAAGGGCATAGGAGGTGCCAAAGGGGGTCACTTTTCTAAAAAGTGGAGTATCCTTGGAGCCTCAGGCTGTAGTATTCTCTGCCTCCCCCGACCCCAGGAAAAAGCATGCTTCCAACATAAAATGACAGGATGGGCCCAGTTATGGTCAAAGAGGGGACCCTGGGGAGTCTAGGGTGCCCTGGTAAAGTAGGACCCCCAAGAGCAAGGACACACTCACACATTCATTAAATACCCAGTACATTCCAAGGAGTACACAAGGCTCTTAATATATGCTGTCAACTAAAATTCTGCAGGCGAGGTAGTATTAGTTCCCTTTTTCCAATGTGCAAACCAAGAATCAGAGAGTTAAAGTGGCCACACAGCTGTACTGGCCCAAGCGGATGGATGACAACCAGTTGGTACCAGGCCCCTGACTCCTCTGCCTTCTCAGGTGATGGCAACCCGAAGGAGAGCAGCCCCTTCATCAACAGCACCGACACAGAGAAGGGAAAGGAGTACGATGGCAAGAACATGGCCCTGTTTGAGGTGGGTTGATAGGGCTGTTGGACCCATGCACAGTTCATCTCCCCATTCATCAGGCACTCCTTCCTTCCCTAGGGAACAGTGCCCTCCTCTCCATCTCTCTGTCAGGGCCACCTTCTTCCTTGAGCCTCCACATCTCTCCTTCTCCTTCACCCCTGCTGCCCTCTCTCATCCTTCTACTATCCTCTTTCCCTGTTCTCCTTGCCTATTCCTCCTCCTTCCCCATCTCATTCCAACCTCAATGGTTTGCCTTCCTTGTCCACATATCTCCCGGCCTCCTACCATCCAGCTCCCTATCCCCTCCTCTAGGCCCCAGTGTCCTAACAATGCTGCCCTCCCTCCACAGGAGGAGATGGACACCAGCCCCATGGTATCCTCCCTGCTCAGTGGCCTGGCCAACTACACCAACCTGCCCCAGGGAAGTAGGGAGCATGAAGAGGCAGAAAACAATGAGGGTGGAAAAAAGAAGCCAGTGCAGGTGAAGGCCTTGGGGAAGAAGGGATGAGAGAGGAAGGCAGAATGGAGGGGAGGAAAGATGGGGGGAGAAAAATGGATTCAGGTGAAAGGATGAAGGCTGGAGGTAGAGGGGTAGGAGTTGGGGACTGAGGGAGGGGAAGGGATGGGAGATGAGGGATAGAGGTGGAAGGGAGGAGGGAGGGGTTGGTTTGAAGGAGAGGTGATGGACACATGAAGGCTGAGAGATGGGAACAGGAGGGGAGGAGGGAAGGGAGATAAGAATCAGAGGGAAGAGGGATGGAGAATGGGGATGGAGAGAACAAGGAAGTGCGGGATAGAGGGCCTAGGGAATTGGTGGTGATTAGGGCCTATGGAAACTGATGCTGGCCTCCCTGGCAGGCCCCACGCATGGGCACCTTCATGGGCGTGTACCTACCGTGCCTGCAGAATATCTTTGGTGTCATTCTCTTCCTGCGACTCACTTGGGTAGTGGGCATTGCAGGCATCATGGAGTCCTTCTGCATGGTCTTCATCTGCTGCTCCTGTGTGAGTGACACCCTCCCCTCTCTTACCCCCTGACAGCTGGGCTGAGCAGGGACCTGGGGGTGGGAGGAGGGAGGAGGGAAGCATGAGACCTGAGCTTTTTATAGGAACTACTGTGTATGATCTTTGAGAGTAAATTAGGTCTGACTGGTCCTTCCTGCATCACACAGGCTGGTCCCTGATGGCTGTTAACCAGGTTTTAACTGGATGCATGTGTGTGTGTGTGTGTGTGTGTGTGTGTGTGTGTGTGTGTAACACAAGTAATTATAAGATTCATTGATGAAAAGGGTAGATGTACAGAAAGAAATAAAATTCACCTGTAATCCCATAATAGTTAATATTTAGGTAGGTCCAGACTCACAAAAAATGGGCTTATGTGTCACAAACAACTTTGTAATAGAATTCTTCTTATCTTTAAGAAAAATCAAATATTCACTAGACATCTACTTGTTACATTTATGTTTCTTCACACATGACCCTTGAGCCACTTCTGTGTGTGCGATAGCCATTTTGGAAGCTATTATCCTATTTTGTAGATGAAGAAACTGAGGCTTAGAGAGTAAAGTGACTTATCTCAGCCCAGACAGCTGGTGAGAGGCCAGGCTGGGTTTCCAGAGCTCTCTGATGCTATACCTTGTGCTTTGTCCATGTAAACGGTGAATAAGAGCTTTTCTTGACAAGAAGGACTTGGCAGGAGTAGAAGTTGGAACAGGACCAGGGAGAGGCTCAGTGGAAAAGGACTTGCGGGTTTGGTGGATGTTTATGGGGCATAAGGTTTGGCCCCCACCCCAGCTGCCACTCTGATGATCTCTTTCCTCACAGACGATGCTCACGGCCATCTCCATGAGTGCAATTGCAACCAATGGTGTCGTACCTGGTATGTGACTGGGACTTCTTGGAGGGGGTGGGGCCAAAATGGTTGGGAGTGGAGCCTGAATAGTTGGAAGGAGGGACAGTGCCCCGGGCTTTGGGGGCCATCAGGACCCAAGAGAGGCACTCTTTCAGACCTGGGGGATAGGCTATGATGTTTGTGGGGTAGATGGGGCAGCCGTATGAAGGGGAGGCGAAGGAGGCAGTTGATGGCGTTGGGCAGAGCAATACAAGAACTCCCTTTGTCTGAGACCCTTCTCTCCATCATCCTATTTTCTGAGTCATGACCTCCGCAGAGGGGTGATTAGCAACATGGTACTTAGTGCTGCAAAATCCACTTCGAGTGGCTAGCTGGGTCTTCCACCAGTCCTAGAGCTGCAGCCTGTAAGGCTTGTGAGGCCCAGAGCGCCCCACTTCCTGCTTCTGTCCCTGAACCCCCTTAACCTTAACGGCAGCCCAGTGCCCCTTGAACCTCTTGCTGATACTAGGTTCTTTCTGCAGCTGGCGGCTCCTACTACATGATTTCCAGGTCTCTGGGCCCAGAGTTTGGGGGCGCCGTGGGCCTCTGCTTCTATCTGGGCACTACCTTTGCTGGGGCCATGTACATCCTGGGCACCATCGAAATCCTGCTGGTGAGAGGGGCCAAGGAGGAGGTGTGGGGTCCCAGGCTGTCAGACAGTTAATTAGTGCTCCCTGGACACCTCCGATAGGCCACTCAGTAAGGCCAAAGGGAAATCAGATGTAGTTGTGCCTTTAAAGAGTTCACAGTCTAGTTGGGGAGACAAGATGCAATAATTATGTAACATGAACAGCTGCCGTTTATCAGGCACCCACTGTGCTCTCAGCGGAGTTCCAAGTGCTTTACAGTCATTATCTTGAATCCTCATGAGGTTTAAGTATTATTATGCCCATTTTACAAATGAGAAGCTCGGAGAGGTGAAGTGACTTGCTCAAGGTCACTCAGCTACCAAATGGCAGAGGCGGCTTGATTAAGAGTAAAATCATGGTAGAAATAATAATAGCAATGTCACATGACAGCTACCATTCTGTGATTGCTGACCATGTGCCAAGGACTCTGCGAAGTACTTTATAAATGTTAATTGTCAAGGGCTGATGGCTAGTGGATTGCAAAAGAGAAGAAGGATATGAGGGAGCTGAGTAAAGAGATCTGTCAGGAGTAGTGACTGATGAGGAGTCAGGTTGCTGGGCAGTGTTTGAAGGAAATGGCTACTGACTTTGGTCTCCGATCTTCCTGCCCCTCCAGGAGGAGGTGGGAGCTGAAAAGGGTTCTATGGTATATAGAAAGTGGGGCTGACATTTCCCAAACCTCTGCTCTATCCAGGCCCATGGCCTGCAATGTATTATTTTATTTTATTCCTGACTCTCCCATGAGTTAAAAGATGTCCCCATTTTCCAGATGCGGAAAGCAAGGAAGGGACGTGAGGATGTGTAGGGAGTGTGAATTTGTGTCTTTCTGACCCCAAAGCCAGTGCTTGTCCACTCTATCATCCTGCGTTGGAGAACTAGGGCTGAAAGGTGTTGCAGCTTCTGGTTTGGGAACAGAATGGAGAAGTACAGGGACAGGAAGAATGGTCGGGGAATAAAAGACCCGAGGAAAGGGAAAAAAAGATCTGAGGAGCCATATTATGAGAGAATCGAATTAGACCTTTATGACTTTTACAAAGATAAATAATTTTAAAATTATTATAAAAGCAATTCTGCCCATTGCATAAATTGGAAAAATATTGAAGAGTGTAAAAAAGGAAATAACAATCGCCAGAAGAAAATCAGTAACATTTTGGTGTATTTCTTTCTAGTTTTTGTTTTTCTATATGATATTGTATTCTGTCTTTGTAAATTATAACTATAGATCACCCCACATAACAACGCTCTCTTTGTAAATATAATTTACAAATGAAAATACCTTTTGTAAGAATATAAACATATTAATATTTAGAAGAGAAAATACAAATGTGCAAAAAGAATAAAAATTATCTACATTTTCACCATTCAGGGAAAACTACTGTTAACATTTTGACGTATCTACACACACAGACATCATTATGCATACATGTGTATATGTTAACATATAGCACACACATATATTTATAAAAATGAGATCATAAGACACATTTAAAAAAAAATCTTGATTGTTTTTACCTAATATAACATGGATAGCTTTTTGAGTCAGTTCATGTAAATTCGTCTTTTTCAAAGGCTCCATAGTCTATATGGAAATATCATGATTTATTTGCCCATTTCTCTAAAGATTATCTAATTTATTTCTGCCTTTTTATTAGAAATAACAAAAACACTAAATAATTATTAAAATTATACTCAGTAATCAAAATAATAGAAATTAAAAATTGCTTCCTACATCTTTGTAATGTATTTTTTAATGACTGTATAATAGTCCTTGCAGGAGAGAGCATGACCTTCACCATTCCCCTGTCATAGGATGTCACTTCTAGTCTTGCACTACTGTAAATTTCCTGTGACCAGTATCTTTTCTCTAAATAACTTCTGGTTATTTCCTTGAGGTGATTCTCAGTTAGTGCTTACTAGGTTACTTGCCTGACCTCCTTGCCCCTTTTCCACAGGCTTACCTCTTCCCAGCTATGGCCATTTTTAAGGCAGAAGATGCTAGCGGGGAGGCAGCAGCCATGTTGAACAATATGCGTGTGTATGGCACCTGTGTGCTCACCTGCATGGCCACAGTGGTGTTCGTGGGTGTCAAGTACGTCAACAAGTTTGCCCTTGTCTTCCTGGGTTGTGTCATCCTCTCCATCCTGGCCATCTATGCTGGGGTTATCAAATCTGCCTTCGATCCGCCCAACTTCCCGTAAGTACTGCTGCTCTGAGTCTAAGGCATTGTCCTCCTCCTCTGTGGCTCAGTTTCAGGTCTGCACACCAGTCTTTGCCAACGTCTCTCTCCCCATCTCCAGAGTCAGAATGGTTTTGGATTCAGAGCAACCTCCCCTGGGAGGGAAAATCCTGGTTTGGGGACAATCTCTGTAGGGTAGGATGACATTTCTGGCAGTGGGCACATTTCCTTTGTGAGGGTCAACTGCTTGCTGGTGGGGTGGACTGAAGAAGAGCCAACTGGAACAATTTCTAAAGGAATGAACACTCTGTGTTAGGAAAACATTCCGGGGTGGGGAGACAACCTCCTGGAGTGGGACAACTACTTAGTGTTAAACACCTTCTCTAGCATAAGAAAGGACACAGAAGAGAATGTGGTCCTGCCTCTCTTTCTAGGACAAATTCCCCTATGTCCCACTGCCCAGGAGTCACACCCATAGACTGCTGTCCACGGTGCTGAAACATCATTTCTCTAATGCGGTGGTACTGGGCTGTGGCAGCGTATTAGAATCGCTTGGGGGAGCTTTGAAAGACGCCAGTCTGGGCTCCATCCTAATTAAATCAGAATCTCTGGATATGGGGCCCTGGCATCTGAGTTTTTTTAGAGCTCCCCCGGCGGCTCTATTGTGAAGCTGGAGCAAGGTTATGTCGCTCCCCATCTTCCTCCCTTGTTTCTCTCCCTAGGATCTGCCTCCTGGGGAACCGCACACTGTCTCGCCATGGCTTTGATGTCTGTGCCAAGCTGGCTTGGGAAGGAAATGAGACGGTGACCACACGGCTCTGGGGCCTTTTCTGTTCCTCTCGCTTTCTCAATGCCACCTGTGATGAGTACTTCGCCCGAAACAATGTCACAGAGATCCAGGGCATTCCTGGCGCGGCCAGTGGCCTCATCAAAGGTCTGGGGGAGGGGAGAGGGCTGGTGTCTAGGGAATGCTCAGGGATTGTGGGTTAAACAGTTAGGATTAAGGGACTCTACTTAGGATTCAGTTAAAGTCAATCAATTTTAATTGATCACCTACTCAGGGCCATGTTCTCTCTTTGGGATCATGGAGGGGTAGTGATGAAAGGGAGCCTTTGAGTATCTTATCACCTAATAGGAAATAAAGTCATTAGCTTAACCAGCACCTACTAAGTGCCTAGAAATGTGCTAAGCATCAGGAACACAACATAAATAAGTCACAGTCCTTGACCTCAAGGAGTCTAATGGCAGACATAAATGCATTAGCGAATAAATTCTGATATGTGTAGATGTGTGTTCAATGAACAGAGACCTTCCAAGAGAGGGAGTGGTCATGTGTATAAGGTGGTGAAATGAGGCTTCCTGGACTCATCTTAGAAGGCTTTTGAAGGACAAATAAGAGGTTTTCAGTTATATTAAGGAAATGAAAGAATTCCAGGCAGAAGAACAGCTTGCCTAAAAGCATGCAGACACAGAGGAGCATATTGTGTCCTTCGAATCACAAGTAATTTGGAATGACTGGGGCATAACGTTCAAAGAAGGAGGGGCAAGAGATGATACTGGAGAAGCTGGCATGAGCCAGACTGTGGTGGTCCTTGAAAGCCATTTTGAAGTGTTTGGACTGGGTCCTGAGGGCAGTCAGGAGACACCAAAGGGTTTTGAGTGAGGAACATGGTCAGCTTGTCATTTCTGAAGGTTTACTCTGGTTGCTAATGTGGATGGGCTAAAATGGGGGAGAGAGCAGAGGCAGTGAGTCCAGGAGGAGGCTGACATTGAGTCCAGGTGAGGGATGATGGTTTTCTGACCTACAGTGAGGGAGTGAGAATGGAGAATGTCAGTAGGAATGGAACAGTGTTCTCCACCAAGGCTGTTTTGCCTCACAGGAGACATGCGGCAACGTTTCGAGACAGTTTTGGTTGTCACACTGGAGGGTTATTATTGGCATTTAGTGTGTAGACCCCAGGATGTTGCTACACATCCTATAATGCTGCAGGACAGCCCTCCAGAGCAAAGAATTATATGTCCCCGAATGTCAATAGTGCTTAAGTAGAGAAACACTGGGAAGGAGAGAAGGGGCACATTTGAGAAATATTTAGGAGTAATGGACAGGAATTGGAGATGGTTTTGAAATGCAGATGGAGAAAGGAAGCAGTTGAGGGCAATGTCAAGGTGTCTGAATTGATGGTAGTGCCCTTTACTGAGATAAGGGATCCAGGAAAGGAGTTGGTCTGGGGTGGGTGGGTGATGAGATCAGTTTGGGACATTGAATCTGTCTGAGATAGGTGTGTCTGCCCCAGTAAACTAGGTGATTTGAGGACAAAGACCAAATCTGATTCATGTGCAAAACCCCTGCATGTGGTGTGGCCAAAAGCAGGATCTTAAGAAATGTCCATGGAAATGAAACAGAGCCAAGGCCCCGGGAGAGGTTGTTGACCTTCACCCTTCTTTTTGGTCACCCAACTCCTGGCCCCAGAGCTCTGCTATCCTGACTTCTGGTCTTTCCTGAGCATCTTGTCTCCCCCACAGAGAACCTCTGGAGCTCCTACCTGACCAAGGGGGTGATTGTGGAAAGGCAGGGGATGCCCTCAGTGGGCCTGGCTGATGGCACCCCTATCGACATGGACCATCCTTATGTCTTCAGTGATATGACCTCCTACTTCACTCTGCTGGTTGGCATCTACTTTCCCTCAGTCACAGGTGAAGGGGAGCTCAGAAGGGGAGGACTCTCGGTGTGGATGGGTGGGAGACAGTCAAGGATTATGTGGGGAATTTCTTGTCTAACAACCCCATCACATAGGCAGGAGCCGACAACTCAGTTCTCATTGGGCGGATGAGGGAATTAAGGCCAGGAGAAGCCAAGTAACATGTCCAAGTTCTCACAAAAATCCATGTACCAAGACCAGATCCCAGGCTTCCTGACTCCAAAGCCGGGGTCCTCTCTCCTCAGTCTGTCTGGTCTCCTGTGGCTCCTGTCCCAGCTGCTCTGTTCACAGGGATCATGGCTGGTTCTAACCGCTCTGGAGACCTGCGGGATGCCCAGAAGTCAATTCCCACTGGCACCATCTTGGCCATCGCCACCACCTCTGCTGTCTGTATCCTGCACGGCTGGGCTGGGACCACAGTGGGTAGGGAGGGCTAGAGGGCAGGCAGCTGCTTCCTCACCTGCTGGCTCAGGAGGGGTGGCGATGGAGAGGAATACAACCCTAGAAATTCTCCTTCATTCTCTGCTGCAGATATCAGCTCTGTTGTTCTGTTTGGGGCTTGCATTGAGGGGGTCGTCCTGAGGGACAAGTAAGTAAGGGAATCAGGGCTGATCCTGTTCTGTGGGGTGGGCATAAGGGGCTGAGTTCTGGGAAACAGACCCGACAGAGGGTGCTGAACCTGTGCGAGAGGGCTTGTGGGAGGGAGGCCGCAGAGAACTGCTTGTCAACTCACCTTCTTATATTTCATCTTTCTCATGTCGCTTCAGCTCAAGAAGCTTGAATGATGTCTCTTTTTCCTTTAGGATACTGACACTTTCCTTTTCTTTTTCTTTAAAATCTATTAATTCATTTACTATTTCCCGGATATAACCATGTGTTGGTCACTGTCCAGGGTCCTGGGGAGAACAAAATTAAACAACCTATGGCTTTTGTCCTGAAGGATCTCTTTGTGCATGGTAACCGTAGTCGTCAACAGACTTGAAATGCAGAGCAGTAGGGGTGGCGATAAAATAAAGCACATGCCCTATGGAAACACATAGGAGGCTGCAATCCAGTCCTCAGAGGGTCGGGGAGGAGGAGGTGACTAGAGGTGCCTCATCCACATTTTCTCATTTATCCTTCCTACTTTAAATGTTGAGTAGAGATTACTTAGATGTCTAGAAAGGGAACGAGTATTCCAGGCAGTGGGAACAGCAGAAACAAAGATGGAGGAGAGAAACAACTAAGAGTGTGTGTGTGTGTGTGTGTGTGTGTGTGTGTGTGTTTGCATGCACAAGTGCCTGTAGCTATAAGCAGTTAGATCTTCTGGAGCATACACTTCTGAAGAGTGTGTACATACACAACCAGGAGGGTGAGGTAGGAGATTCTATCCCAGAAGCCAGTTTCTATGGTCCCATCCTGGCTTCTATAAGGTGGGGAATGGAGGACATGAGGCTGGAGAGTTAGGCTGGAGCCAGTCTTGGAGGCCTCATTTTCAGTACCAGGAAATTGGAGCTTTATTTTATAAAAAATGGGGGAAACTCTGAAGGGTTTTAAGCAGAGGAGCGACCTGGCCAAATAGATGATTTATATATATTACACCTATTAGTTTTTAGGGCAACTTAAACTCTACTTATCTCATTTTGCTTAATCAGAGACCTCCCACAAGATTGCAAGGGGTTCAACAGGTCATCCAGTATAATTCATCATCTCATCCTTTTGTATGAAATGGGTTTATAATGATTCTCATTTTATATTGAGGAAACTGAGGCAAGAAGAGGTTAAATGACTTGCCCAAGGTCACACAGACAGAAAGTGCCCAGAACATCAGGGCCTTTGTCTCTCCCTTTGTCCCTACAAGGGCCTAGCGCTGTGGAGGGCAGACAGCTGAACCTGAAGATGGTATGGGAGACCTGCCCTGGAGATCCAGGTGCCACTACTCACCTACCATCTCCTGTCCCTTTGCTGCTTCATTCCAGGTTTGGCGAAGCTGTGAATGGCAACCTGGTGGTGGGCACACTGGCCTGGCCATCCCCCTGGGTTATCGTCATCGGATCCTTCTTCTCCACCTGTGGGGCTGGGCTGCAGAGCCTGACAGGGGCCCCACGCCTGCTGCAGGCCATCTCCCGGGATGGCATTGTGCCCTTCCTGCAGGTCAGTGGAGGGCAGAGTGTGGGGAGAACAGAACACTCCTTACACCAGCCATCCAGGCCCCCGCCCAGAGAGGCTACGTGGTGAGCCAGGGACATGGCAAGCCTTGAACTGCCTTCTGGGGCCCTTCTGCTCTGTGCTGCTGTTACAAAGAATGTGTGTGCTTTATTTGGGATTTGGCCCACGGCCAGTGCCATCTCTTTAGGCAGAGTCGTCTGCTCTTAGGGGAAAAATAAATGGCCCTCCTTTGGTCTAGCGATCGGGCAGGGACTCAAGGAAGCAGCCAAAGGGCAAGAAAGGGGCAATGCTCTCCATGATGCTTAAAAAAAAGATTTATGGTGCACACAGTCACGGCCACTTGCTGGCCTCCTGTAGTTCCTCTCCCATCTGTCCTCTTCATTTCCCCTTAAGGGATCATTTGAACTTTATTGCACTGGGGTACCAATGTCAGGGTGGGTGAGATACAGCAAAATCCTGGTATTCCCTTGGGTACCGCTAAAATATGAGAAATACAGCATCCTCTCCCTACCTCCTCCTTGGTTTGGGGACCTTTGCCTCTAAAGCACTGGTCCCCAAGACTGGAGGAGACACAAGAAGTCCATAAGGTCTCAGGCCCCCATGACGGTTGCCCTGTCCTCAGGTCTTCGGCCACGGCAAAGCCAATGGAGAGCCAACATGGGCCTTACTCCTGACTGCCTGCATCTGTGAGATCGGCATCCTCATTGCATCCCTCGACGAGGTCGCCCCTATTCTCTCTATGTGCGTGCTCGCTGTGACCCTGGACAGCCACCCAGACACAACTCCAGGAGGTCCCCCACTGTCATGGAAACCCATCCTTTGTTATACAGAGATTTATCCCCATATGTGTCAGGGTGTGTTGTAAGGGGATTTGGCCTTTGAACCCCTTCCTAATCACCAGAACGTGATTCGGCCACCCCCAACATTCCTTTCCCCTTTTCTCCCTTTCTTCCTCTGTGTTTCTCTTTCTGCCTCTCCTTGCATCTCTGTCTCTCCTGGGGGCCTTTCTGCGTTCCAGGTTCTTCTTGATGTGCTACATGTTCGTGAACCTGGCCTGTGCAGTACAGACGCTGCTGAGGACGCCCAATTGGAGGCCACGCTTTCGATATTACCACTGGTGGGTGCCTGTTCCCCCTCCCTGCCCCACAGAACCATCCTCTCATCCCATCCCAATCCCCACCTCACCCAGCCCATCCCCTCCAGGTCTAAGAGTCCCAAACTCCAGCTTTTGTAACCCAGCTAGCATAAGAAAGTTCTGGAGAAGGTTCTCTTATAATCACTAGTAATAACATAACACAGTCATAAATGGTTTAAGCTGTAATCCCTCCCCTGTCCATAATGTTCACCATCTTACCATATGGGTGAGGAAAGATCAGTGTCTTCAGCTGTGAAATGGAATGATAACTGCCCTTACCTCATAGGGCCCTTGTGAGCATCACAGTGCTTGGTGCCCGGAAGATGCTCCTTATGTGGAGGCTGGGGTTCTTCTGGTCATTTTACTTTAAGCTTCTTCATCCTCACAATAGGCCCATGGGGCAGACAGAACGGGAACGATCATGCTTATTCTGCCAAAAGGAAACAGAGGCTTAAACAGGGGAAGGAACTGGCTCAAAGCCTCCCGGCAAGACTGGCATATCTGTACTAGAACCCAGGTGCCTGACTCGCACTGAGTGCTCCTGCTTTGCCAGTCACCTCTTCCTGGGGGCACACTCTTCCTGGGAGATCCTGCTTCAAACTCTCCCCAGAGACCCCTGCCCCAGGACCCACCTGGAAGGGCGGTCTGGCAGGGTCTAAGGCTCTGGGGCAGGGCAGGGTGCTGACTCGGGAGGTGGATGGAGCGTGGGCTGGTGCCCTGTCTGTGGCTGCTCGTCTGTCTGAAAGGTGCCTTATCTCTGCGGTGCTCATGGGGGTGATGGCGTGAGTTCCCCTAGACATGGCTATGCCCTTCAGCTCTTGCCCAGGCCCTGCTTCATCTAACTCTTGCTGTCTGAGCCTTGGAACCGGTGACAGCCCTGCCAGGGCTCAGAGGCTGGGTCTCCTTCCCATTGTGTAGGACACTCTCCTTCCTGGGCATGAGCCTCTGCCTGGCCCTCATGTTCATCTGCTCCTGGTATTACGCCCTGGTAGCCATGCTCATTGCTGGGCTCATCTACAAGTATATTGAGTACCGTGGGTAAGTGGAGGAGGAGGGGAGGAGTGGGAAGGGGGATGGGTGGTGGGGGGGTGGGATGGGGTGAAGCGGGCAGTGGATCTAGAGTGGAGGAGGGGGTGACATGGGGTAGGACTGGGAGATAGATAGGGGACAGGAGCAGAGAGAAGGGGCTGAAGCTTTGAGAAATGAAGGTGTCAGGAGCAACATGCATGTCTTGTCTGAGCCTGAGATAGAAGGCTCTGCCCTGAGGTGGCCACTTCAGTGTGGACCATTCCACCTGACACTCCCTGGCTTTCTGCCCTCATGTGATCCCCTTCCTGGCCCCCAGGGCGGAGAAGGAGTGGGGCGATGGGATCCGAGGCCTGTCTCTCAGTGCTGCTCGCTATGCCCTCTTACGCCTGGAGGAAGGGCCTCCGCACACCAAGAACTGGAGGTAAGCATGGGAGCACATGTGTGAAGGCTCAGTGAGGAAGGGAGCAGACCCTGACCTACCTCACCTGCTTTGTTCTGCTGAGTGGTGCTCCTGCCCCAGTGGTATGTCCTCAGCCTCTCAGCTCAGCTCCATCCAAAACCTTCCCACCTACAGCACCGAGGCTGGGCTGAGTGCCAGACATTTGTTCTCCAAAACTGCCACTCCAGTTTTCTGGCCATCTAGTCATCCATTCATTTATTCTGTTATTTATTTTAAAAAATGTATGAATGCATGAAATGTGCCAAGCCCTCTTCTGGTCTGGGGATAAAGTGAGTTCACAGTTCTGTGAAGAAGGCGCATACAGAGACAGAGAAACACAATATCATGTAGCATTTGCTCTGGGAGAGGTGGGATCAACCACTTTGAGAGTTATAGGGTCTCCGAGAAATCTCTAGATTTATAACAATCGCCCGCCCCCCATTTTTATTCATGTGAAAGTCAGGGACCAGAGAGGGTTCAGAAGTCATAAAAGGCAGAACTGGAACCAGCATCATCAACTCCTGCATCTTAGCCCAGGGTGCTTCCTAACCAACTGCTGTGCAAGCCCAACCCCTCATTTACCTCCCTCAGGTTCACTTTGCCAAGAGCAAAGCCTGGAACTCTGAATTATACCTAGGACATCATTGTCTTGTCTTTGCTGATGTCTACTAAACTGGGCTTCCAAAGACCAGAGCTTCGAATTATTTGTCTGTGAATTCTCAAATGCTTAGTGCAGGGTCTAGCCCAGAGTAGGTGCTTATTAAAAATGCTATTAAATTGATGGGTGGTTGGATGAATAAGATGGATAAATGAATAAGAAAATCAGTGGATAAATAGACAAGTGGATGGCTATGCATGTACATATATATATGGGAGGGTGGTTGGGTGAATAGATAAATGTATAAATCAATGGTGGTAGGTTGATGTATGGGTAATTGAGTGAATAATGCATGTATAGGTAAATGAATATAGATATAAGTGGACGACTGAAGGATAAAATAGATGGGTGGGTGGTTGAGTGGATGGATGGATGAGTGAGGTAGATGGAGAAATGGATGAGTGGACGGATGGATGTGTGGGAGAGGTTGCATGGGTTGATATTCAAGGAAATGGATGGGCGGCTATTTAGGTGGATGGATGGGCGATGGGAATGTAGGTAGATGTGGGTATAGAAGATGGATGATTAATGAACTCACTGGTGTATAGGTGTATGGTGGGTGGTGGTTGGGTGGGTAGTAGAAGGATCATGTGACTTTGGACCCTCTTCAGGCCACAGCTGCTGGTGCTGGTGCGTGTGGATCAAGACCAGAATGTGGTACACCCACAGCTTCTCTCGTTGACATCCCAGCTCAAGGCAGGCAAGGGCCTGACCATTGTGGGCTCTGTCCTTGAGGGCACATTTCTGGACAACCACCCCCAGGCCCAGCGGGCAGAGGAGGTGAGTGGAGGCCCTGGTGGATGACAGTCTTTGCCCCTTTATACTTTCCTTCCTTCCCACCCGTGGGATCAATGGGGGCTCAGACTTTACTGTCCTTTTACTTAGAAGAGGGGTCTAAGGGCTTAGGGAGTGAGTTCCTTAGAATCCACTCACAGAACCAAAGACCATCAGAGGGGCCCATTTTATGGATAAGGAAACTAAGGCTTAGAGAAGCCAGGTCCCCGGTCTAGACAGAAAACAGAGACTCAGATTGGGACTGCTTGACTCCTACTCCAGACTTCTCCCTGCCAAAGTTAAACCTTTCAAAGTGATTTCACATCTGTGGAGTCAGCAAGGTGAGTAGCCACGTCTGGCGCAGGAAGAAACTATGGAGCACGGAAGGAAAGCAACTTGCTGGAAGTCACAAAGCTGGCTGGAAGCATAGTCAGGATTCGAACATGGGTCCCTGGCTCCATGTCACCTGCTTTTGTCCCCCTCCACTGGCCCATGCTCACAGAGCGGTGTACGGAGCCATGTGGGCTGGGCCGGCCAGCGTCTCCATTAAGAGGCACTAACGGGTGTCAGAACCTGGTGGGTAGCAAAGGAAGTGGGTTCTGTTTACGATTCGGGCCTCTCTCCCCTCGGGCTGTGACCAGTTGTGGAGAGAGGAAAGGGGGCCTGAGTGAGATGAGGTGATCTGGGTAGGGGCACCCCTAATGGCTTATGACAGTTGCTGTTTCTGCCTCACTGGGCCGTTCACACCAATCTGTCAGAGCCCAGAGCTGGAGGCTTCCACTGGTTAGTTTAATTCAAGGTGCAGTGGCTGAGGATGTGCTGTGCACCAGGCACTGAGCTAGTCACGGGGGAGATGGAGATGTATGAGACCAAATCATAGCCCTCAATGTGGTCACTCAGGGCTGGTGGGGAAGATGGAACATTCACAGAAGGCGCTCAATTCATTTGATGCTGATAGGTGCTATGCTACCGTTTACGATTTGTCAGGCAGTATACTAAGCCCTTACCCCACATTATGTCATGTGATGCTCTCTATTCCTAAATGAAGTAGCTGTTGTGATTCCCACTTAACAGATGAGAAAACTGAGGCTCAGAGAGGTTAGGCGATTTGCCCAAGGTCTCACAGCCAGGAGGTGGCAGAGGTAGGAATTGAAGCCTCTCAGTTTAACATCGGGGTAGTAATTAAGACTGTGGGGGCTGGGTCAGACCCTTGGAGTTGAACCCCTACGATAGCAGCCATTAGCAATGTGGCCTTAAGCAAGTTTTAATTTCTCTGAGCCTCAATTTCTTCATCTGTAACATGAGAGTAATAAAACCACTTTTGTCATAATGCAGATTAAATGCTAACTTAAAAAAATTGTTAAACAAAGTGGCCATGCAGAGAAGCCCAGTTTCACTCTGGGTGGGAGGTGGCATCTGAAGAAGGTGACATTTGATTTAGGTCGGGCAGTGGGGAGGGGGTCTAGGTGGTGGTGGAGAGCTTACAGGATGGTGGGAAGTGTGGGGTTCAGTCATGAAGAGCTTTGATTGATCAACAAGGAATAGGGAGCCATAGATGATGGGCGGCCATGCACAACTCTGGCACCAGAGGCTGACATGATCACAGCTGAGCTTGAGGAAGATCAGAACGATGGAGGGAAAAGATGGGAGGAAGGGAGGCTGCAAGCGGGTCGGGGTCGGGGAGGCCTGAGGCTGGTTCTTTCCTGACGCCCCTCCCCCCATCCCCAGTCTATCCGGCGCCTGATGGAGGCAGAGAAGGTGAAAGGCTTCTGCCAGGTAGTGATTTCTTCCAACCTGCGTGATGGCGTGTCCCATCTGATCCAGTCCGGGGGCCTTGGGGGGCTGCAGCACAATACTGTGCTAGTCGGCTGGCCCCGCAACTGGCGACAGAAGGAAGATCATCAGACCTGGAGGAACTTCATCGGTAAAGCTGGGCGGGCTGGGGGCGCTGGAGCGCTGGGGGCGGTGGTGGATCAAGTGGAGGGCTCTCGGTTCTCCTTTGAGCCTGGGGCTGTTTCCCAGGCATGACAAGGGTGGATTCAGCATATGCGGGTGACCAAAGCAGCCATGTGCCAAGCACTGTGCTGGGTGCTGGGGACCCAGGTGTGAAGGAGACAGTCTTGGCTCCTACTGAGCTCACAGCCCTGGAAGAAGACAGTGCATGGCTGTAGGAAGAGCTACAGCTCTGAAGTCCCAGAGGCCCCGGTTTAAATCTCACCTCTGGTCCTTCCTAGCTGTGTGATAGTTCACAAGTGACTCACCCTCTCTGAGCATCAGAGTCCTTGGTAGTAGTAGTTGGTAATGGTAATATAATAACTAACATTTATAGACTGCGTTCTGTGTGCCAGAGGAGTTGAAGCTTTTTCTAAGTCTCTAATTCAGCAGTGCTGTGAGGGCTAGATGTTGTTACCTCCATTTTATGGGTGTAAAGCTGAGGCACAGAGACATTAAAGAATTTGCTGGTATATCCAGAAGCTGCACTGTTAACTCCAGGCTATTTTTTCTCCTTTGTAGGTAGATAATAGTTACAAGGTGGTTGGGAGGATTAAATGAGGCCATGCATGGTAGAGTTTTTAATGATCAGAAAGGGCAGGTGATGCTATTGTCGCTTGACAGGTGGGGAAACTGAGGTGCAGAGAGGTTAAGGGGCTTTTCTAAATCCAAATAGCTAATAAGTGACGAGGCCCAGGTAGATGCTGGTTTTCTGACTACTCGGCCCAAGGCCAAGGTGGGGTAGGGTGAGGTGGAGTGGGGTTCTGGAGGCCAGGAGTCCCTGTGGCTGCTGCTGGGTGCAGAAGGAGACCAGGGTCACTGTTTTCCTGTCTGACCTTCTCCTTGGCCTCCCCTAGAGCTGGTCCGGGAAACCACTGCTGGTCACCTGGCCCTGCTGGTCACCAAGAACGTTTCTATGTTTCCCGGGAACCCCGAGCGCTTCTCCGAGGGCAGCATCGACGTCTGGTGGATCGTGCACGACGGAGGCATGCTCATGCTGCTGCCCTTCCTGCTGCGGCATCACAAGGCGAGTGTATGTGTGTGCGTGTGTGTGCGTGTGTGTACGTGTGTGTGTGTGTGTGCATGTGCACATGTCTGTGGGCGAGGCTCACAGGCTCTGGCCAGGGCCGGCCTCCTTGTAAGCTCCTGGCAAAGGGATACGATCACCTCCTCTGTTTTGATGTTAGGAACTGACACTGTCTCCCTTGCAGGTGTCCTTGCCTTGTAAAGGAGAGCAATGCTCAGCCCAAGCAAGTGACAAGTGACACGTTAATGGGGGACCCTCACCTGCAGGGGAGTTTTTGTAGGGAGTGGCCACTGAGGTCGAGGATTTGAGTCTGCATGTATGTGTGGCAAGGTGGGTGGGAAGGGAGAGGGACAAGGTCCTCTCTAGGTTCTGGCTCTGGATCTCCTCACTGCATCAGGGCTGGACCTTTCTGGGTCTCCTTCTCCCCTCTAGGTCTGGCGGAAATGCAAGATGCGTATCTTCACTGTGGCCCAGATGGACGACAACAGTATCCAGATGAAGAAGGACCTGACCACATTTCTGTACCATTTACGTATCACTGCAGAGGTCGAGGTGGTGGAGATGGTGAGCGCCCAGGAGTCACCCCTGAAGTTTCGGAGTCCCACCCACTTGGCCCCCTTTCGTCTCTGTCCTAGCACCAATTAAGGCAACCCCAACAACCATCAGCTTATGATCCCTTCCCTCACATCAGCTTATGGATCCCTTCCCTCACATCCACTTCTTAGCCTCTCACACTTTTACCCAAGTGTCTGTACATCTGTCCGTCCATCCATCCCTTCCTCCCTCCCTCCCTCTCTTCTTTTTTAAGAATAGCCATGTCTAATACTGCTCATGATATGTCAGGCACTGTTCTGTGTACTTTATATATGTTGGTTCTCGTAGCAACTAATGAAATAGATACAATCATTAGAATTTCCATTTTAGGGAGTTGAGGTACAGAAAGGTTAAATAATTTGCCCAACGATACACACTAAGTGGCAGAGCCAGGGTTCAAAGCCAGGCAGGCTTGCTCTAGGATTACACTATATAACTTCTCATCCATCTATTACCCTCAGTTTATTTATCCATCCACCCATCCCTCTGTGTATTCACTAATCTACCCATATGTTTATTAATGTAGTCATTCACTCATCCATCTATTCATTCATGTATGTATTCATTCATCTCTTTGCTCCTTTTTAATTTCTTCTCTTTTCTATTCATGCAGGTAATTAATTAATTAATTCATTCATTTATTCATTCACCTGTTCATACGCTAGGTCCTGTGCTGGGCTGAGGAGGGAATGAGATCCATTGCCTTCAAGGAGCATTATCCTTGCCTCCGACAATTGTCGATTAAACTAGGTCATTGGCTAGGGAAGCGCTAGGCTGGCAGAAGGAAGGGGGCCTGCTTCCCTTCCCTCAGCCTTGCACCTGAGCTCAGCTCTCATGCTTTGCTCCCATGCCCCCTCACCCCTCCCTCTTCCCTGTCTGCCTACAGCATGAGAGTGACATCTCAGCTTACACCTACGAGAAGACATTGGTGATGGAGCAGCGTTCCCAGATCCTCAAACAGATGCATTTAACCAAGAACGAGCGGGAGCGGGAGGTGAGGTTGCCCTCGCTGGGCTCTCAGAACCTCAAGCTGCTGCCAGCTCTGGGTCTGCTCAGGGTTGGCACTCCTGGCCATTGGCACTGTCATCTTCACCTAGAGCATTACTCATCACCCTTATTCCTCCTGGCACTGGGCTCACTGGCAGTGGGGTTACATATTGGAACTGCACCTAGCACGCCCCCCAGCCGGATGCAGAGGGGCTGTGGCATGGGTGACGTATATTCCCCTCTGTGTATGACTTCTGGGGCCCAAGGGAGAATAGGGATCCTAAATACGTATGGACGATGGATGAGCTGCCTGTGTAGGAGACAAGGGATCATGTGACAGCTCCTCAGAGAGTGGGTAACAGATGGATATTTAGGGATGTAGCTGATGGTGGGAGTTAGGGGTAAACCTCCAAGAATGTGATGAATGAGTTCTCAGGGGTAATGATGATGAGCCTCCCATGGGGTATGGGTGTAAGATCTCCTATGTAGGGGTAATATGGGACCACTAGTGCCCTGGAGTTTGGATAAAAGTCCCTCCCCAGGGAGTGGGCTCCTTGGGGAAATGAATGATGGTACCTCAGGGCTGGGGATAGAAATTTCTCAGAGATGAGTGACAGGTTGCCTGGGGAATGGATGGCAGATCTTATAGGTGAAGGTGACAGACCATGGTTGATGAGTCTTCCAGGTGTGGATAATATATTTCTCAGATAGTGTTTGATAGATCCTCAGGAGGATGACTGATGGCTTCCTCTTTGATCTGAGAAAGAGGTCCCTCAAAGGATGTTATCCAGGGGTGATAGCAAAAATCATAAGAAATGGCGTATGCACTGACCAATCAGAACTGACACTGGACCATAGTGCTAAGGTGGAGCCCTGCAGGGCCACATGCTAATCCTTTGGTTGCCAGATGGCAGGGAGGTGAGGGGTTTTGGAGAGGAATTGCAGTGGCCAGGTCAGTGAGGCAATAGCTATTTGGTATGGAAGCACTGCAGTGTGTTAACGTTGGTACAGTTCCGGAAAGTGTGCATCCTGGCTGAACATCAGCTCTGGTGATAGCTCTTTGCAACGCATGGGTGATGACTCCCAGCAGAGCTGGCACCAACCTTTGTTTCTCCCTAGATCCAGAGTATCACAGATGAGTCTCGTGGCTCAATCCGGAGAAAGAATCCAGCCAACACTCGGCTCCGCCTCAATGTCCCAGAAGAGACGGCCGGTGACAGTGAGGAGAAACCAGAAGAAGAGGTGTGAAGCTGGGGTGGTTTGGCCCCAGCCAGTGGGAGCAGAATTTTGGCCTCCAAAGGGGTCATGTGCCACTCCTTTGTTCATCCCTCAGGTGCAGCTGATCCATGACCAGAGTGCTCCCAGCTGCCCCAGCAGCTCACCATCCCCTGGGGAGGAGCCTGAGGGGGAGGGGGAGGCAGATCCTGAGAAGGTGCATCTCACCTGGACCAAGGACAAGTCGGTGGCAGAGAAGAATAAGGGGCCCAGTCCTGTCTCCTCCGAGGGCATCAAGGACTTCTTCAGCATGAAGCCGTACGGGCTGGGGGCTAAGGGCTGGGGTCTGGGGTGAGCCTACAGAGTCTTTGCTCCCATGGCTGAGCAAATGGGCAGAAGGTGTCCTGGGTTGGCAGTTGGAAGACCTAGCCCAGACCTTGTCTTGGTTTCCCCATCTGAGGACTTGGGGATCTGGCCTGATTGCTAAGGGTCAGAACTCCCAGGTGCAGACAGTGGAAAGGTGAAGCCTGCGGAGGCTGGGAGAGCAGGGCCAGTGTGTAGTCAGGGTGGATGATGTTGGCTCACGTACCCAGCCACTCCTGCTTTTTCTGACCCCTTTCTTTTTCTTCCTCTCTGCTTCTCTTGTGTTTCCTGAAGGGAGTGGGAGAACTTGTAAGTGCTACAGAATTTTTTATTCTCTCTCCTTGGTTGGTCAGTGTCGCTTACTTACCTCACTCTACCACGAACCTTCAATTTATGCCCCTGACTTCTGGGGTCTCTGACTAGCTCAGCTTGGAGAGGTCTGGGGTTGGTGGTCCCTGGCTTGCAAGGATCGGGTCCCAGCAGCCCAGTGCACCTGGTCCCAACTCTCCCCTCTCCCAGGCTTCACGCGCCCTCCTCCCCTTCTTCCTCCCGCAGGAACCAGTCCAACGTGCGGCGCATGCACACAGCCGTGCGGCTGAACGAGGTCATCGTGAAGAAATCCCGAGATGCCAAACTTGTTTTGCTGAACATGCCTGGGCCTCCCCGCAACCGCAACGGTGATGAAAATTGTATCCTGGACTTAAAATTGAGGGGAAGTGGGAGGTGTAGGTCAGTGCATTTTGGTCCCTAGCCTTGGGATGGAAGAGCTGATCAGGTCTGGCTTCAGGATCAGCACCTCGGACAGGGACGCGGGTCTAGAATTCCTTGGGAGCCCAACGCGACCCAAATCCATCGGGAGGGAATGGGACAGGTCTTTCTCCTTGACCGGCACTCAGACATGGAGTTCCTCGAGGTCCTCACCGAGCACCTGGACCGGGTGATGCTGGTCCGCGGCGGCGGCCGCGAGGTCATCACCATCTACTCCTGAGAGCCAGGACCTGCCACCCGGGCCCTAGCGAGCCCGGCCCGCGGCCCCGGAGCCCTCGCCGCGCCCCCCGCCGCTGTCACCGTTTACATACAGACCCTGTGCCCGCACCCTGGCCCCTTTCCCCGTCGCCTGAAGCCCGGAGACCACGTCCATCGGGGTTGACTCGGAGAGGACCGCCCCCCCCCACGCGGAGACGAGAGCCCGAGTCCCCAGCTGGCGCGCGCCGTTCTGTCGCACCGGCTGCGCTGCCCTTTTTCTAAGCCGGGCCTCGCCCCGCTGGAGAAGCTTCAATAAAGGGCGAGAGGAGGCGTGGAGAGGAGCTGGGGCTATGAGGACCCCTAGGTAGTCCACGCGGCCCCTTCTCCTCTTCCCACGCCCCGCCCTGCCGGGGTGGGTCCTGCTGTGCGCTGCGCCCGCACCGCTCCCGGCTCCTGGCGGCCGCGCGGGAGCCGAGTGGGGCGGCTGCGCTTGGCCTTCTCCGCCGCCCCTTCTCACGGAGCCTCCGGGCGCGGGCCGGCCGAGCCTATACATAGTGTACAGGAAACATCGCGTGTATTTTTAACGTCCCCATATTTCTGTGACTAGAAGCGCAACGGACTTCTCTCGCTGCTGTGGCGCGCCCCCGCTGGGGGCGCCCGGGGGCGGCGGAGGCCTCGGGAGACTGGGATTTCCTGGACGTCCGAGAGTTTGAGAGCAAAAGTGCTTTAGGCCCAGGCGGGAGTCGTGGTCCTGGTCCCTCGACACCCCCGCCCCGCTCTCGCCTCCTTGCTATTTCCGCGCGCCCTTGGCTTCCGACCCTTCCCTCTAGTTCTTTTAGGAGATGAGGTGAGACGAGTGTCCAGCTTTTCCTGGATTCGCCTCCCAGCGGATGTGAGCTTCCACTGAGGCTGCAGAGAGGCGCGCAGCCTCGTCTCCTCGGCTCTTGTGCAAGCTGGGGCCAGGTTGGGGGGTGGGCGCTCCTCAGGGGACAAGGGAGAGAGGCCTCGCCCCACCCGGGTAGCCCCGCCCCGGTGCCTTCGCTGGGGGAGCAGGCGTCTCTCCTCAGTAGGCTTGTCGCCTGCTCCCCCTATCCTGTGGCTCCTTGCCAAAGACTGAAATCAGGGAGCTGGAGGGCGTCCCCTCCCCGGAATTTCTTCCCTGGGACAGGTGAAGGAGGATAGGGGAGGTTTTGGTATGGGAGCTTTGCCCACGGGGGAGGCCCCACGCGGCCCCTGATGCTCCCGCCCGTCCCCATTTAGCAGCTGGCAGCTCCAGCCTCGGGGACTCAGCCACCTTCTCCGCGTCCCGAGGCGGGCATCGCTGCTTAGCAGCGGCCTCTAGCTGCGTCTCCCAGGCACCTGGGCCTGGGGGAGGGCTGGAATCGCCATGTGCTTTGTTCTTAGCGCCTCTCTGCCCTCCTCCAACTGGGACCCAAGGCCTTTGGCTTCTCCAACTCCAGTCCTTGGCGCTTCTGCTCCACCAACCGGGTCAGAGGTGCCCTCTATTCTTAGAGAAGGCACATCGGCCAGGTTCCCTTCCCCCAGGGCACATTACTAAGGGGGACAGGCACTGCATGCTCGTTCCAGCGCCCTCTGGGACTGGGTACAGTACCTCCAGCCCCAGGGCCCTGACTTTTACACCTAGTTAGACATCCTGCCCACGTCCCTGAGCTGGGGCTATTGGGTACTTGTGACCTCACCATCTCTTTTCCTTTTTGAGCCCAAGCCAGAGTTGGAGCTGATGCCATCTAGACTGGGTCAGGTGTGGCTGGAGGTAGGTCTTGACATCTGCCAGTTAAGCCAAGGCCCTTCTGAGATTTGATCAGGGGGCTGGAGAGATTCTTCCAGGAGGTAATCAGGAAGTTGGAGATATTAGACACCAGCCCTCCCTGCTACCACCTTCTTACAAAAGACCTCTGAGAATCATGGCTGGGTCTAGCCTTCCAGGGGCCCAACCAAGCCTTTGGGCTCAAGTGGTGGCTGGGCAGGAGAGGGAGGAGGCTGTATCACTATCAGTTAGGGAACCAAAGTTGCACTATCTGGGCCCAGACTGTCTGGTTGGCAAGAGCAGTTTCCGTTGATGAAAACGAACATCCTACAACAAAAACCCAAGTTTTCTGTGCTACATGTGCAATATTTGTTATGAATGTTATCACGTCATTCATCAAATTATCTTTACAATCATTGTAGCTAGATGTTTCATGTCCATCCAAGTGACTTTTATTCCGAGTGCAATATTTCAATAGCCTTGTAGTGATAACTAGTGTTGCTTTTGTTTTAGACGATCTCCGTGCAGGGCAATGCAATTAAGTTGAAAACCCTTGTAAATAGGAGAGGTTGCAAACCAAATCAAGAGTATTTATTATATTATTAGGCCTGCCTTTAATTTTCAGTGTTTCAGTATTCCGCATTCTGCCTCAGTATTGATCTTGTGTTTTTTGTGCCAATATGAAAAGGAGAGGGTTGGTTCTTTCCTTTATTGTTGAATGCTCCCATTTAATGCTTTACAGCTTTTACTGTATTTTTTAGATTCCCGTCTGCACAAAATGCAATAAAAATAATTTTATTATACCCTTCACAGCCTGAGATGTACTTTTGGGACACATGAAAGGGTAAGAATCAGTAGGTGGGAAGAGGGATACTCAAGGTTGCTCTCCAGGAGGACCCCAGAAACACCTTCACTGACAGAAGAGGGATGGGCTGGTCACCCAGGTCTAGCTGTCTCGTGAGTGTACTGACAGTCCTGGGGCTGTCCTAGAGGGACAAAGGAACTGCCAGCAGGGGCTAGTAGAGGGAGCAATGCACTAACATCTCCTCTGAGGTAGTGAGCACTGACTAGTCAGGTTCAGTGCTGTCTGCATTTTTGGTCCCTACCCTACTTGGAGGCCTTGTTGCCTGTCACTTCACCACACCCATCCCAAGTTTCTTGATGAGGCCATTAAATGCTCTCCAAGGTTCTTACAGCTTCTGTAACTATGGTTGTGCCAACTTCCTGCATAACGGGCAGAACAGACGGTGGCAACTGAGATGAAATCAAAACAGGAGTGCCCTACTCCACTGGCCATCGGCCAGAAATGGCCTCCTCATGGTCCTGTTTCCCTTTCCGAGAATAAGAGGACAAGCCTGCCGACACACTCAAAGTCTACCACAAACAAGAATGTGTAACACCGCATTACAATTTGCCAGCAGGCTTTTGCTCTGAACTGTTATTAAAGCTTCTAACTAGGTGAGCTGTGAAAGAAAAGTTAGGCTTTAAGAGAGGTTTTGAGGCCTGAACACAGGCTGAGGACAGGAGGGGGCAGGCCTCATGCAGACTGAAACCAGTCGGTGCTCCGTCAGGAACCCTCACTTTCCGACCTTGGGCAGGAAGGCCGCGTCAGGTCCTGCAGATAGATAGTCACACCCAAAAAAGATGACACGGCTTTTACTTTTTCATTTTAATTAAAAAGTAATCATCTCATCTCATTAATAACACAAGAGTTCCAAAGAGAAAAAAAAAAAACACTATATAACACAAACAGGTCAGAACATAAAACGCTGCCATCTGGGGACCTTGAGGTTTTGAAACCATTGTTTGCTCTGCCATTGGCAGGGACCCAGCTGAAGTTACTGCTCTCCCTTGTCCCTGCCAGGGGTCCCTTGAGACTGCGATCCACAGGGCTCTAATGAGCACCATCCCTAGGGAGAGGGTAGTTTCCTTGGGCTCTTCGAGCAGCAGCCATTAGTCCTCCCTCTAATAATCTCTCTCTGGCTCAAAAGTTATGAACAGTCGCCTATATCAAGAACATGTCCAGCTACCAAAAGTCTGACACCAAAATGGTCCCTACCTCCTGCTACTCAGAAAATAGAACAAGAGTCCAGATGAAAACAAGAGCCTGATTTTTGAGCCAAGAGCTCAAAATAATCGCTAAAAAAATGGGTGTTCACCGCCAGAGTCCAGAGTTGCCGTCTCAATCCTGACTCCACGAAACTACTGCTGGAGAAGGAGAGGCTGACAAATGTTAAGGGGGTAGAGTGGCTGGGGCCCAGAGTCACAGTTTGTGTTAAACTGCTGGTGACTAGAGCTGTTCAGTCCATTGGAGATCCTCCAATGACATGAAAGCAAAAAAAAAGAGAAAATCCAAAATGAACCACCCTGGGTCATGCAGAAAAGTACCTGTTTCCGTGGCTGCAGACACTCCTCAACAACTCCAGGGAAGCCGATTTATGAATCCTCAAGCAGATCCCCCAACATAGGGGGTGGGGCATGACGCCGCCCTGCCTGCCAAGCCCAATCTACTATGCAACCCTAGGCAGGAGCTGTAGGCAGGAGCTCGAGCTCTGGTTGGCCTGTGCGAGGCTGGAAAACCTTGGTAGGTTCAAAATGAACAAAGGCAGTGGCTACTGACATGAAAATGCCATTCCAAACTCAGCCAATTGGGGCACTCCCCTCCATCCAGCTGACAGAGACCAGAGAAACCCATTTAATATAAACTGAGCCCAGACACCTATACTGCCACCCAAGTGACCCCAGAGATATTTATTTTCTACAAAAAAAAAACAAAAACAAAAACAACAACAACAAGAACAACAAAAATACAGCCCCAAATGCAGTATAAACTCTCGACTCTGGAAGGAATAAGTAACACAGCCTTGGGCAGAAGAGAGCAGGTGGTAGAAACTTATGACATTCGATGTGGACCTGGATAGGCGCAGAGAACATCCTCCAATAACTCTATTTAAACGCAATAGGTAGGAGGCGGCCAGGGATGAGGGGGTTGGGGGTAGTTGAGAGACTGAGCCTCAGTAATGCCTCTGGTAAGATCCCATGGGTGCCTGGGGCCGCCCCACCTGTGCTGTGGTTTGGCTAACCAGGTGAGAGAGAGCAGGGCCACTCTGGATCAGGGTATCCAGAGCCTTCTGTACACTTGGATTGTCAAAGTTGATACCCGTGGAAGACATGGGCCTCTGGCTGGCTATGTTGCTGGCAGGTGCCAGGCGACTGGAAGGCTGGCCAAAGAGCCCTTGGGAAGGAGCCCCAGGCCTGGGGCCCATGTTCCGAGCAGATCCTGCCTGTCCCAAAATGTTTGGAGGCTGATTGCCAGAGGCCTGTGATCTTTGCTGAGGCTGGCTGTTTGCTGCTGTGGAAAAATTCTGGTTCTGGGTGTTTCCGGCAGCGACTGAAGGGGATGCAGAGCTGCTATTGGCCGCGACCGTGCCACTATTGAAGAGGCTGAGGATTTTGGCCTGAAGCTCTTGCTGGGAGGTGGGGGGTGCAGCTGGAGTGGGTGTAGCAGAGGGGAGCACTTGGCCGCTCTGGAGCGGTTGGGAGCTTGGCTGTGTCTTCAGCGAGGCACCCGAGGTCGCCCCGAGTGGTTGGCGGGAAATCGGGCCTGGAAGACAGAAGGAGGAGGTATCTGGTTGAAAGTACCTACCATGGGCAGGAGGCTTAGCAGCCCAGGGAAGAACAACAATCACTGATCACATCAATCACACAGTACAAAGACTATAACATCGATTTTCCAAAGGGGTCACTTCATGGTCTGGGCTATCTCCAGTAGACAGCCTAGTTCCCCAGAGAACTACTTAAAGAAAAAAGGGCATCCACCTTGGTTACCAGGGAGCCAGCATCACTAGTCTGTTAACTTTAGGGATGAGAATTAACTTCAGGTATCAGAATTCCGTGCCCAAATCTTAATTATCCTTATATCGGCACGAAGGCCTATGGGCAAACCCAAGGGATGGGCTCACTTCCATTACCCGCCCCAAAGAGCCCTGGGCTTGACACCCTCCCAACAGAGCCTGGGGATTAGAGAAATGCAGAGTCAGAACTTCACCTCGGCCCTGCCACGTAGCTCACCAGGCAGAGAGTCGGTGCTGCTCCTCATAAGCCGCTCCTTCCTCTCTCGCAGGTAGTTGATGATCTTGTCAGTCTCTTCGGCAGTGAGGTACCTGTTGTCTGCCAGCAGGTTAATGAGGCTTTGGATGGCTGGAGGGTGGCCCCCACGCACTCCTTCTTCAGGGCCTCCTCGCTCTCTTTCCTGTAGAATGGCTTCATTGGCCATCTTGGCTGCCTGTCTGGCAATCTCCTCACGTTCTTTCTCCCGGCACTCATTCTTGTAGCGCTCATAATTTCTGGCCACCAGCACCATGGCGTCTGCCTGGGGCATGTTGCGGTGTTCTGTAGGAGGGGATGACGTGAGTTATTTTCTCCCATGACAGATTTCAGTACCCACCTGTTAGACTCTGTCAAGCTTTCCCTAACCTCGAACCAGCAAGAAAATCATTTCAGTGACAAAAAGCCTTGGGGCGGGGGATGGGGAAGGGTAGGAGATGAAGTTGGGAAGACAGGAGAACGGATTTCTGTGGTGGGGAACACACACCTTTGTAAAGAGCTGGTTCTCTGAGGAATTCCTAGATCACAGACTTGTAGTAAAAACCAAAGAAACATGACAGTCTCCCACAGAGTCAGAAGGACCACGTGGGGAATAACCGCGGGAGGTAGGCTGCAGGGGATCAAAAAGCCCGTCTGTAAAGCCTGGCTCTCCACTGTGCTTCTCAGGATAGAGCTGATCTACTGTTTTTGAATTCATCAGTGCAAAGGTCCTGGATTAAGACCAAACTTGGCCCTAAATAACCTCCTCTCCTCACCTTGGGCAACATGGCTTACAGAGTGGTGAGAAGACTCCTCGGAACTTTATATAAATGTCCACATACCTCATGACGCCTATTCCTCAGAGAGACAAATGACCCACTGGAGAGCCTTATTCATTTTAAGGATATGGGTGTAATGTCAGGCATATAGAGATCCTGAATGTGGTGACTAAAGGGAAAAGTCTGTGCAGTAAGCAGGGCATCAGTTTGCTGAGTCTCAATAGTCTGGGTGCAAAGTACTAAAAAGGCCACTTTAGGGAAAGACTTCAAGGAACTTACCCTAGGTCTCTAAGAGGTCAGAGACTCTTCTCTATCCTCACGGTCCCTCTGCCCACTTCTCTAGCACACTTACAAACAGTATCCTAATTGTCTGTTGTATTCTCTGTCCCTCATTAGAAAGTTTGGTGAAAGCTAGGATTCTGTTGCACTCAGTGTAGTATGTACCAGAGGTGTGCTGGAACCCCTCACTGGCGAGAGCCGACTGTATGCATCTCTCTCCAACTCTCCCTGAAGTAACTTCACATTGGTGGCTTGAAATAGGACACAGTGAGGGTATTTACACCATGCAAATTAGCAAATGCTACATAAACCACATTACTGCCATCTCCCCACCCAGAACTGATTGTTAAACATTTGCCAGCATACCACTATATATACCTAAGGGTTAAATACAATGTCTTATAGCAGGCCCAATAACTATCCATTAAAAGAAAATCAGATGAGTAAATGATTATGTTAGTCTCCTCCAGTGCACTTATCAAAGGGCCCTACCATATGTGAGCTGAAATACAAGTCATTTGACCAACACCTGCTTGTTCTGAGTAAGGCATAAATTAATGGACTAGTGACCACCTCTGGAATTCTGACCCTCTGGGGCCTCCATACCTTGTGGGGTCCCAAACATGATGTTGACTGTACAGGAGCGGTGAATCTGGTGTTGCTGGGTGATGACAATAGCAAAAGGAGACCCTCCCCTGCTAACATCCTCCAAGGCTTGTGAGAGTGAAACCTCTGTGTTGAGGAAGATCAAGTCCACTACCATGCCTAGGTCTCGCACCTTCCGCCCCACAGATTCAGCATAATCTCTGTAGAAACAAACAGAATCCAGGTGAGCACTCCCTGACCAGCTCCTCATCTGCACAATACTGTACCTCAGCCAGCTGTATGTGCTCCTATGGAGAATTCAAATCCTAGCCCACCAGTATCTTCAGGCTTCAAGGAGCTTAATCACTTCCTTCTCTTTATACTGGCTCAGAATGGTCACATATAAGTTGCTAGTAGCACAGTATTTAGTAGCCAGGTCCTTCTCTTGATTCTCTAGTCCAGTGGTCCTTCCTTAACACCATCCTATTGCTTAAGATTTGTGGCACGTTATCTGTCTTTGGGGAGGCTGCATAACATAGTGGGAAAAGCATGGGCTTTAATGCTAGTAGGATGGGTTGGGATTCCAGCCTTAACATTTTACCTGCAAAGCTGAAAGGCTTTAAGCAGATCCTTTTACCTCTTACAAACCTCAATTTCTTTACCAATAAAACAGGAATACATGGCTCAACTTGTATGCTGTTTCCTTGACCTTCTCTCCAATCTAAATTAGATCCTTGATATATTTCTTCTCAAAGGACTCATTACCAATACATTTATTTTGGTCATCTACCCAACTAGGGTGTAATCTCCACAAGAGGAAAGGCTGTGTGTTTGCTTACCATTACAACCCCAGTACCTTGCATCTGCCACATATACAAAAATTTGCTGAATGAATACACACGTAACATGATTGTGAAGATTAAAAATAATTTACATACAGTGCCTAGCATGGGGTGGTACAGAGTAGGTGCTCAGAAAGTAATAGCTGTTAACGTGCCAAAAAACCAAAAAAATACGTCTACAGTTAAAGCAGCATCTACCTCTAAACAAGGCAGCCCAGAGCCTGTGAACTCTGCCTGCTGCTTGGTATCTTAACACCTATTTCCCTAGCCTCTGCCTTGGAATTAGCTCTTTAACCTCAAACTGCTAGAAATACTAATCACCCGGGGAAAGGGAACGTCACTACTGCCAAGCCTGCAAGCTGCTATACTCCCTCTGCTTCTCTGCTCTGTTTCTTAAAGGAAAGAATGTAAGACAGAGGTGGAATAAATGGTACTGTGAACTCTAGATTGACTAGCATGGTCACTTAACAGTTCTGCAAGGCCATGGCACTTCACAAAGGTTTGGCTGACAAATCTCCAAAGTATTGGGGATTCGGGGTTGTTACATAGAGGGAGGCATCTATTGCTTAGCCTGGCCAGCATATATTCCTGCTTCATTTTCTTTTGGGAAGGCAGTCCTCTCACTCAGTCTTCATGGTTCCACAGGGCTAATCTACCTTTAGTTCTAGGGATGGGCACATGACCTAGCCCTGGCCAATTAGAGTACCTCGGCACCACTGGCCAAAGTGAATGGTCCAGGGATGGGAAACTGAGCCAGGTCAGCTCAATGACAATTCCAGGACTTTAGGTGGAAGCACTAGGAAGGAAAAGCTCTCTTTCCACCGGGTTTGCTAAGCCAAAAAGATATATGTCTAGGGCCAGCGCCATTTTGCCTTTTCGAGTAGAAAGCCTGCCTGAGAATGAAGGCTACACAGAGACCGAGTCTTGATGATATGGTTTGAATTTGGATGTAGCCATGCATGAACTTCCCAGCCAAGCAAACTAAAAATTTCCCTTTGAGGCCTAAGCCAGTTTGCAATGGGTTTTCCGTCACCTACAACTGAAAGAACTCTGGCTAAGTTAGCACAGTAGTGCCAGAATGCACAGACCTAGTGCAGCGGGCACAGGTGCCAAGAGGAAGCCTGAATTTCTCTTCTGACCCTTCTCTTTACTCAGGAGAAATATCCAAAGGGTTCTTACTTAGTCTGCTTGTTGACCACAATCACAGAACAATCAACGGGCCTCTCAGCATCAAAGCGTCTCTGGATTTCTTCAAAATATTGACGATAAAGCTCTTCTCTACGTCGTTCTTCACGTTTCAAACGCTCTGCAAGACACCACCAAGGAAAACTGAAATACGGACTGTTCTTTCTATAAAAATAAGTCATAGGCCTTACTTTGAATCCTGAACTATTTGTAGGCAAAGGCTGTCATTACATACGCACTCTGAATTAATTCTCTAGACTGGGGTCCCCAAACCGCGGGCTGCAGACTGGTACCAGTCTGCGGCCTGTTAGGAACCAGGCTGCAGAGCAGGAGCTGGGTGGCTGGCAAGCGAGCGAGGCTTCGTCTGTATTTGCAGCAGCTCCCCAGTGCTAGCAACACCGCCTCAGCTCCACCTCAGATCATCAGGCATTAGATTCTCATAAGAGCACTGGTCCCTGGTGCCAAAAAGAGAATCACTGCTCTAGACTACCTCCTAAAAATAACCGTTATTATTATTTTTCACTATTGCAAATTCATGGAAATGGAACAGTTGGATTAAAGGTTGTGGTCATTCGAATGTTTCATCTGATACATACTGCCACACTGCCCTCTAGAAAGGCTCTTACTGATACATTCCTCCATAAGGGTGGATCACCTAGTGCTATTTTTCCACGTCTTAGTCAACATTGGATATTGCTTAAAAATTCCCACCAACTTGACAGGTAAAAGATAGTATTTCATCATTATTCTAATTTGCATTTTTGGGACAACTATTTAAGACCCTTTATTGACAGGCACTTACAATTTGTTTTTGAAAAAAAAAATCCGGTAGTAAAGTTTTGTTACAAATTAAAAATAAGGTTCTTAACTTGACTAGGTATGAAACAATTAAAAAAATCTTTAGAGATGTATTGAGAAAACCAGGCTTTTAAAAAAAACGTTTGTCTTTAACCTAAAAAAGAGATGCTGTTAGGTAAAAATTATAAATAAAAAATCCACATGCTACATAGGTAATGCAGATAGTTGTAGTTGTTTGGTCAATGAGCAAAAAAAAGCAAGCACTTCAGCTCCAATCTTTTGTTCATTTTATTGTTGGAATTTCGTATTTTTTTCTTACTGAATGACTAAACCATATGATGATACCAATTTGCATTTAAAAATTATTTCAAGCTGAATGCTCTCTATCTGTAATAGGTTATTTGTAGTTCTTCTGTGAACTGCTTAGCCAGGTCATCAGACCCTTTTCCATTGATTATTAGTTTATTCTTTCTTTTGTAAAGTGTTCTACCAGTAACAGGAATAAACTGTTTCTGTTACTTTACCTTTTGCTCGAGACTGACTTTCTGGGCCTGGAGGGCCTCGTCCATCAAAGTTATCTCTGTAACGGTCAAAGTAAGAGTCATCCTTTCTCCTGCAATAGTCATCCATTCGCAGGTATCGGTCATAAGAGCTTTCTCTCCTATAAAGTTAAAGAAATGTGCACAAAATTAAGACTGTCCTATCCTGCAAAAATCTGATATAGAGAATTCTTCAAGACCCAGTCCCCTGGGAGGAAATGTGCATAGCATGACACAGGACTTTAGGATTAGACAAACAAGGTTTGTACAGGCACACTTTGAAAATATTGCAGGTTCGGTTCCAGACCACCATAAAGCAAGTATTACAATAAAGGAAGTCATAATCTTTTGACTTCAACATCTGCAAAGTACAATAAAACAAGGTATGCCCATATCTGGGACTCACTGCTTATCAACTCTGTAGCTGTTACTGAGTTAACCAGGCTTGCAAAATGACGGGGAGGATGTACAGATAGCTTTCAGCATAGTCCCTGCCATAAAGTAATTACAAAATAACTGATAGTAATTACTGATATTAGTTTTGAGGAACCATTCCATGCCTCCTTCTTTCCCCTTTTCTCTTCTCTGTGCCTTTTAAAAATTGTGGTTAAAAAAAAAAAATCACACACACACAGACAATTTTTCATCACCCTGAACAGAACACTCTGAACACAAACTCTGTACCCATTAAGGATTAACTCTTTATTCCTCAACCCTGTAACCTCTAATTTACTTTCTATCTCTATGAATTTGCCTTTTCTAGATACTTTGTATAAGTGGTATAATAATTGTCCTCTGTGTCTGTTTGGCTTATTTCACTCAGCATGTTTACAAGGTCCAACCATGTTGTAGCAGGTGTCAGAATTAAAAACCTTTTTATGGCTGAATAATGTTCTACTGTATGGATCACATTTTTTATCCATTCATCTACTGATGATTTAGGTTGTGTCTACCTTTTGACTACTGTGAACAGTGCTGTTATGCACATTCACATACAAGTATCTGTTTAAGTCCCTCCTTTTAATTATCTTGGGTATAGTCAGGAGTGGAGTTGATGAGTCATAGTAATTCCATTATACTTAACTTTTTGAGGAACCACCAAAATGTCTTCCACAGTGGCCACATTACTTTACATACCTACCAGTTCTCCACACCTCACCAACATTTGCTATTTTGTTTTCTCAAAAAAAAAAAAAAAAAAAAGCCATCCTGGTAGGTATGAAGTAGTATCTCACTGTGGCTCTGATCTGCATCTCCCTAAAGACTAATGATGTCGAGCATCTTTTCATGCGTTCATTGGTCGTTTGTTTGCCTCCCCTGTGCCCCTATACTACCAAAACAATTTGCACTCTTTTTTCCTTCTGCACAACATTGCCCTTCATAGCACAGCGATACTCACATTCATTGTTAAGCACAATTCATCAAACATTCACACATTTCAGTAAATATTTATTGAACAGCATATCTAGCACTTGAAAGATAATGGAAATACAAGGCTGATAAAGTCATCGCCCTTCAGAGCTTTCAATTCATTTAGCAAAACACACATAAAAAAGACTGTTTTAAGAAAACAAGCGGAATAGCTGTACCTGTACCTGTACATGGGATCCCGGGAGTCTCTCATATCTCTGTATCTATCGTACATGGGGTCCCGGTGATCTCGAAAATCCCTAGAGTCTCTTAGATCACGCAAGTCTCTAAGATCCCTCATGTCCCGAGCATCACGCATACTTCTGCTGTCTCTGTGGTCACGAATGTCTCTATCTCTGTGGTCCCGCAGGTCTCTGCTATCCCGGGCATCGCGCCCATTTCTGCCATCCCTGGGCTCTCTCCTCGGACTTCCTCGAATTGGGGATCGATCACGTCTTGTATCTCGACTGTCTCCAAAGCCATATGGATCTCTGTAGAAGGTAGCAAAAAAATGCTAAGACAAAGAAAATGAAGGTAGCTAACCCTTCAGCTATTTATTGGAGGAAGCTCTCACCCTCCAAGCGTTTTTCCTCTAAAACATGGCAGCCAAACAGTGAGAATGTGACTAAAATTTTAAGGACAACCACCCATTTGGTCAGCAAATAAAGACTAGTAGGTTCTAAGATCTCAAAAGATTAGGACAAAGGAAGAATGTATGACCCAAAGCCAAAGGTTCTGACTAGAGTCACAGTATTTATCAGGCTTCAGGGAGTAAGTAATTCGGTATTCCTTATGCGTGCCAAACTATCATGTCAATCTCAACAGGTTTTCAAAGTGAAAGCGTCTTTCCCGTAGAACCTATTTTCTCCCACCAGACTTGTTTGAAAGAGATTTTAAAAGCGAGAAAAAGTTGGGGGGGACACAGTAAGGGAAAAGACTCATGAAGAAAAAAGGAACAAATGGCACAATCTCATACAAAGTAATGGTGATCGAAAGAGTTGTCTTAAAGTGCAGAAAACTTCACTTAAAATGTCTAGCAGGATAATCAAATTAAAGGGAAAAAAATACAATATGATCCACACAGAATAGCATAAGAACACTCAGTTTGTCTTCTCACAGTTACTGAGAGTGGTCACTCTCAATTTCTCTCTCTTGATCTTCCCCAGCAAATATACTCCTCTAGGTTTATGTAGAACCTGGTTCCTTTTTGCCAAGGTTTGTTTTTTAAACAGCGTTTGAAGTCACAGATATGTTGGGCCTGCTCTGATTCAGTAATCTTCATGACACATTCCACTCCACTGGAAATTCAACCTCGACATATCTAAAATTAAATTTCTTATTCAACCCATTCAGTCCCATTCCTGACTTCTTCGCTTCTGCCAAAAATCACCTAACCAGTTACCAAGGTTTAAGTTCTTCAAAATTAACTTTGATTCTTCCTTCCTTATCTTCGTTCAGTCACTTGAATCCTGTTCGGTTCTCCTTTTCACTGGATTCATAAATTCAACCCAAATCCTTATATCTATCCTGGCAGCAACAACTTTCCGAAAAACAGAAACAAAAACCAGCCTTCCAGACTTCAATTCATTCAATGCAGAAATACCATACCAATCACCCAAATTATCACCTGTTACCAACTGCAGCTTGACTCTCACTCTTCTGGGCACTCCTCCCTAACAAATCTGGCCTCTTTCCAACTATTACCTCTCCTCCATTTTCTGATTCAACTTACTTGGTCCTACTTAGCTGTTCTTATGATTTAACTCGCACGACATAACTATCTCAGTATTTCTGTTCATATGATTTTCGACCTGGAATATTTTCCTGCACTAATCCAAGAATCATCCAATCCTCACAGGCAAGCTCATGTTTCATGTTTTCCAAGAAATGATCTCTAATTTCTCTAGTAACTACTGATCTCTCCTCCTGCTCATCTCTTAGAGCACTTATTTCTATTACTCATCTTGATCTGGTAGCTACCTTTTTACAATGTCTTCTAGTTTGGCCCACATTAAGTATTACCTCCTCCATAAAACCTGCCCTGAACTCTTGATCTTCCCCAACAAATATGCTCCTCCTCCAGTCCTTTCCATTTGAAAAAATGCCACATCTATCTACTCAGTTAGTTACTCAAGCCGGGAAGCTGGATGTCATCCTTTCCTTAAAGCCCCATTCACTCTTCCAATCACATATTCATACTCTTCATTCTTTTTCTGAAAATGCTATCTATTCTGCCCACATTTCTTCACCTCCAGTGATACCACTGAATGTCAATCCACAATTGCCTGCCCTAAAACCACGGCAAATCTTTTAAAGTAGTTTTCTCATTTCTGCTCTTGCCTCTTTTCTAGTCTTTCTCCAGATTACTCTAGAGTGATCTTTTAAATATGCAAAACCCTTCCCTGGTTCCCAAGATTATTTAGAATTAAATCCAAAATCTCTAGTAAGGCTAGTTAAAATCTTGGCCTGTCTTCTCCAACCCCATCTCACCCTCTCTCTATTTTACCGCTCTCTTGCCCTACTGATCTTTCAGCTATATCTAGCCAAGGTTTTTTCTGAAGCCTTAACTTGAGCGGCAGGCACGGATGCATACTCATTTTCTATGTCTCAGCCTAATTCTCTCTCACTCCTTGATTGTTAGTTTAAAAGTGTATCTTCTGCCCCTAAATCCTGGCCACATCCTCTCATAGCACTGCTTTTACTTCTCATTTGTCACAATTTGACCTACTTACTTGTTCAATGTCTGTCTGTGTCCTACTCTCCACTATAAACCCCACCCCACCATGTCTGGCATGCAGATGCCCCAAGAATACATTGAATGATTCTTCCTCCTGTACATACTTCTATTACTGCCCTTATCATACTGTTCTGTAATTGTTTACATGGCCTCCCTACTAAACAGTAGAGGCTTTTTATTCCTTGGACACAGCATGGAGTTCATGAAATGTTTAATCGATTGTTCAACTAAACTGCAAGGCCTCTCAAGAGCAGGAGTCCTGTTTTGTTTATCTTTTTGTTATCTACCATGAGTACACATATTAGGCAACCATCATGATGCCATTAGCTTGGTAGAAAACCTCAATTTCACTTCATCCACTTGGACACAGCAAGAACAATTCAAATGCCGATTTTGCTCCTATGGAAAGTCCTTGTCATATGCTTTAAGGCTCACAAGTACTCCTGATTTGTGGAAGCAAACATAGAGGACATCAGGGAGTTTAAATGAGGACACCTAAACATTTTTTTTTTTTTTATTAGAACAAAGTGCAGACTAAGCAAGATTCTTACTTCAATTTTTCTTATTGTATCGTATAATCCTCCCAACGTGTGTAACATCTGTATAGTATATAATGTGGGCAAACACTCAGAACCCAATGGGAAGAGACAACTGTAAAGTATTTTTGGATTAATGATCATCAGATAAACTTGCCTTGGGGAGCAGTTAGAAGTAGTCATTAGAGGTGGAATCAGATTTCAAGTGTTCTTGGCAATCAGAGATGAAAGAGATCATGAGCCTGACTGGCCACAGACCACACAAAAAGCCTCAGGCTGGTGGAAGTAGGGGTGGGGATGCAGATAAGAACTCCATGTCACGGCATGGTTATTCACAGCTTTAGGATAATTATGCCATATTTGGTTCTCATTCTTTAGAATCCACTGAAAATACCTTACTTACCTGTCAGAGTTCATTCCTGGAGGTTGACCGATAACCTAAATTCCCAAAGCCTGGGTTCATGCTTCCAGTTTGTGAAGGCAAGCACTCCCCCTTCCCTCAATGAAAGTCCATGTGCAACAAAGCTACTAATTCCCTTTCGATTGCCTTCTGGGTAAAAATGTAGAAGAGATGATATTCACACGGGAGAAAAAAACCCAAAGGAATAGTAGAAGTAGGGACAGAGAAGATAATAATTCTCTAAAATGAAAAGAAAGGTTAAGCTATTTTCCTTTCTTCAAAAGATGAGCAGCATGGTAGACTGCTGTTCTTCTGAAGACAAGAACAAAACAAAAAACCCTTTAGGGTCACTTTATGACCCAAACAAAGAACTCCCCCAGGACAAAAGGACTCCAAGGGCTCCTGCTGCTGCCCGCCCCGCAACATCCTTCTCAAAGCAACAACCAGCTATCAAAAGGGTGGTACAGTGTGCAGCAGTCAGGGTGCCCCAAGGAGGAAGCCTGCTGAATGAGATGCTTGATCTCAGATACCAAGCGGGTTAGAAGCAAGCTTCTGGAACATAAGAAGGTTCACAATATCATCCCATGGCACCAGAGGTGTTTTACTGGAGACCATATGCAGTGTACTCTCACGTACCAGGTCACTTAGAGGCTAAAAAGAAACTAAACGGTGGTTAAATTAATTTCAGCATTGGCACTCACAAACTGAAGACAGGTGACAAACACTACTAAAATTGTTATGTATTTCTCATCTATTCAGTAGGGAAAAATAGCCAAATGCTCTTTGCTTTGAGAGAAATATAGCCATATCGTTTGGAAACACTTGAGAGGGGAGGGAGGGATGGGTGAAGGGAAAAGCCATGGCTCAAACGGCAGGCAAGTGATGTGCTTCCGGTATTGCGGCTTTGCTTCCTGGGGACTAAAAGGGTGTGCAGGGTACTATTCATTTGCGAGCCTACAGAGTAAGAACAGACAGATGATTCTCTTGAAGACTGTGACGGACTTCGAGTTTGTCTTTGGCCAGAGGCTGAAATCTCAAGCCCAGGACGGTTCTTTGGTCTTGGCTGTACAGGAAGTCAAGAAAGGCCTCTGTCCTTTTGTCAGCATCTCCTTTCTGTTCACAGGAATATTTTCCTTGGGAGGACCAGCCTTTCTTTTTTTTTTGCTCCTGAAAAAAAAATCCTTCATCAGCTCTTCGTACTTCTATTGTCACAGATACTGTCCACAAATATAATTATCTAAATGGCTGGCTGCTGTGTGATGCTGATCCCCCACCACGATGGCTCCATGCTACTGTCAGAAACGGAGGCAATAGATATGTGCGAAATTTTGCCATTAGGTCCAGGTAGGATATGGAGTGCAATGATATAGCACATTTTACAAATCCAAATTTTGTAAGTGCCCATATCTCTTTCTTGGAAGCATGCTGATGATCTTCTCAAGCACAACTATGACTTTTCTGTTGGTGGAGGTGGCACTTGCTGAGAACTGAAGACTCTTCTTAAGTGTCAGTGTAGAGGTAATCGGAGCCTGGAATCTTTAATTGTGAGGCCCACCTAGAGCTAGGGCTGTCTCACATCCAAACATCCAAGGAGCAAGCAGTTATCAAAAGAATTAACACTGTGGATAGGTAGAAACCATCTTAGGCCATATAAGAAACTTGTCTACAGGTAGGTTATTTCTGATGAACCTAGTGCTCGATGACATTCACCAAAGAAGCACCAGGCCTAACATCCTTAATGAAAATATGAAGAAAACTCTCTGCAGAGCTTTTGATGTAGACAAGTTGTTTGTTCTTTAGGTCACATGGGAAGGTTGAAGAAATTCAGTCTCACTTGGAAGCCATGGCTGCGTAGGGGTATGCTCCAAGACCTGGATTGCCAAAGTGTTGATCTACGGATGGAAACTGAGAACATCTGAGGTACAACCAGAATCATGGTCCAGTCTTTGAAGAAGGACTAACGCCTAGCACCAATGCTAGACAACTTGCATTGTAACTATGCAATATACCCAAAGGAATCAAATGAAGTGGTCCAAGAGTTAGATGAGAATTCAGGTTGAAATCTGGTCCAGAACAGGGATCTCTGATGCAGAATTCTGTGCTTGGCTGGGCCAATATTGTCAGAATTACGCACTGACAGCTGGAGTCATTAGGGAACACATTACTGAACAGAGAGCCATGCCAGCAGAACTGTGGCTTACAGAGACATTTGAAGAGGTGATAATCCTGTGAAAACTCCCAAAGATACCTAGGTGTTTTAACACTCAAGGTTAAAGTCCAGCAATACAAGGTGTTACAAAGGTCTTGCCAGCATGCTTGAAAACAATTTAAAAGTAGCAGCACTGAACACATAAAGGTATAGCTTGAAGGAAATATTTGCCACAGGTGCAGTGTCGTACACTCCCCAGTCCCTACTGCATTCCCTGTGGCTGGGGGCGCATCAAATGATTATGATTGCCAAATGAAGGCAGTTTGGTTGCTGTCAAAATACTGGCACACTTCAGTTTACTTCAAGGCTTTTTTGAATGGAGGCATGCACTCAAAGAAAGAGTGATGTCCGGTGTTCACCTTCAGGGAAATGGTCAGCCCCTTCCAGGCTAACCACTCTCTCATCTTGCCTAACTGCATTTCATTCCTGCCCTACTGGTATATCTGACGAGATAATGCATGATCACGGCAATAATCAAAATGTTGTTCTATTTTGAATAAAATATTCAGTTTGTCTGGTTTTTGGGTTTTAAAATTTTTATTTTTAATGGTAAAAAACTGGGACTCTTTGCTCAGGTTTTAGATGAAGCTCGAAATAGATTTTACTAAATGTGAACATCCCTCTTCCCTGAACCTTATTAAGCATGACTGTATGAAACTTCACCATGTTAAATAACATGTTGAGGAGCCCAGTTAGGGACGTATCACCCAGGGGAAGACTGATTCTTAATGGAATTTGAATTAGCCTCTCTCTTCCTTCTACTGACTATAAATAAAGCAGGAAACCACTGCCCTATCCACAGCCCCAACAACCTCGTTTTACAATTTATTTCTGAGGAAGGTGTTATTTTAAAAGGTATATAAAAGTGACATATATTTATGTATCTGGGAGGGAGAACATTTAAAAATGCCCTACAATGCTGTGTCTTTTTTTTTGGGTGGGTGGTGGGGAGTATTAAGAAAAAAAGGCACAAAGCTATTTCTTCCATTACAGATGAAATTAACCTTTTAAATTTAATGACCTGGCAATGGCTACACTGGATTCCAACCAGGGGAGCTTGTTATTTCCCCAACACTGCCAATGTTTGTTGAAAGCTACAATCAATTGAAAATGTTAAAAGCATTTTTTGGTCAACTATCATTAATAGGATGACATAAAATATTCTTCTCAATTCCTATCGCAAACATGAACTACTCTGTATTCTGCAATTTTTTTTTTTTTGGTCTGCTTGTTTTTTTGCAGAAACACACAGACATTATCTAGATATCATAAGCATCATGGGGACAACAGAGTGGGGGGGACTTTACTAGTGGAGTCGGTGTCTTTATAGTTATCAATTCCACATTCTTTCTCATAAGCTACCTAGTTCAGAAACATACACATTGGAGGCTCCTTGGAAATTGGATACACATCCTACCTCCTTTCGAGCCATTTGGCAACCATAGTTTCCAATGGGAGTCCATATTTCTGACCATTAGATGCAAACTCTTAGCCTACTGTACTCCATGTTTATTGCGGCAATGAGGTGCAACACACATGGGACTGTCCAACATCTGCAGCACGGTTAGATGCAGCATAACGAAAGTAGATATTATACAGAACCGTTGAAGTTCTGCAGGATTCATTTATGTTCTTCAGGATACTCAAACATACCCACAAAAATCAACCAACAAAATATTTACCTGCAAGTTGCAGGCATTCTTTATGGTGTCAGAGAGAACAGACAGCATGCCAATGTATATGCTCACTTCTGCAGTGAGACTGGGGCATCCACCTGATAGCTTTGGGGTAGCTGTAGCTATGGTGTCAAGATTCAGCTCCTCTGAGCAGGCAGAGTGCTCAAAGAATACAACTGCAATCGGCAGCATTACCTTGCCCCTAGAGTCTGCTTGAACTCTGCAGATCAGAATCGTGTAATCTATTTCTCGTAGCTTAGAAAATACCCACCCTTCACATCCAAGTGGGGACATATACATCAAACATACAGCAGCAATTCTTTCCTATAAGTGGGTAACAAAACATAGGTGGTTTTTGTCCCAAAGCAAGATAGCTGTATGTTATGTGTAAGTGCTCAGCTTGGTATATTCCCAGGTGACCTGTGGAGCTACCAGTACAGACTAGGGTTCATGGTAATCAGCAGTGTTCAGTTCATTGTAGGAAATATAGTCTACTGTAGTATGTAGTTTTGGTAGTTTACTGTGGGAAGTTGGCATTTTTACTTAGGGACAAAGGCAAAATCCACTTGGGCCATGAAGAGACACCAGGTATGAAATATATCGGTCTTCATTTCACATAAAACTGCACACAGTGCATCCGCTTGTGTACTGTTATGGGGCCACAATATACTCATCTTTGGTGTAAACGGTAACGTTAATAAGGCTCTTCTTTGGGAGAAGGGGCCAATTTAATGCATATCTCCAGGTACACATCAGGACTATCTCTTTTGTATATACTGGAAGACAAAATATATTGGGAAAATGCCTTTATTTCCAGGAAAGCTAAGAAAAAGGAAGACTTTTGAGAGGTGGAGTGTTTTCGCCCTTTTTATTTACCCTCGGTAGGTAACCCACGCATGCGCGCAAACGGGATCTGCAGCTCAGGCACAGACAGTAGCAATCTCTCAAGCAGCACTTTCCATAAACCTGGGTTATCAGCTGGACCGTCAGCCATTTGGAATGAAGAGTTGAATCTCTGCTGCCCGCTGCAGTGCAGCGTGACACACACCAACGACCCTGGGACACTCCTCCTTCTGTGGAGGCTCTCATTGACACGTGAGCTGGGGACAGACAGAGGTTTATCCTCTTCCAATCGCCTGCAACTCATGTTGCAAACTGAACTTGCTGGGTTTGCCACCGAAAACACAATGCTTCCTCTGCATCTCCTGATGTATGTTTAACAAAAGCAGCAAGGCCCTTCACACATGGTTCATGTTCTTATTGTTTGCTTGAGCTTTTCTGATTTGTTGGGGGGAAGAAAAGACCCTTGATGTACGAAGTTGGGCTTAACTCCCCAGAGCCCAACTCTCCCAAGGTAACTCACTGCTTCAGGGTACTTTACCTTCGTGTGGGGCTGGGTCTTGATGGAGCCGTATTCATATTTCTTCTTTCCGCTGCCTTATTAATATCTGAAAAGAATAATCAACCCATCTGTTCAATGCTACGGAATAAAAACAATATCATCAGCACATTTCAAATGAAAGCAACAACAAAAAAACTACAATGACAACCAGATGGTGAAGGAAAATCCATTCAGCAGACACACTGTCACTTGGGCAATTTTTATTAAGTTACGGCAGTACATTGTCACGGCTTGGTAAGGAATGTTCCTCAGTTTTCTAGCTAACACATAATTTGTGTAAAACTGATTATGTCAATGCTTTAACACTGTCAAGTTCTAAACCTAACGCCTGTCCCCTCCAAAAGGGGAAAAGGTTGTCTTCAAAACTCTGAGAGCCAGCTGTAAGATTCTTTTTTGAGGGGAGAAGAGTGGGAGAAAGATAAGGAGAGAGTGTTAAAAAAAAAAAAAAAAAAAAAAGAACAAAGGCAAATAATTCTATTTTACGTTACAAATAAGAGCTGAACTCCATTGTCTTAAAACTTCCATATTCCATGAAGCAGGGCCTCCTTTTAGTGTGTCTTGTGTTGTATTCCATTGGATAGAATCTTCCAGAATGAGATGTAGGAAAGAAATGGATTATTTTTTTTTCTAAACGAAGTACATGACATGTTAACATCTATAACCCTCATAGATAAGTACCTAAGAATAAGAATTGGCCTTTGGTATAGTAAGGTTAGGTAATAAAACACCCCTAAGAAGTTTTTATTCGAGAAGCCTGGCATATACAACTAGGTAAGTGAGAATGATGGAATCATATCAGAATTTATAGAAAAGTCAATCCGTGTAGTTAAATCCTGCTTGCTAAAAATAAAACAAACTAGCTCTGTAAAAATTGAAGTGAATAATAAAGACACTATGTTTAATAAGAATTAAAGTAGCTACGGAAATGGGACAATCTATTCCCAAAGATAACACCTGACAATTTTATACCACTTAGATACATAAATGCATTAAAAATTTCATACTATAGTTGAAATGTAACTTCAACTACCTGCTGCAGTGTAGCTTTGCTGCCGATACTGTATCTAATGACGTTAAATGGTATTAAGCACTCATATAATTAGAGTGCTTTAAAAGAGTAATTATGTATTTAAAAAATTTCAACCAGAGTCCTATCATGTGAAAGACCACAACAAAAAACTTAAGAGGTCTGGTATTGACTTTACCCTGCTATGTTGTCCACTTTTCTTTTGAGTTCCTGCTCAAGTGAGAATGATCTTCGATTCCATTTTAAGTCAGAAGTCTCTTTCTATTATGCCTAGAAAAATGGCTTTTGACAAAACTGAAGGTAACATAAATCTTAATATTCAGACAAGCATATTCTACCTAAATTGCCTCTTACCTTTTCCATTAAGACACAAGCTATAATCTCTCTATTTTTAAACAATCAGGAAATGTTTTCTATGTAGGATTTGGCCAGTAATATCTGACCATGACTTTGGGACTGCATATAGCACTTCGCCATTTATAACCTTTGAAATTCACTAACATCTGAATTACATATTACGTAACGATAGGCGCAGGTTTAGAGGGGCCTACTGACCTAGAATGCTCCCTTACTTTGTACTGGTTTCTAATATAGGGTGACTATGATTCAGAAAGAAATGCGATGTCTTTGATGATTTACGTAGTTTTCAAAGTATCTCTGGAATACACTGAGGGTGGGAGTGGTGTGAAGATTTCTTTTAAATAAGTAACATATTTTCCAGCAGGATTCCATATACTAAATGGGTCTTGTGAATTAAGAATATTCATCTCAACAATGATTTCACTTGGATAACACTAAGGTGAGAGTACAGGACATATGGTATTACTTGAATTGTTAAGTTTCTATTAATACTATGTAATTTGCCCTCATCAGATGAAAAGGACTATTACACTGTATAATTATATCCAGTTCTGTGAGTGCCTACACATAGGGCTGGGGAGACCAAAGCAGTCATACATTATATGCCTTTGGGTCAAAACTGCTTCCAGTTAGAATGAAAGAAGTAAATATTTTACTTTGAAGTGGGTAAAAATTTTTGGCAATTATTCGAAAGATTATTTAAAAATTCAAGATTATATCTTTAAGCCATTGTGATTGTAATTTGCCTTCTAGTATCTATATTTATTAAGTAGTCCAGAGCAATTAAGTTTAGGAGTTAGCAATCTTTTAGTGTGGTATGTCATTTATTTGTTCACCCCTATTTAAGAGTTCCTTAAATCTCTGTCTTGGGTGAAAATGAGACCTGAAAATTTCTGATAGTCTCGCTGCCATCCAAGAGGGCTGCTCAGGTTAGGATAATGTTGTGGGGGTTTTCAGTGAGTTATGAAAACAAAACTGTCATCTACATCAATCCCCATACACAAAAAAATCCTGACATGCGCATACAGAACTTTTGGAAAACCTAGGAGTTCGGAAATACAGTTAAGAGCAGAGAAGCTACCACAAATATAAACAACTTCAAGGAGCTGATCACAGTATAGCAAAGACTTAGTTTCAGTCAAGAAAAAAATGCCATGCCCCATCCCAATTTTTTGTCACACAATTTGAAAACTTATCAGTTGGAGGTTGATTTGAACAAGTTTCTCTTTGAAAATGCAAATACTGGGACTTGTAAAGGGGGCTTTTGTATTTCGTTGAATATCATTGTCTTCCTAAATCTTTATAGAAATATATAATCTACACAAAGGAAATAGACACAATGTTAATGCGAAGAAGAAGGGAAAAAAGATGGAAAGACAATGTGGGGACCTTTCTGAACATTAGGTGGGGAACCACAATTGGAGAGAATTTAATCAAGAGAGGGTAGTGGCAACTTGGGAGTCCCCAAAGAGAGGTGGAATGCCTTCTCTGCACAGAAAAGGCAAGAAATGGTGTTTCCTTCTCCTCCTGCCATATTTTATCCCAGCCCACATTCTCTACGTGTCTCTTCCACCTCAGCTTGGTTGGTACCTCTATATTTTCTTAGTTATATTAGCAATGTGAATACCATTCAAAATCACCATCACCATGAGCTGCTTAACCTTGGCCTGAATATCTATAATTTCCAAGTGGTCTTCTGAAAAGAGTTAAAAACACTTCTCAGATAAGGATTTTTAGACAAGAAAAATAGCACCAAGTGAAAGGATTTACATAAAAAAAAAAACCCACAGAAAATAATCTAGAAAACATGACGTTATACAGGAAGTGGCAGAGCTGTTTTAAATCATAAAAGAATGGCGTAAAGAACTCTCAAAGAAAGACACAATGCCTAATCTACAATTTTATTTTAGACTAATATGCCAGACAAGGTTCACACAATGGTCCTTGGATGATGCTATAAATATATATGCATGTTTCATTCACAGTAAGGAGAGCTGCTTTGCTCTATTTTTTTAAAGTGTGCCACTATAAAACTCTTTTTACTTTAAAATCAATTTTTATACTCCAAGCTATCACAGTGGAAAACGAGGACTATTCTGAACAACTGCAGTATGAACCACAGCACTTAGTGACAGTACCACCATTAGCTGTTGAAAGAATCCAGAAGCCTATACAATTTCAATAAGTGATTACGAATAAAATAAAACTCCCCAAAAGGCTTAGTTGAAAACCAGCTAACAATCAGGTATCACTATGTTGGACATACATGATGATAAAGATAATGACACTTGGAAAACCATACTGACAAGACAGTGGATATCACACATTAAACTTCCCAAACTGGAAGGGAAACAAACAGGACTTCTCACTTAAACTATATTTATGAAGATGACTTTGATGGTATATTGTAACGTCAGCGATATCACAAATTGTATTTTAACTAGTCAGGGGTGAGAGAATGTTCTGCTTTAACCATTACCCTTGCTTTGAAATCTACGCATTCCCTCCGATTTGATTATCTCTTTCATTCTCTAATTAAAGTAATTATTATCTTTAACTGTATTAGGATATTATTCCCAGGTACAGAAATGGGGGAAACAAGGATAACTTACATTTGCATAATGCGTATTCTGAACCAGAGCCTGTACTAAACATTATTCATGTTATCTCATTCAATCCTTCCTACAACTTTTGGAGTTAAGTACTATTATGATCTCTATTTTGCAAATGAGGAAATTTGAGGTTTAGAGAAATTAAGTGACTTATCTGAGGTCACACGATGATTGGGAGGCAGAGCTAGGACTCAAACCTAGGTCTGTCTGACACCAGAGTGCTTAAACATTATACTCTGCAGCCTCCGACAAGGAGTGGAAAGACATGGTTTCCATTTTTAACACTCTTGCTAGGTAGGACTCCCTGATCAAATGCTGACGGAACCTGGAAAAGGTGTGCTCTATGCTAGTCACTCCAATGTTCAAGTGCCCCAGACACCCAAGATGGTAGTACCTACCTATTCAATTATTGCTTCAATTTCTATCACCTCAAATTACGATGCTTCTGGCTTTTGCTGACATTCTATTCACTTCATCTCTCCAGACAAAAATTTTCTATAAAAATTTAATTTCCTGCCCTTTTTATTTTTTTTTCGAGGAAAAAGCACTTGGCTGGGATGAGCAAATGCGAGTTCTAGTCCTACTTGGAGGCAGGGGTAGGATTGGATTTAGTTGAGTCACTTGATTTCTCTGAACCTGATAAAATGGGTATTAGTTATATTGATTCAAGGAGAATATCAACTAAGAGAAAAAACTAATTTGTATTCACAAAGGTTGTGCTGATCTAAATTAGTAAAAAGTCTGAGCTACAAAAAATTTAAAATACAGGTTTATTAAAAACATAAAATTTCAACTGTACAAGTGGAGAGCCTTAGAGAACTAAATTAATAAACTTGAAAATGATTCTTTATAATCAGTACTTCAAATACTTCTTTGCCTATTGAGTCACACTCTATACTAAGCCTTAAGACATGGAAATAACAAGGCTAAATTAGTCTCTGCCTTGAAGAAATTCACTGTTTAATAAAGGAGAAAGGCACATATACACATACAATCACAATACAATCTAAAGTGGGATTACGGCAGAGATAATGAAGGCCTAACTATGTGTCTGTGTACGGCCCGGGAGAAGAGCAGGGCAGAGAGGAAACTGGGAAGACCGGGAGGGGAGGAGGGAGGTAGAGAAGGAAGGGAAGGACTAAAAGTAACATTTAAACTGAGTCCTGAAGGATGAGTAGGAGTTTACCAGAAAGAGAGAAGTCATTTCAGCACATGCAAAGGTAAAAGAATGATGTGAAGGACATGAGTTAGAAATACTAGAAGAAGTTTAATGTAAGGACTGGGAGACTAGGAGGAAAAGAGAAAGAGGAACTACAGATGCAAACCAGAGTTAGACTAGATCACAAAAAACTTTGCTATGGAAAAGGAAGAAATGGTGGCAAGAGGGCCTGTCAGGAAGCTATGAACTGAACTACCACAAACAGAACCTCAATGAAGCCAGATAATGAAGGCTTATTGTACGCATGTTATCCAAAAAAGGGAGGAGGAACTATTTAACCTAAGACGTTTAAAATATTGCCCATTAAAATGTTCTTCATTATACAGTTCTTCATTATGCAGTTTGACACTGCAGGCAACAGGTGGGAGAAAATATTTAAAAGGTTACCATTTTTTCTTCAATAAAGAGACAGAAAATGAACTGATGGCCAGAGGAGTCAGTAATGATGAATAGCTAATGATCTACTAGTTTGACCTACTGTTCAGGAAGAAAAAGATGACCAACCATCCTTTCTTTTTTTTTAAAAATAAATTTGAAAAAAATTTAATTGTGGTAAAAGCACATAATATACAATTTATCATCTTAACCATTTTTAAACATATAGTTGAATACTGATAAGTATATTCACACTGTTGTGCAATAGACTAACTAAAACACTCTATATCCATTAAACAACTCCGATTCCCATCTCATTTACATGTGTATCTTTTTCATTGTCCATTTCTTCAACAAAGATATACCAGCACCACTTGATAAGATGGTTAAAAATCAGATTCCCAGGCCCCATCTCCAACTTTGAGAATCTGAAGAGGAAGCCTAGGAATATGTATTTAACAAGTTTCTTAGGTGATTCTAGGCAGGTAATTGTGAACTACTACTCTATTATCTATTTATCTCTTTAGCGTACACATAACATATACTTAAGTCCTCCATTTAGAAATCTCTGTGTTAAAGGGAAAATAACTTGTAACGTTACCAAAAAAAAAAAAATATGACAATGGCTAAAATCTGTAAAAGTATATTCTCTGAAAAAAGCACAGAAAGCATAATCACACAGCTACCTCCAAAAGAAATTGAATCATGAACCCAAGTTTCCATAGTGCTAAAAGTAATACTAATATCCAATAAGGTCGGTACCCTCCACCCCTGGGAGGAGTATGTAGCCCACCAATTCTCTTCAATTTCATTTGATCTTTTAAAAAGTTATTCTGAAAATTTAAGCTTCTTTTTCCAATTACCTAGTTACAAAATGGCAGGAAATATCAATCACTGAGTTTGCTACTTTTTGATAGCATGTTACCCATTTCTTTGGCTAATAAAAGGCAAACTTCCAACTAAAGTTCTCCGAATCCTGCAAACTAGAGCTGTTTTTATTGCTCTGCTGGCAGGGGCTAGTACTCCTGCTTCTTCTGAAGAATTTTGTTTTCATATCTAAATGCAACTCTTTGAAAAAGAAAAAATGGCCACATATATAATTTCACAGTCACACCACTAAAATCAAAATGGAGGAAATCTAAAGCTAATAAGCAAACTCTGGAATCTGGGTAGGTCTGCTTTCTTTGCTCTCAAGGTGAAAGCAGCCTACTGAATGGAAGGAATTAAAATACTGAAAACTCCACAGATATTCTAACTATTCCTATTACCTCTAGTTTAAATTATGAAGCTGAAAACATTTTATAGTTAAATTAAAGTCTTGTTTAAAATGAATCCATTAATGTAAACCCAACCACAAACCAAAGTTGTCAATTCCTATTAGTAATCTGGGATATGAATAGGTTAGTACTAGAATCTGCTTCAACCTCTATTTCCAGTGAAAATTCATTTTCTAAAGTCCTAAATCAGGGGTTCTCAAACTTTAATGTACATAAAAACCACAGGGGTGGCTTTTGAAAGGGAATTCCCTAGTTCCCATCTCCAGAGATGTCATTTGAAAGTGGGGGGTAGGGAGCTGCATCCAAGGATCTGTATTTCCAACAAGCTGTTCTAGTGACTCTGATGCTGTCCTCCTAATGTAAGTTTTTCAAAGGCTGCAAAAGGTTCAGTTACATGTTTGTAATCCTAAATTTTAAAACTGAATGAAAATCATGTTTTCCCCATTTTTTCTTTTGGATATCAAAAATAATTTTTGAAGAGGGATTAAAAGTAAACTTCTTGTATCATCCCTGACCCAAATACATGTTATTACTATCTCAATCTCCAGTTGCAATATACTCACTTAAAGCCAAATTACTTAAAATTTAAAGTTCTCCAAAGCTTGCCCACTAGCTGCAGGATCAACCAAATCTTCAGTAATCCAATCATTCCAGATCCAAACCAGGGGACCACTCAAGATATTTTATAGAGCTAAAGTTATGAGACACTTTGCTTCATAACTGTTCTCCAACGTGACTTAAGCTGTGTGATCACTGCTTAAAGTTGTTAGTCTTTATATAGGTCAACAATAATGTTTTGAACATGAAATAAAGGGAAGAGTCTTACGGTCTGGAAAGTTCTGATTCTTTGATGGGAATTATTTTAATATAAAAATATTTGGTCCAATTGACTATTATCTCTTAGGTTTTTAGAGACAGGATAAAGAATGAAAATGACCATCCCTATAAACACTCATATCTGGTGGTAATAAAACCACTATTTAAAAAGCAGCAGGCATGCTGGTATTAGATATTTAGCTGTCAGTGAACTTCATATTTCCCTAATGTGCTACTGCTTTAGACACTGGCCTTACCCTGATCCTTTCATTGATGCCTCTCATTAATAAGAATAACATAGAGGGTAACTTTCTGTTGGTTATTGCCATTTTAACTTCTCGACAGTTTACTTTAACTCTGCTTAAGTCGAATAGTCCAGACCAGGAGTCCCCAAACCCGGGTTTGCATATGGTTCCATGGCCTGTGAGGAACAGGTCCGCACAGCAGGAGGTGAGCAGGAGGTGAGCGGCTTGGGCCTGCAAGCAAGTGAAGCTTCATCTGCATTTGTAGCAGCTCCCTAGCTGCTAACATCATCACCTCAGCTCTACCTCAGATCAGGGATTAGATTATCGTAGGAGCACTGGTCCCTGATGCCAAAAAGGTTGGGGACTGCTGGTCTAGACAAATGAATATGCTGTTCACAGGACAAATCTTTTGGCACCAAAAAGCTAACTGAGCTTTAAATGCACCTGTCTTAAAGACATACAGCAATCATTAGTAAACCACAAGGTACAGAGAGGAAACGGTTTAGGAGAAAGAGTAGTATTGGTACTGCCGGTATTTCAAAACACTCATGGGAAGACATTAAGATAAAGGCATCATGATATTTTCCTCTCTTGGACCTCTACATTGCACATGTTTAGCATGTTAAAGCCTCTGAGAAGTTCTGGAGTAAGGATATCACTTTATCTCAATATGTCCCAATTTTGTTTGATTGTAAAATCTTTTATTTTCAATGTTTTGAATGCGTTCTACTATACATGATTTGAGCAAGAAATCGAATCTTTCCGAGCCACCATTTCTTCATATGCAAAAATGATATAATGTCAGTCTACCTATCTCACAAGATAACTGACAGGAGCACATAAACCGTATGTTATCATTACCACTAAGAGTAATAGTGAGTTTAGAAACAGACATTTCAATCTTCATGGGAGTCAAAAACAACTAAAGGGAAGAAAATATTAAATATATTTCCTCCAAAGAGTTTTCATTCTTAAAAGCACAACTAAGTTTCAGTAATATCACAGTAGTAACAAGTCATACAAAGGTACTGCCATCTGCAGGCTAAAGAGATGGAATGCTTGCAGTGGTTATTTAAAAAGAAGTTTCAAACCATTAGGCACTTTTTCTCATCGGACCTCTTAAAGCCTTTCCAAAAGATGTTTATTCTTAGCTTTTGAGCATGGTAGATGCGGCTCTGTTTGCTGAAGTTCTGCAACTGACTCATTTGTCCTCTACACAGGACTGCTGTTTAGAAATGTGAAGAAAATTACCTTAGTTTTATATACCTACATTGTGCTCATATCAAAGTAATCAAGGAATACAGATTTTTTAAATATAGCCTTTGAGGAAAAACATCCTTGAATGGCCAGAGCTGACTTTTCAGAGTTACCTTTCAATGCACTAAAAGTAAATCTGCTCTCTCACACACAAAAACAGAGCTTATGAACAGATTACAAATAGAAGAGACTAGACTGTTAGCTTACAAATAAATTAGTTAATGCCTCCTTCAAACATGTGGTGTTCACAGGCACGGGACATTGAGCAAACTGCACCTAGAAACATTCCTTCCACTCGCAATATGGTTTCTCCAGCACATTCTACAAGGAAAATCACTGTTTCTATGTTTTAGGTTAAAAGATTTTGTTAGAGGTTTCAAAGAATATCTGGAGGATGACAGATGAGCTAAGAGAAAGGCAAAAATCCAGAATGAAGGAAGAAACTTATGTTAGCAAATAGCCAAGTGATCTCCAATACCCACAATGCAAAGTTTGGGCTTTACTGGTTTGAAAAAGTCAACATGAAAATAGTTTTCACACCCAGACTGACTCATACAGAAAACATTAAATCTCGAGTTGTCAAAATCCAAAACTGCTCCATCAGCGTTCGCAAAAACATCTTTTTAGAAACTGTAGTGTGACTACCACACCACAATGCTACAAGAAAACTGAAGAAGCACACACTTGAGCGCACAGTTCCTACAGTTCCCTGGGACTATCATTTGTAAGTCAATAATGAGAACGGTTTACAACGAGAAAGCTTATAATATTAATGATCAACCCTGAAGATCCTGGAGCATTTCGTAGATTCTGCTATGCCTCAGGGAAAACTGCACAGAGCAAAAGCCAGAATGACAATTAACCCCATACTCCTAGGGCAGCGTTTCCCAAAGCGTAGAATGCAGAATAATTTCAGGAGGAACAAGGACGCACTGTTTATTTTAATAGACAGGTATTTATTTTTTTTATGAGCATTAGAAAAATAACTGGTTTCCAATATACGGTTTGTGATTTACGTTTCCACCTTAAACAAATATACTTAAGAAGGCGGGGGGGGGGGAATTTAAAGGAAAAAAATTAACATTCGGTAAACAAACGGCAGTACAGATGGTACCCGGACATAAAGGTGCAACGCGAGAGCCTGGAATTTGGGGAACGCCGTCCTAAAAAAAGCCCCTGGCAGGTTGTCCTGGAGTGGAAAGTGCCATGGATCAAGACGCAGGCGAGCCTGCAAGTTGGGCGCTGGCTCTGTCGCTAATTTCCGGGGTAACCACGGCACAGTTTCTTTCCCCGTTCTCTGGGGCCCAGGGTCCGCGTTATAAAATGGGTGGGGGTGTCACATGACAAGGAGACGCCTCGAAGATGCTGTCGAGGGGCCGCGAGGCGGCAGCGGCGATCAGGGACAGCGCTCGGTTCGCCGCACGGCGCTCTACGCCCCGGAACGCCCGGTGAGGCGGCTCGCATCCGCCCCGGTTCGAATCCCGACTGCGCCACTGGGCTCGCTGAGGACCTGCAGGCGAGCGACTCTGCCATTTGGAGAAAGGGGCGCGAAGTGTGCAGCCCTATCCTACAGAGAAGCCTGGAGGGCTACTGTCGGCGATTGGCGCACGGACAGGAGGCTGCGGTGCGGCGCCGCCGGACCTGAGCCCACCCCCGGCCGCCCCGAATGGCCGGGCCTGGGCCTGACAGGAACCAGAGGAGGCCGCGTCCCGCACCGGGCATGCGCAGCCCCGCGCGTACCCGGAGGGAGCCGAGGCCGCAGCAGCGGTCGCGCGTCGAGCGGGCCCTCCCGCCTCAGCCTCCCCATCCGGCCCGGGTCCAAGTCAACCGCCTGCCCGTCAGCCCCACGCCTCGGCGGACGGCCACCGCTCCCCGACACTCACCGCTACCAGCGCGGCGGGCTCCCGGCCGCTCCTTCGCCTCAGGCCCGCCGCCGCCGCCGCCGCCGCCTCAGCCCACCTGCCCGCTGTAGGACAAAGGCGCCACCAACCGACCGGCGCGGGCACGAGGCAATGGCGGTCGGGGCGGAGAGTGGGGGCAGAGGGCGCGCACGCAGCGGCAGGCGCAGCAATGTCGCAACAGCGCGCGGGTTTACGGCAGGGCTGAGTTGGGGTGTCGATCTCCTTAGCAAGGAGGGCGGGGAAGTGGCTCCCGGGTGGCCGTTGAGAACGCGAGGAGTTGCCTAGTAACGGCGTCCCCGGCTGTGGTTGTGTCCTAGGCCGGGTCTCCCCACCCCGAAGGGCTTCGCTTTTCTTCTAATTTTCCGAGCTCCTTCCTTCTTCTCTGTGAAAATAGATCATTTAAACCCTAAAATACTGTGATTTAATCTTGCGTAAAACTGAAAAAACAAAACACCTTGGATGTGTGTATTGGAGAATAGTACATATATATATATTCCTGTAACTTCTGGATCACAAGGAACAAAGGGAGCAGAGAGGTAGAGAAAATGTTCTATTTAAATTTACATTTCAGTGGGCTGTGTATGTACCCTATTAGTTTCACTGACAAGAGGCAAAAGGCTTTGGTGATATAATCAGTTTCTTCTTGAGTTATTTATTTTTCTGGGAATATTCAATGTCAAAAATAAATTTCTCAGAATGTAAATGTTGACTGTGAAGCATGTAAAATGTCGTAGGGAATAGAATTTGCTCACACAACTGTAAATACACTCCACAGCTATCGCTATGGGAGTCAGGTAGGCTCTTTTATTAGTTAGGAAATGCCTCAGACCCCATGGGGTATAGTTTTTCTCTTTGTGAATAGTACATGCCAAGTAAAAATGGTGGCTGTGGAATTTGAACACTAGAAGTCAGATTTCTTTGACAACCACTCATATGTTCGCTCCTTCACTCATTTACTCGCTGAATGGAAAGTTTATTATACACCTATTAGGTGGTCTTATGATTTATTATACATCTGCTTGCTAGGCATGATCATGAGCAAATGCAGGCCCATCTCTGTTATCTCAGAGATTGCTGTCTAGTGGAGGGATAGAATTAGGTGAATAATCACACTTGAGTGTGTAATTGCAAACAAGTAAATACCTGAAGGAAAGAAACAGGGATGCACTCTATTGTCTAGTTTTTCACCTCGTGAATAGTGCAGGGTATGCCCAACGTCTATGAGAAGATAATGCTTGGCCTTCAGATCCTTACCATAATTCATCATGGCACCCGGGGAAATGTAAGCTGGGTGATTTTTCCTGCCTCTGCTGAGAGCTCCTGGGGAGCAGATAGGGACTTCTATTCCCAGGGATTAACCAAGAAGACTACTTTACTTTCCCCCAGCTTGTTCACTCTACGTTAGATTTTCAGGATTTTTTGGATTCACCTGCTTTCTTGGTATACTTTTGTGGGGCAGGTTAGGAACCACACTTGACTCAGTTCAGAATCTTGTTTCTTTCCTTGATTATCCCCGTTTTGATGTTTGTGCTATAAAGTTGTACCCTTTTTATCATTTGGTTGAATTGATTGTCTTAATTTTTTTGATAATTTTTTATTTTTTTGGTTAGATATATAGGGACAGAGATTCTCTAACCCAGTTTCATCTTACTGTACCCACCCAGAAATTTCATATGATCTCATTTACTCTTCACAACAACCCCATGAGATAAGATACTGTATAATTTAAACTTTAAAAATTCCTTGACATTTTAAACATACATTAAAGCATATAAAATATTACACATGCCTTTATACTCACTGCTAAGCCTCTCCTCCCATCTTATTCCCCTCCCTTCCTGGAGATAATCACTTCCCTGAAATACATTCCCATGTATAGTTTGTACTTTTATCATAAAGATATGTGTCTTTCTTTCTTTCTTTCTTTCTTTCTTTCTTTCTTTCTTTCTTTCTTTCTTTCTTTCTTTCTTTCTTTCTTTCTTTCTTTCTTTCTTTCTTTCTTTTTCTTTCTTTCTTTCTTTCTTTCTTCTCTCTCTCTCTCTATTTCTTTTTCTTTCTTTCTTTCTTCCTAATCTATATGCTATTGTTTTAATGTATTTAGATATATTTTCTGTATCCTTTTTCAACTTGCTTTTATCTTTTTAACTGTACTAAGTTTTCAAGATTTAACTGTGTTGAAACATATAACTAGAGTAGTGGTTCTCAAAGTATGTTCCCTGGACCAGTAAGCAGCATCAATAACGCTTGATAACTTGTTAGAAATGCAAAATTTTGGCTCGACTCAAGATGAGTCGAATCAGCCACTCTAGGGGTAGGACCCAGCAATTTGTCCTTTACCAAGTCTTCCTGGTGATTCTGATGTACCATACAATTTTAGTGCTGCTCTAATTTATTCATTTTATTTGCTATAGTATTTCTTTTATGAATCAGCCACAGTCTATGTATCTGTACTAGGGAATAGTTAGATATTTTTCTATTGCAAAGAGTACTGTATTGAACATATTAGTACATGTCTCTTTGGGTACACATGTCAAAATTTTCCAGGATACCCGCTTAGGAGTGAAATTGCTGACTTTGTAGTATATTGCATCTTGAACTTAAGGAGGTTTAGCCAGACTGTTCTCCAAACAAGTATTAATGTATACTCTTGGCAGCAATGTATAAATATTATTTCTCAATTTAAGCGATATTGAGCATCTTTTCTTACAGGCTATTCAGGTTTCTTCCTTTATGAATTGCCTGTTGGTATTTCTAGACCATGTTTTTATTGGGTTTATTTATGTTTTTCTTATTGATCCATAGAAATTGTTTACATATTCTGGATACCAGATACTAGAGTGAGGTCTTCTTGCTGTAGTTTGTTGTTTAATTTTGTTAATGGTGTCTTGTCATTCACAAGTTTTGAATTTTAACATACTCATATGTTTCAACATTTCCCTTTATGATTTGTAGTGTTACATGTCTTGCCTAAGAATTCTTTCCTTTTCCTAATGTCATATCGATAGTCTTCTTGGTTAATACTATTACTATGTCCATTTTATGGATGAGTCAGTTGAGACACAGAAAGCTTACATGACTTGCCCATGATCACAGAGTACTGGAGGTGAGTGACTTGGTCTCTTGACCCTTGAGTTGAATTGAACTCTGCAGTTTAGGAACTTCTTCCCATCCTGTTCTGCTAGTTGTCTCATGAGAACACTTCTCAGTCTTTTTCTTTAGATGTAGAGGATGTGTAGAGCTCAGATAGGCTGCAGGTTACATGCAATTCTCATTTACTACATAATGAAGCACTCTGGATTCTTAAAAATATCTTTACATTTTCCAAATAATTTCAAATTTAAAGAAAATTTGCAAAAAATAGTACAAAGAATTCCTGAATGTCCTTCACTCATTTTCCCAAAATGTTGAACATTTTACTTGTTTGCTTTATAAATCTGTGTGTGTGTGTGTGTGTGTGTGTGTGTGTGTGTCTTTCTCTGTATTATCTCTGTACTAGCTAATTTACAGGCCTTATTTGAATTTCATCAGTTGTCCAGTTGTCCTACTGATGTTCTTTAGAGCAAAAGAAACAATTTTTTTTTTCCTGGTCCAGGATCCAGTTTAGGGTTACATGTTGCCTTTCATTTTCAAGTCACTTTGGTCTTCTTTAGTCTGCAACAGTTCTCCAGTCTTCTTTGTCTTTCATGACCTTGACATTTCTGAAAAGTACAGGCTATTTATTTTATAGAACATCCCTTATTGAGGCTTGTCTGATGTTTCTTCATTGTTAAATTCAGGTTATACATTTTTTGGCAGGAATACACAGAAGTGATGCTGTGTCCTTTTCAGCCAGTAATTTTCTTTTGACTGGAACTCTCTGTAATATTATGTGCATAAATGCATTTTTTCCAGGCAAAGGGATTAATATCTCTTTATTTCCAATTCCCAAAAGGGTTCACATGACCAAATAAAGGCCAAGAAATTCTTCCTTACTCTGTGCTGGTCTTGGTGGAAGTCCTTGGCCAACAGGACTGTCTGAGAGAGGGAAAGAGAGAAGCATTGAGAGTGGGAGCAGAAGGGTCTACACCTTAACTGCACAGGCTTCGCAACTGCCCCAGGACCTGCCTGTGCTGCTTTGGGGATTTATCCAGTGCATCATGTAAACAGACCTCTGATGCTCCAACTTTCTTGGCTCAATTCTATTAGGGGAATTTACTATTTGTGAAGTCTTGGTGGATCAGAACACAGGCTGTGGACCCAGACTGGCCTACGATCATAACTCTACTCCACCACTTCTAGCTGGGAAAACTTCAGGCTGTTCTTTAACCTCCCCACATCTCATTTTCTTCATCTGTAAAATGGGGATAAGAATAGTATATACTTCCTCAGGTCAGTATGAATTACGTTAAATTAAAGAGGTAACACATATCACGCATAAAGCTCTTAGAATCGTGCCTGGCTCATCCTATGAGCTCATTAGTCTATAGATCTCATATTTTCCAGGTTCATTTTATGACACCATGGTTTGTGTCTTTCTGTAGATTTGCTTGTGCTAACAGACCTTAGAACACAGAAGCCCTTAGGTTTTCATGGACTACTCTGTTCACAGGTGGAATAAATGGAATAAATGTCACTGGAAGCTGATCACTGAGTCCTTGTTCCCCAGGACATTGGGGTGGGGGTAGAGGGGACTTTGTTGTGATGATATTGAGTTCCCGGTGAGCCCTAACAGAGCTAATAACTCCATAAAGCAAGCATCTGCCAACAAAGCGGCAGCCCGTTGGGGAGCCCAGCCTCTATGACACATCCATTTATGTTTGTATAGCTTTGTACAACTGTGGCAATTAGAATCATGGCCCCCCAAATTTGTCCATGTTGTAATCTCTGGAACCTGTGAATGTATCACCTTACATGGCAACAGGGACTTTGCTGATGTCGTTAGGTTAAGGATCTTGAGATGAGGAGGATCATCTAAGTGGGCCCAATGTAATCACAAGGGTCCTTATAAGAGAGTCAGAGTCAGAGAAGATGTGATGATGGAAGCAAGCAGGGGGCGGGGAGGGATATATATGGAGAAAGAGATACTGGAAGATGTTGCTACACTGCTGGTTTTGAAAATGGAGGAAGGGGCCATACAAGAAATGCAGGACGCCTCTAGAAGCTGGAAAAATCAAGAAAACAGATTTTCCCCTATAGCCTCAAGAAGGAACACAGCTTTGCTGACCCGTTTTTAACTTTTGACTTTTCTCCCACCAGAAAACTTAATAAATATGTTTCTTCATTTTCTAATTTTACCATGGTTCACTTTTCCCTTTTAATAACTAAATATTTAATTTAATTAAATTTGATTTTGCTGTATGCTGTCCCAAGTAGGTAGAATTTGATTCTGTCTTTCTCCAAGCTATCTCAACACCAAATAGCCCCAAACCATTTTTGCATCTCTTTGTCATATAACATTCTTTTTTTTTAAGACTTATATTCAGGGCTATTCATTGTTTCCATAATATCTCTGTTTCTTTTTGGAGCAATTTACACTGTTTCAAATATTATTCAATTATCTAGATGGGACACATTTAGTTATTTTATTTCCAGAGCCATGTGAACTATACTTGTGAAAACATCTAAAGAGAATTATCTTTGATGTATGTAAGTGAATCTTATTTCCACTACTCAGATGACTAGGGCAATCTGAGTAATACCCCCACCTTCACTTGTAATTCTCAAAGGCTCCATTTCCTAATTTGCCTACATATATTGGGGTTAGAGATAGAATATAGGTATAATAATCATAAAAACGGTAAAAAGATAATGTCAAAGAGTAAGATAGGTTAGCTGAGTCAATGGCTCACTGTTTCCTGGAGATTCTGATGCAGTGAGTCTAGGGTAGAACTTGAGAATCCATATATATATATATTTTTTAAAAAAGCTCTTTCTAGTTTTACAAACCACTGAGCTGGGTAATTAAAACTGCAGAGATAACATACCTAAAAGTCATTTACCATGTTTCAGGGGCCCTCGCAGATAATCCAAATTGAGAATGTTAAATATCTTTTATGAGGGTTAGAACTGAATAACTGTCTGAGCCAGTAGACAGAATCTGAAAGATGAGTGTTCTAGAGGCAAAACTTAGTGACGTAAAACAACTATTTTATTCTTGTTTAGAGTTCCTGGGAATCAGGAATTCGGGGAAGGCTTGGTTGAGCCATTCTGCCTCAGAGTTAGTGAGACAGTGGCTGTAGCTGGAACAGCAGGGGGCTGGGCATCTCTCTTCACATAGTCTCAGGGACTCTCCATGGCCTCTCTGAATGGGCTAGCTTGGGCTTCCTCACAGCATGGCAGCCTCAGAGCAGCTGTGCTGCTTGCACAGAGCTCAGGGCTCTGAGAGGATGGTTGAAAGAACCAGGCAGGAGCTATACTGCCTTTTATGACGTAGCCTGGGAAATCACATAGCCCATAAGTCTGATCAGTTTCGAAGGGCGGGAACATAGGCCCTGCCTCTCGATGGGAAGAATAGCATGGTTCCCCTGTAAGAAGGGTGCGGATGGGAGGTACAGCTGTGGCCATCTTTGGGAAACAGTCTGCCACAGAGTTGTCCCTTACCCCCACATCTAGTGCACCAGATCCTTTCCCTCAGACCATTCTCAATTGTCCCCCTTCTATATGTTTCCCTGGCTACTACCTAAATGATCATCACTCCTAGCTTACCATCAAACTAGACTCCTTGCTTCCACGTTTTCTTCTCTCTAATTCTTTCTCTTCTCTCTAATTCTTTCTCTTTCAAAGCTAGAGTGATGACTTTATATAACAAGCCTGATCATCACTCCTCATTGTACTTAGAATAATGATACAGCTGCTTTCAAGACCGTGCAAGGTCTAGAAGCTTTCTGCTGTCCAGCACTACTTTATGCCACTGTTCCCCTTGCTTTCCAACCTGAAACCCCATTGGTATGTTTTGGGTCCTACAGTCACCACATTCTTTCCACCTCAGGGCCTTTGTACCTCCCATTCGTTACCTCTGCTTAAAGTATTCTCTCAGCCTCTTTCCTATATCTCCATCCTCCCTCCTCCCTTCTCTGTCACCTCTTTAACTCCTATTCCTGAAGTTTTAGTTAAAAATCTCGCTTCCCATTCACACTCAGAGTAGAGAGATAATATAGAAAGGTAGCTAAGAACACAGACTATGCATTCAGACTACTTGGGTCCAAATCCTTACTACACCATTTACTAGCTGTGTGACCTTCGGCATGTTACCTAACTTCTCTGTGCCTCAATTTTCTCCTTTGTAAAACAGGAATAGTAATAGGACCTATCTCAAAGAATTATTGTGAATGTTGCTGAGTTAACATTTGTAAAACACTTAAAAGAGCGCTTGCCACGTACTGCTCAGTAAGCATTAGCTAGTCATATTTGTTAGCCCGTCGTATGTACACTCTTGCAGGACTGTGCATTTCTGTTCTTGAAATTACTTTTCCAGTCAGAGGCCATGTAATGAAATGTGAGGAGAATTTTCGGGTTACCTCCTAATTTGTCACTTTGGATGCACAGCTGAGGGTGAAGGAGTGCTAAATATATTATAAAGCAGGATCCTTTAACTGGGGTTCAAGAACTTGGATGGGAAAAACCTATCTTCTTATTTTCGTTTACCTCTGACTGAAATTAAGTCTTTCTTTCAATTATAAATGTAGGCAGCAAACAGTAGCATTAGCAGAGCCTGCTATGTTGTCTCCAATAGAAAGTACAGCTATTTCATATCACATTACCATCATTGCAGATATCTTGAATAATTGTTTGCATTCCTCATTACTTTGAAATTATAGAAATTTTAGACTTGCCACTGTATCTTATTATTTAATCCATCAATATAAAAGCACATACAGTGCTATATCACACATTTGTCTTTTTAATATTTTGATGACTATTTTTCAACATAATTGGTTTTCTTTGTAACTCATATTTTATGCACTTACAAGCATTTTTTTCGAGAAGGGTTCATAAGCTTCTCCAAATGGTCAGAGGAGTCCACAGCATTAAAAAACTTAAGAATCCTGCTCTAAAGAAAGTAGTCAATGACTGGCATGAGAATCTCTCCTCAGGCATACTAAGAGGTGAGTGCTTTCTTTGAGTCAGTCAGTGTCTGAGGACTATATATATATATATATATATATATATATATCTTTATTTAATTCCCCAATACCTTAAGAGGTAGGTCTTATTACTATACCCACTTTGTAGATAAGAAAATTGAGGCTCAGAGAAGTGAGAAAATTACCTGAGATCACAGAACAGTATACTAGTGGTGGAATCCATATTTCTTAAGGACTTCAATATCCTGCTTTTTCATACAAATCCTCTTAGTCCTTCCCCTACCCTACAAAGTAAATATCCATATCCCATTCTTCCATTTTACGGATGAGGAAATTGAGACTCGAGGAAGATAAATTTCTCAGTTGAGCAACAAAGTCAGGATTCGAACCAATTTCTATCAGGCTCCAAAGCCCATGTACCCCACTGCACCCTGTGGAGGTAACTAAAGGTATCATGGAAATGTAGCCTGGGAGAGCTGATGGTTGATCAGATCTATGACGTAGGCAGACCTTCTCATGCCATCCATCAGGATTAGATGGTTTGGAAAGAAATGACTACTTTTACTGCATTTGCTGTGGAGTTACAGAGCTGTGCAGGGAGCATCTTCCTGGATGTGAAATACACACCAGCATTTGGAAAACTCTATAAGCTGGTATTGTCTAGACAGAGAGTTAAAAGTAGGAAGCAGGAGATAAAAGAATACATAAAGAGGAAGTTCTGTATTGGGCTCATGCTGAAACAGAAAGAACCATTATTTCGAAACCATTAATGGTGAACTTGGTAAGGATCAAAGTAGTCTTGCGACCTGTAAATCTAATGAAGTGAAAATGAGGTAATGGTATGTTTTATAACTACTGATGATCTGAGAAGCTGGAAATTATCTCAGCATGAATACTATAAAGGAACAGGGAACAATGGAAGCCATCTAGAAAAGGATCTTTATTCAGCTTTATTTATAGCAGATATTCGTCTTGTCTTTCAACACAGGGATCACAAAGGAGTTTGTTTCACCTTGCTGGGTATATAAAAATATGGTTGTCACAGTCCCTGGTGTTGCCTTGCATAGAACCCAGCCAGTACAAAGGAGGGAAAGGGGAGTGCAATGGAGAGGGGACTGAATAGCTGGGGCTGGGAGAGGTGACAGGAGGGAAGAGAGAATAGGGGGAGAATAAAAGAACTAAGAAATTCTTTCCGTCATCACTCAACCCCCATTCTCTAGATCCGAGCCGTCTAATATGATAGCCATTAGCTATACAGGACTATTTACATATATTATGAGTAAATAATATAAAAAATCCACTTCCTTGATCGTACCAATCACATTTCAAGTGTTTAGTAGGCACATGTAGTTAGTGGCTACCATGCAGATATAAAATGTTGTCATCATCACAGAAAGTTCTATTGGATGGCACTGATAACCACCCAATTCCACCTGTAAGTCCAGAAGTATTCAAAGTCCAGGATAAGTGACACCCCATGACTGTAACATCTTTGGCCCATGGGAAGCCAAGAAGAGTAGAGTCTTCTGAAATGGGACATAAGAGTCCTAGGTGCCAATGTGACCTTAGATGAACTACATATACTCTCTAGGACTCAGTTTTCTAATATTAATGATTAATATCACTTTTTTACTGGATATTATGAGAAAATCACATAATTGCTTTCATCTTCGTAATAACCATGTGAGCTATTAGGCCCATGTTACAGAGGAGGAACCAGAGATTGTGCTCAAGGCCACATAGTCAGGAGCAGAACCGAGCCTGAGACCTAGGCCCCTGACTTCAGAGGCCACACTCCTACCCACCAAGCTATAGCGCCTCCTGCTGCTAGTTCCTCACCTGCAAATCAAAGTGTCTTAGCTGGAGTTTCCCAGAAACAGAAACCGAGACAGGATTTGAGTTTATTTGAGTGGTGATCCCGGAACCACCAATGGGGAGTGAGGAAGTGAAACAGGGAGGGGAAGGAAGCCATTACAGGGTGGGTTAATGAGCAGATTACACTATGGGCAACTGGGGCTTAATCATGATGTAGGAGGCGGTGTAGACAATGGAACTGGGGTTTTCATCCACCAACTCCTTGTCTGTCATTGGTAGAAGGCCGCTCTCAGGGGCATTAACTTTGGCACTTCTGTCTTGCCATCAAAGGCCTTCCAGAAGAAGATCACAAGGGCTTGAACTAGGGACAGGAACAGTGAGTATGGAGGGCATGAGAGTGGGCTGACAACAAGGTGCTGCATATGAGATTGGACTAAGTGCACTTACAGCTCTAACAAACTAATGGCTAGTGGCATTTGGTATTTTTACATCATTAAATCTGAAACCATGATGATTAACAGTCTGCCAGAAAATGTGGACGGGAAAACCTGGAGGCACAATTTGACATCTGAGCTGATTTTTAACATGGATGACAAAGTAAAGGGTTAATATCAATGTCACACAAAGAGCTCTTTTTGGGAGCCAGGACTTTGCCTAGTCAATGGAATAGCCCCAACATGTGACACATAGTAAGTGCTCAATGAATACTTGTTGAATGAATATATGAATAAGTGAAATTGATTAAAAAAAAGACAATTTAGTAGAAAAATGAGCAAAGTTAGTTCATGGAAGAGGAAATCAAAATGATTAATAAACATTCAATAGGATGCTCATTTCACTAATAATTGCAAAATGTAAATTATAGCAACAATGAGCTCTCTCTCTTATCAAGTTGTCAAATACTAAAATGAATAATAGCATTTAGCGATGGAGAGAATGCAAAGTAAAGTTCCTTTCATATATGAGTATTTAAGTTTTTTTCGGAAAGTATTTTGAAAATGCCTGTTAGCATTTACAATATCTATACTCAGAAATTCTACTTCTAGAAATGTATTTTATAGAAATAAAAGCACAGATGCCTATGGATATGTGTTGTTACAGCATGCTTTGCAGAGGTTAAAACTTGAATGCAGGCTGAGTGTACAGCAACAGAAGATTGGTTGAATCGATGTGACAAGTTCACATGGTGGAATATTATACAGTTATTAAAAAAATAATGTGTCATATCTGTGTCTACTGAAACAACCTGAAACAATTTCCACAATACACTAAGTGAGAAAAGTGATTACAAAAAAATAATAAAGATTTATTTTCTTACGAAAAGAACACATTAAATAGTTAGAAGGATACCTGCTAGGCTGTTATGGGGAGGGAGGTGTAAAGATAAAAAAATAGATATTTACAAAAGTGGAAATAATATATGGTATAATATAATAAGAGAATGTAAAACAGGAAATCTATCTATGGTACCCTTGGGAAAGAAAAATCTAAAGGTCCATATGGACAAGGACAAAAAGGTGACATGTACAAATAAAAACATTGATATAATTTTCAGATGGGACTGTGAATAAATTTTCGGTCTGTAATAAAGTGTCTGTTTCATACGTATATCTTGAGCAGGAAAAGTTTGATTTTTCACGTGTTTTATATATATGGAAAGATACAGAATTGTGTCTCTCGATCCTGATTCCCCAGCTTTATATTTTTTTCCTTTTAATTCACTGAGAAGAAGTTACCTTCCCATAGGTCTTTCCTCAGGGTTTGGCATTTTTAAGGCAATCAGGATTTTGACTTTTGAGGATATTTCCCCTATATTACTAGGCTGAGAGAGAATCTGCATCCTTTAGTTTTAGGGTCTGGTGTGTGCCCAGACTTAGGAGAAAAGTGCCATCCTGCATAGAGAACTGTGGTGATAAGTGTTCTGAAGAAATATCGCAGTGCAAAAGAATTGTCTTGGCTGCTTAGCATCTGAATATCCTTCTTACTTGAGGGTGATGGTGGGAGCAGAGACAAGACCCACCAAGGAGGCCAAGAAGGCACAGATACTTCTTCCTATCCTTTGGCAGTCAGAATATGGAGTGTAAGCCAAGCATGGCCACTCTGATGTCCCGTCCCAAGACTTTGAGGGAATAGTGCTCAAGTTCAGGGTCAGTTAGGGCTAGTCCTAGTGATCTATTACCATGTAAGAAGTTGCCCTAAAACTTAGTGACTTGAAATAACAAACATTTATTATCTCAGAATTTCTGTGGGTCAAGAATCCAGGAGCAGCTTAGCTGGGTGGTTTTGATTAGGGGTCTTTCATAAGACAGCAATCAAGGTAGCAGCTAGGTCTGCAGTCACCTGAGGCTTCACTGGAGCTGGAGGATCCACTTCTATACTCTTATGCAGATCATGGCTGGAAGCTTTGATTCCTCACCAAGTGGACTTCTCTATAGACTGATTGAATGTCCTAATGACCTGGCAGCTGGCTTCCCCAGAGGACCGGATGAGGGGCAGTGTAGAGGGGAAAGAGGGACAAAGAGAAGTAGGGAGAAAGGAGAGGGAGGGAGCAGGGGAGGGAGGAAGGAGAGGAAGAGAGACTATGCAACAGAGCACAAAAGACTGAAGGCTTTCTAACCTACTCTTGGAAATGACAAACTATCTATCACTTCTCTTGGTTTCTAATGGTCACACAGACCAACCCTGGTATAATGATGGAGGCGGACTACACAAGGGTGTGAAAACCAGAAGGTGGGCTTATGTGGACTGTCTTGGACGTTGGCTTGTAAGACCTGTTCTGTAGCAGGGTCTTGTCTACAAAGGTCTTGTCTATGTCTCAATTCCTGCGGTTCCTGTTTGAGTTTGAGTTTGATTCTTCAGTATTCCTGTCAATTCTATAAACCTCCTGATCCCTTCCAATAATATTCTCTTCTACATATTTCAATTCACCAGTTCTGTCTTTTCTTGCTTTCAGTGACAACCCTGACTAGAACGGGTGCTATGAGGGAGGACAGCAGTGGAGAAAGTGGGCTGGTGGCGGAGGAAGTCAGATAAGAAGATCAGGGTGGCCTCTCCGGAGAGGTGCCCTTTGCTCGAAGACCTGAACGATGAGGTAGTCAGTGGATGAAGAATGGGAGGAGGGGTATTTCAGGCAGAGGGAGCAACACAAAGGCTCTGGGAGGCCTGGATGGCTGGGATGTAGCAAGCAAGTGGGCAAGTGGAGGGAGAGATCAGCAAAAACCAGATCACATAGGATTTTGAAGCCATGGTGAAGAATTTGAACTCTCCTCTCCCAACCAATGCCATTTCTTATTCCAGACATCAGAGCCCAAGAAGGCTGAGGACCAGATCCAAGGTTTCCTTCTCTAGGAATCAGGATCAGCCATCGTGATCATGATAAAGAACTTGTATACTTTGTAAACTCACCTATCTATTTTGTTGGCTCTTGGGTTTCTATAACTTCTGGTTGGGTTATTTCCTGAGTTTCTTAGTTCCTTCTGATAAATCCCTTCTGCTTAACTCTGCTGAGTTGAAGGAAAAGATTTTTCGCCCACAGCTGGGCCTGGGAATCCCAGCTAGAGAGCCCAGTCATCTGATAGAGATTGACAGCTACCCAAGACAGTGTGGAATGAGCAGGTGGATCCTAATGGATCCCTTCAGTTTCATATAGTTTCACCTTCGCTTGACAAATGCTTGTTCAGGATCCAGCATATGCCTGGGCTCTTTGTGGGCATCAGGGTACAAAGATCCTTCTTCCCAGGGATCAAGTTAGATGGAAGGGATGACCCAGTACAAATGTTATTGAGTGGGAGTTCCCTGTTACTTAGGAATTGGCACTATGACCTCAGCCCTATGTACCCTGTATTCCAAATGGGAGCCAGATACTTTCCCTCCAATGTTTGCTAAAGGAGACAGAACTGGTCCTATATCCCTTAGCCAAAACATCACTTTCTTTTTCCTTGACCATCTAATATTCCTAGGGAGGGAGGAGTTCTTTGGTTTTATTGAGGATTATATGTTATGGTGGAGGACAGCCCCCCTGCATTTTAATTGGGAGTTTCTCATGGAGATTAAGGGGAGACTGCGAGAAATGATGCTGAGTTGTTGTTCCCCAATGGGGATCTACTTGGTAATGGGGCTTGCTGATGTCCCCCTGTGCCTATCTGAGCAGGGTAGAAAAGAGGTGAAGAGAGGGGTCATTGTGGAGTAGCTGGCCAGGATGTGAGTTTCTCTGGATCAAGTGGACCCTGCAGTAGTTAGCCAGGTTTTCTGGTATCCCACCCAAGCAGGCTGACTGATGAGAAAGAGGGTCCCCCAGTGTCAGGAGCCTAGGTGGTGGTGCAAGGTAGGAAAGTTCAAGCCCGAGCTGGATGTCCCCTGCCAGAGAACTGTGCAATGGGGAAGCCCCCAAGAAACTAATTCATGTGCCCCATGAGAAGCCATGTATGGATGGACACTTGCCACTATGATCTGGCAGGGGAAGCAGGGTTGACCAAGAGGGAAGGGGGGATTGCAGAAGGCTATTCCCATTCTCTCCTCCCAATTTCAGTAAGGGAGAGTGTACTGGAGTATGTCTCACAACCAGGCCATACCCCCCCCCCCCGCACCCCATGTTTTATTCAAGCAGGTAGGGACCTACCTGGCTCAAGTCGACCCTTGGATGAGTAAGGGAGAAGATAAAATGAGATTTAAATTGAGTTTGAGAATAAAGCTTTCAAGGATGGAGGTTTAACAACAGAAAGTGATCCAAAAGTAATGCAATCTGCCCGAGATGTCATTAAGGGATGGAAAAGGGAGCTTCAACACAGCATGGCTGAAGATGCAGATTAGGGGGAAAAAATTTCATTATTATGCCCCACTGAGTTGAGTTGCCTCAGTACACTGGTTTCATGAGTAAACAGAATAATTGAAGTACAGCGTAGTACTTGCTTAGGTAAGCTGCCACAGGGTTCTGAGAGGGCACGGGGGGTTAGGTGTGCACATCCCAGCTTGGCTTTTGGAGAGAAGGAAGCAGCACCTGAGCTGAACCTCGAAAGGTGAGAAGTTGGTCTGATGAAAGGAGAGTGAAGAAGGGCTTTCTAGGCAGAAGTGACACCACAGTCTGGAGCAGCAAGTTGAAGGCAGGAAGGACAGTTAGAGATGCAGGCCAGGAATCCCATGGCCTTGAGGTCCTGTGAGTTTAAGGAGTGAGGGCTTGGAGAGTTGCTTCAAACCTGGGAGCAACACAATCTGGTTTGCATATTAGAACCATCTGGTTGACAGATTCTGGCAGTGCTGTGGACTTGGCCCCCAGACACACTTCTTACTCATTCACTTGGCCCTATGACCCCCATACCTTCACAAAGGCCATTTTTTTCTGTGATTCGAAAATCCTGGGTCCCCACTCTTTTGACTGTCCTTTGCTCTACTCTTACCACTGAACCCTTCATAATTCCCCTCTTTGATGGGACTCTGAAATATCACCACCCTCCCCATAAGTCATCTTCTTTCTTCCTTCAGCATACTCTTCTCAGCCCAAGAGAATTCTCTGCCTTCTCTGGGCCTGTACCCGCCAGCACATGATTCCTCGAGATATGCATATACTAAAATATCTTCCCTTTATCTTATCTGGTCTTCGCCCCATGGGGCAACCCGGAGGCTACTATTTATTCTTTCACACATTAATTTAAGCAACTTTAATTGCTGCTCTGATATGTTTTATATAATATAATTAATGTTTTAATTCTGTGTACTTGCTTCCCAAGGCAGTTTTGTGAAGGGCCCAATTTTGGAATCAAGCAAATAAAGAATAAGTAATGGCTGAAGTTATTATAGTAATGCCCCCCACCAAAGGAATTAAAACCGTGCTTGTTTTTCTGAAGTGGGTTGAAAAGGGAAAAGATATTTTAATGTTCTCTTCATCTTGGGCAAGTTTGGGTGGCTTTCATGAAGTCCCCTGGATGCTGATTTCAAGTGTTCCTGGACTGTCGGCATCTGACCACCAGCTTGAGGTCTGTGTTTTGACTACCAGCTTTGCACCTCCTGCTTTCACATCCTTTATGGTGGAGGCTGTGCTTAGAACGAGCAGTTACCAAATCCATTCACTCACTCATTTATTCATTCAGCAATTGTGTATTGGTATTCTATTATGTGCCGAGGGCTGGAATAGATTCAACCCTGCCCTCAAGGAGCTCACAATCAATTGGGCCAGGCAAACGATGTTATAGTCCAGCACACCAATGCTGTGGGAGCATGGGGGAAAGGGAAGGCGAGCTGGAGTATCTACCTCTGTCTCAGGGAGTTAAGAGGAGGTGAAATTTAAACTGGTTCCAGGAAGGAGAAGGGAAGGAAGAAAATGGCAAGACACAGTAAGAAAAATAGTAAGAAAATTGGGAGAAGATGAGCATGGCTGAAGCCAGCGTGCGTGGGAGGAGGTGGCAGGGAGTGAGTGTGGGAAGGGAGATAGGGCCTGAGAGAAGGAAGGGCTTGCTGTGCCAGGAGGAGGA
>NW_024342471.1:16568382-16568794 GCF_902729225.1 Pteropus medius
TGAATTAGAGTATGGGATTAGCAGCCCTCTCTTTCATCATCCCTGATCTGCACAACCTGGCTTTATGGCAGGGCCCAGAAACTCTGAGCTTGGAGAGTCATCACCCTAACCACTGTGTAGTTCAAGTGCCTATGTTTCATTGGGGAAAAATTGTGCTCAAGAGAACTCTGCCCATCCAAGGCAGAGCTTAGACCAGAACCCCGGCGTTTGTTTCATGCTGTAGAGGAGTGTGAACACTGGTTCAAGAACAGATTGGAGGGCAGAAAAGGGAAACGTAGGATGTGTGTGTTTCTGCAGCGCAAGAGGGTCTGAGTGTCTTAAAATTCTCAGGGGGGGTCCTACAATCCCACAAAGGCTGTCTGCTCTAAGTGTCTGGAGACAGATGAGAACTGGGATGTGAAGGACTCTGGGG
>NW_024342471.1:16569580-16583490 GCF_902729225.1 Pteropus medius
TTTGGCGGGGGAAGCAGGGGGGAAGGCAGAAGGGTAGGTGGAAGCTGGGTAAGGTACCCCGGGTTCTGGCTGAATGAGATGGGGTGCCTTCTTCTCCTCCCAGGTTGGGGTCGCAGGTAGCCCACTGAGGTCGCGTCGTGGGGGCACTGGACAGCGTGGATGGGGTTGCAGTTTGGGGAGCCTCAAACCTTCAGCTGGTCAAAGGCCGGCATCTGGGTTTGCCTCAGAGGCTGGCCACGCAGAGAAGGGTAGCGGTTTCAGGAGTGGAAGAAAAGCCAGCGAAAGGAAGGTGCGGTTTGGCTTGTTTCCTGTCCCTCTGCGTGTGGACAGATGCTAGCCTCTGAGAGCGGTTATCGACTCCTTGCCAGCCGGAGCTGCCTTCTTCCAGGGCATTTTTGTTAACGAGGGGTGATCCAACCTAGGCGGGATGCTCAAGGCCGTGTCTCTGCCTCTTGAATTTAAGATGACGTAGGCGACATATGGGGGAGACGAACTGTTCAAAGGACCCAAGAAAGGGGTTCTTCAGGCACCAAAAGGGCTCAGATACGCCCAGTCAAGCATATCTCCGGGATTTTCAGAAACCCGCATTTGTCTCACTTTTTGTTTAAATATATTTTTGTAGTTCCTCATTCTGGAGGCTGGGAATCCCCCAAGTACCTTACTCTCTCATCCTAATCCCTCTGGCCTTCCCCCTGCTTCCAAGGGCTGTAATTTCTGGCATGAAGTCTGAGCAGGAATGACCCACGGAGTAGCGGGAGTCGGCAGCAAGGAAAGAAAGTCAGTGAGGAAGCTACTTTGGTCCCAGAACTTTCATTTTCACTCTAAGCAATGGCTCCTAAGGAGAAAGGAGGCAGGAAGAGGGTGGAGCTGGAGAGAAGAGGAAGCGGGATCTTGCAGGAAGGAGTGGACAAAGAGCCAGGGGAGGCAGGGCGAAGGGTCTTTTGGGCTTCTCAAGAGCATACTCCCGATTTAGGCTCCAGGTAGAGACTGGGTTTTGGCAACAATAGCAGTAATTATCTATTGAGAGTTTCCTGTGTGTCAGGCTCAGAGTAAAAGGCTTTACCTGCTTTCTCTGTCTGATTTCTTTCAACTCCCCCACTATACAGATGAGCAAACTGAGGCTTAGAGAGAGAAGATGTCTTGCCCAAATTCTCGTAACTAGGTGGAACCTGGAGATAAATATACATTTGCCTGACTCCTGAGCTGGCCTCTCCGATGGTGAGAGTCTCTAAGTTTCGGTCTTGAGTGCCTCTGTGTCAGGACTGGGGTTATGAAGCGGGCACTGGAGAATGACAAGCTTTCAGAGGAGGATCTGTATTTCTCATGTGTTTGAAAATGGCATAAAGGACTTTCACTGCTCTCGGAGTGTGGCGGAAAGGTCTACAGGGTTGCAGGGAGAGCATTCACAGGGTGGATGTTGCGATGTGATGGTGGGGGCAGCAGCCTTTTCTATATCCTTCCTCACCTGGGGTAAGATGCATTTCTGTAGGGAATGGCTGAATGAGAGCCAGGATCCCAGACAGCCAGCCAGTTAGCCAGGGCACTAGGCATCCAAGCAGGTAGTCACATAGGTGTAACAATTAAAACTGCCATTTAATGAGCACCTGCTCTGTTCTAGACACTGTGCCAGGCCACATACATATATTCTTTCTCATCTTCACAACCTAATCTATGGGGCAGGTATTATTACTCCCATTTTAGAGATGTGGAAACTGAGCCTAAAAGAAGCAAAATAACTAGTGTTACAAAGTCAAGATTGGAGCCTTAAGCTGTTTGTCTCCCAAACCTGTGCGCTTTTCGCTGGCCGTTCCCAAACTGTAGGGTGATTGTGAGGAGCACATGCATACAGAACTAAACGACATAGATTCACTTTACAGTTCTGTTTAAAATCCTTCTCATTTTTTCAAGGAAGAAGTCTCTGGAGCTAGAATATAGTTAATACCTCTCAAGCGCTGGCTAATCCTCCTTTTTAAACAAAAATCAAGAGGAGGCCTGGGGTGGAGGGCTGTCAGCAAGCAAAGCGACCGGCCTGGGTTTAATGACATTGTTTTGTTTCTGCTGAATTTATTTTTAGGGTAACCTTTTATTTATGAGAAGTGAGGCTGGTTCTTCTCTCATGGCAATGGTATAAGGTTTACATTGAAAATAAATGTATTTGATTTAATGAGAAATAATAGCATAGTTGATACCTGGATGTAGTAAAAATTCATGTGAGACCCAAGGTGATGGAGAAAGGGAATACTGAGACCTGAACTCTCATTTGGATTCTATCACTTTGGGACCTTAGACAAGTGGCCTAACCTCATTGGTCCTTGGTCTCATTATTTGTAAGGTGAAAGAGTTGGATCTTATCCTTCCATCTGGCATTTCATGAGAGAGAGGTTGGAGGGAAAAAACATGACGAGGCTGGGAGAGGGGAAAGGGATGTGGAGCAGAAGAATAGAAGGAAGTGGCCGGGTACTAAACCTAGCCCCAGACAGGAATGGGACCACTGAAGTCAGCCAACCTCAGGACTCCAGGGAGGTACTGGGGTCCTCACGTCCTTTTGGGTCTTTGCAAAGAGGGAAGACTCTGGAGTCCAGCCGAAAAGAAGGTCTGTTTAGTTTAGAGACTATTTCGAGGTTCCAGCACAATCGCTTTGTAAAATTTCAGAATGATTCTCTGGATGCTTTTGCAATCATATCAGTTGTCAGTTTAGTTAAAAACAAACACATCGAGTAATAGGCGGGCTCCATTTTTCTGTGTAGGACTTTACTTCAGTTCCAACCTCTGTCCTGGCTGATTTTCACCTTCCTGCTGAGGAGGCTACAAAAGAGATTTCAAGATCCCTTTAAATTGCCCAATTCTGTTTTTAGGTCCACCCAGAACCACCCACTGAATGCAGAGAAAATCAATACCTAATAAACAGTCAGTGCTGTAATTTGTGCCCACCAGGTGAGATGCCAACCCTAAAGCCCCACAGTAGGACTCCTCTTAGTTTGCTGGCAGATGCAGACCCCATGAGCCAACTGTAAACTTGAATCTTAAACAACTCCTGAGATTTCCCACCCCTGCCCTACTGTCAGAATGTTCTGGGTTCCCTCTCTACTTACCTAGGACTAGGGTTCCTATCTCTTCCATGTCTCCCACCAGACTATGAAGGCTGAAAGGGTCCGAGACCGTTGCTTTTGAATCCCCTGCCCTAAAGCCCAGTCTGATCAGTTTTCGTTAAGTGTCTGACTCACCAAGCTTGTTGAAGCTGCCTCATTTCCTGATGTTTTCCAGGAGAGAAACTGGTGAATGAGTGCACGGAGACTGCCAACACAAAATGTTTTCCTTGTAGTGAAGGCGAATTCCTAGGCACCTGGAACAACGAGAGACACTGTCATCAGCACAAATACTGTGACCCCAGTGCGTGAGCTGCTGGGGGAGGGGTTCTCGGGAGCTGGGCTGACATTCTAGCTCATTGGTGATAATGCAGCCATTCTATTTTTTTTTTTTTTGATAGCTAGGGTCTGTTTTGATTGGTTGGAGTATAGGTTGTACTGGTTGTTAATTTGATTGCCATCCGCACTTGGAAGATGGTCTAAGGAAAAAAAAAAGATCAGGAAGTGGGAGGAGCAGGGCCCTAAGCATCAGGGCCACCAAGGGGTTCCCATCCTTCTTGCCCATCTCTGCACAGACCTAGGGCTCCTGGTCCAGACAAATGGCACCTCGAAAACAGACACGACTTGCATGTGTGGTGAAGGCCAATACTGTACCAGCGATGCCTGTGAACGCTGCATCCCGCACAGATTGTGCCCCCCTGGCTTTGAGGTCCAGCAGATCGGTAAGTGGGTGACCTGTCTGAGAAGCAGCTCTAGAGTCAGGAGAGAGGAACCAAGGGCCTAAGGGAAGGGGCTAGGCAGTGGGCACTCGGCTCCAGTGGTGCAGGGAATGGAGACTTGAATACCAACCTGAGTTAGTATGTCTGCTAGAGTGAGCAGGAAATGGAAACTTTTTCATTCTGCCTCCCGCTATGGGTATCTGCCTTAGGAGGGCAGTGGGAGAAGCCTTCCCAGGGGCTGCAGCAGTTGGGGGAGACTATCTGCTAGGGGAAGAGTGCTTAAAGCAGGAAGATCTTTCTGTCCTGTCTGTCCACCGAGTCCCTCGAGAGCCAGACAGGTGGTCTACTGTGATGATTAATGCCTCCTCCTCCCTCCCAGCTACAGGGGTTTCTGATACAATCTGCAAACCTTGCCCAGTTGGCTTCTTCTCCAACGTGTCATCTGCTTTTGAAAAGTGTCACCGTTGGACAAGGTACAAGGACTCAGCCCTTGTGTTCCCTGCTCCAAGTGGGGCATGGGATCTGCTTCCATTCTATCTGGCCACCTGCCCTTCAGTCCCTGCTCTCTACACACTCCCGCACACCTGCGAAACACCTAGAATGACCTCGTGGCTGACCGAATGGGCACGTCTCAGCATTTTCTCGCCCTCTCTGTCTTGGTGCCACTGTGATACCTCTCCTACTTTCTTTCCACCTTCCTCTGCGCCTCCTTTCTCCTCCTTAACTGGTTTCTAGGTCTTCGTTCTGTTCTACTGTCCAGTCACTGTGCCCACCTCCTCTGCCATCTCATCCATATCCATGGCTTTAGCTGCCAGCTCTCAAGTGGTTCCAATAAACATCTCCTGTCCAGATTTGTTTCCTGGGTCCCAGACTGTCATATCTAAGTGCTGAGGGCACACCTCCATGCAGGTGTCTCAAAGGCACCAAATGGGCTTACCCAGGCGCTCCCCTCACCCTCTGGGAAAACCACCACCATGCTTCCATGCTTCTGGGCACTCGTCCAAGGATCCTCCCTCACTTCCAAGCCCAAATCAGTCACCGGGTCCTGTCCATCTGGCCTCCAAACTGTTGTGGGACTTGTTCTTCTCACTATCTCCAGTGTCACACCTTGAGTTTGGGCCTCATCACCGTGGTCCGGATGATGCCTCCTCATTGGCCTTCCTGTCTCTAGTCTCTCCCCTTCAGCCAGTTCTCCATCTGCTTGCCAAAGTGAGCTTTCTGCAGTTCATTTTAGATCACGGCGCTCCCTATTTAAAACGTTTCATTGGCTCTTGCCTTTAGAACAAAAATCCAGACTTTTTTTGCATGGCCTCCGACCTTCTGGCTCCATTTCCTGACTTCTTCCAACGTCATACGACTTGCAGTCTCCTCAGCACACGGCTCATTCTCTTGCATCAAATTCTTCTGCCTGGAATACCTTTAAACACACACCCCATAAAAATGGGTAAGACAGGCACATAGGACAGAAGACATAAAAGGACCTATAGTGATAAGTCCCCCTTACACCCCTGTCTCCCTAGTTCTTCTCCCTGGAGGTGGCCTCTGTTCCTTGTGTGTCCTTCCAGAAATTTTGTCTACAAATACACACACCTGTGAGTGTGAAAACACATATGTTGTCCGCACAAATTGTTGCATCCCATATACATTTTGTTCTTTGTCTACTGTCTGTCTTTCTCCAACAGATTTCAAACTCCTTTTTTTTCCTTCCACTGATGCAACCCTTATGCCTAGAACAGTGTCTAGAACATAGTAGGTGCTTAACAATAGGTGCTCAATGTTAACTGACAACTGGAGGCACATTGGTGCAGTAGAATCCAAGCACTGGCTTCCAACCTCACTGCGGCTTAGAAAGGGTGTGACCCTGCACAAACGTGTGACCCTCATCTCTCTGAGTCTTGGCGTCCTCATTTGGAAAACGGGAATGACCTTCAACTCATAAGGCTTGAAGAAGACACGTAAAAGTGTTTCGTAAGCTCTTAAGCGCTCTCCTTGTGTAAGACTCTTCTCCTGTGTGTGCTTTCTTTAAAGCTTTGCTCTCTTTTGCCCACTTTAGATTGTGTGTGTGTGTGTGTGTGTGTGTGTGTGTGTGTGAGATGTCCTTCTCTGACCATTCTTCACCATTCCTCCTGAGACCGCCTTGGACCAGGTCTTCCTCACATATCTAGACTCCCACAATGGCCTCCTAGTTGGCCACCTTTCTGTAATTTCTCCTCCTGTGAACTCTCTGGCCATCTGAGCGCTCTCACTACTTAAGTCATCCGGTTGGATGCTGATGCTACTCACCAACTGAATCCAGTTAAAACCTTCGTGGCTGATTATGAGGTTCTAAAGACCAAATTTTCCATAGTTCCCTAACGCCATCTGGCACGTCACCCATTTAATCTCTGTATCACGCTGTCCTGCTTAGTGGGAATGTACAGCTGCTCTAAATTTTACATTCTTCAGGGCCCACTTAGTCCTAACTTCCCTGGGAAGTATTTCTGGATGCTCCTTAAACCAGAGGTTCTCAACTGAGCAATTTTGTCTCCTAGGGGACATTTGTCGATATCTGGACACATTTTGGTTGTCATGACTGGGGAGGGGGATGCCACTGAAAATTAGTGGGTAGAGGCTGCTAAACATCGTACAATGCACAGGACAGCCCCGATAACAGAGAATCATGTGGCCCAAACATGTCAGTGATGCCGAGGCCGAGAAGCCCCGCCTTAAACCGAATGTACCATCTCTCCATTCCGGCCATTGTGGATTTCGTCTCCTCTTCTCTGAGCAATTCCCAGTTAATTTCAGCCTATATTGCAACACTTGGCAACACTATATTGCAACACTCATTAGAGACTCTCCTATTATTACTCCTTCAAGATGTGTAATAATCTTTTCTCTGTACTTCTGGAAGTACAGACCAGCATCATAACCAGCACAGGAGGGAGCGTACAACACGTGCTCAGTGAACCTGGACTTGATGGTTGTTGATGGTCTCTTATGGAAATCTTATGGTTGGGGAAACTAATGTCTCTCTCTCTCTCTTTCTCTCTCTCTTTCCGTGTGTGTGTGTGTGTGCGCGTGCGCACACGTGTCTGTGCACAGCTGTGAGTCTAAGAACCTGGTGGAGTTACAAGCAGGGACTAACAAGACGGATGCTGTCTGTGGTGAGTCCCGGAGAATGGGCCCTGGCAGCAGGTAGGGAACTAAAATGGGAGACTAAGGCACACAGAGACACAGGGCGGGAGGCGAAGTAGAGGAGGTGGCAGTTTGGAGTTGTAGCATCTCAGCTCGGCCACTTATCTGTGGAGTCTGGGCATGTTACCTCCCCTCTCTGAGCCTCAGTTTCTTCATCTGTAAAATGGGGTGACAATGGCACCCCCCCCAGGTAGCTTGATGTAAGTGCCTGGTGTGGGTTCTTGCACTCTACAAGGGCTTCATCAATGCTGTTCTGCCACCCTGCACTTCGAGCACCAGCACGATGTGACACTGTTTCCTCTCGGGGCCTCGGTTTTAATTCTAGAATGAGGAGGTTAGTCCACAGCTCAGATCACAGACTCAGGTAACTGCAGGGCAGGTCATGTTAATGAGTGAAAAATGTTAGAGGTAAGGAAAATACACCCCCTTTGCTTTTTCTTAACACTCAATTTTCCTTTTGGCAGAGCTGAGACTGGGGTGAGGTGAGCGAGGCCCTTGCCTTGGGCATAAATATTTAAAGAGGTGCCAGAAAAATGCAGTAACGAAAATAAATAACATTTTGATGCAATATTGAAAACAAATCAAAGTTAATGCAAAAAATATCGATAATGAACAAAATATCAAAATTTTAGCTAAGCATGGAATCCGACCCTGCTCTTGCCTGACCCTGCCTCACTTGCCTCCGCCTAATCCCGGCCCTGGTTTCAATAAAATTTTATTTAAAAAACAGGCAGTCAGCCTGTGGGCCATAGTTTGCTGATCTGGGTTTTTAAAAACATGACATTAGAATGTTACTTATCTTGTGTCCCCTTAAATTTTGGCCCGAGGCGAGTGGCTTACCCTAGTCCATGTCCTGCCTCCTGGCTTCTCTCATTTTCCTGTTTGAAATAGAGACTTAGGTACAAGAAACACTTAAATTCTCCTTCATTCTTGTAAAACAAAGGCAATAGGTCAGACATATACCATGCTGGGCTTCAGCGTTGGACAGAGAGTTGGGAGAGATTGGGAGTGTGGTAAGTGGTGGAGACGGGTCTTCTAAATTTCCAAGAGAAGCTAGATATTCGGATTTTAAATATGCAATCTCCTAATTTTAAGATGTTTCAAAAAAAAATTTTTTTAAAATGTGCTGGTCGTACTAAAGACATCTACTGGCCACGTTTTACCAGGGCAACCTGTTTGAAACCTCCGACGTAGCTGAGCTCAGACGTAGAAGGATTTTAGAATCTGGCAGTGGCTATGGGCATGGGGGTGGGGAGCCAGCACTGAAATCTCAGTTTCCTCAGGTTTCCAGGATCGGATGAGAGCCCTGGTGCTGATCCCCATCATTATGGGGATCCTGACTATTGTCCTGTTGGTGCCTGTCTGTATCAGTGAGTCCCATATGGGGAAGTGAGGTGGGAGGGAAGAAAGGTAAAATAGACTGGCTACCTGTTTTCCTGATCTGGCCTCACCAACTCCTCATTCCAGTTTTTTTCTCTCTCTCTAGGAAAGATGACCAAGGAGCCAGAAAATGAGGTAGGTTGCCCCTGGGAACTGGTTCAGAGTTTTGGCAAACTAGAAAGAAGATTGACTCATTGCTGCCTATATGGCAGTAAAACTGATTCCGGGTCTCTCCTTGTGGCCAGGGGTGTGGGAGAGTGGGGCTTGGGGGGTGGGGGTGGCAGGAGACCAGGCTACTCCTCCCCATCCCTGTGCTCTAGGGCTCCTCCCATTCACTCCCTCAGCTTCGCCTTTGTCGCCCTCAGAGCTCACCTCCCCACGGAGCTGCCCTTGCGCCATTTTTGAAATCAGTGGTGTCACTTGCTGTTCTTTCCTGGTATTCGATACGTGGGGTACCACTTTGGGGCCTTGGCGCTGAGTCCATGGGCTGGACTGGAGGGACAGCTCCTTGAACCACACTCATGGGAAGCTTCTTGACAACTTTGGTGTGGCCAGCAGGGGGCAGGAGGCACCCGTGGAATCAGCCCTGACCCTCTTTTTGGGAAAAGGGGAAGGGGCTGCTGGTGGTGGTGGGCTCCCCTTCTGAGAGAAGGGCTCCAAAGGGGTGTTGCTGGGTAACCTCACACCTTGGCTTCCCAGGCCTACCACTTTAAAAACCAACGGCAGGTTCCCGTGGAGACGATCGATATAGATTTTCCTGGCCCCCACTCCACCGCACCGGTGCAGGAGACCTTGCATGGGTGCCAGCCGGTCACGCAGGAGGATGGCAAAGAGAGCCGCATCTCAGTGCAGGAGAGACAGTGAGGCTGTGCGTGCCCAGGAGCATGGCAGCATGGACAAATGTACACGTGGCCGGGGAGCCTGGAGCTGTTGCTTTGCTGTGACCAGGAGGGGCCGGTGCTTGGCACAGCCTCACTCTGCCTGTACCCCTGCGGCTCAGAAACAGTTCACCTCGGGGGAACATCCCACTCCAGCCTGGAGCCCATTCGATTTCCCAACTTGCTTTTAAAGATGGAGGCAAAACTTTGGGGGAGGCGCATCTAATAATATTATCAAACTCTCCAACGCAGCAGTTTAGTGCCTGGAGATGTATCATGGTGGTTTTGATGAGCATCTGCACAAATACCCATTGCAGAATTGTTTGTGACAGAGAACAACTGGAAGCCACTTAACTGTCCACCAACAGAGGACTGGCTAAATAAAATTGTAACATATTTATGTAACAGGATCTCAAAAACACTGTCACTGGAAAAAAAAAAAAAGCGGGTTGCAGAATGATGGGCAGGGAAAACAATTTTTTAGAAAGCACATACCCCAAAACGATGTGATACATCCCCTATGAGTATGTACGCAAACATGATATACGTTGTATATGTAGGTATGACAAGGGTTCTGGAAGGACACACAAGAAATCCACAGCCTGAAGAGTTGTAATGTCTGGGCTGGGAAAGAAGGCTCTGGGGGAGGGTTTGTTAAAGGAAGATTCGACTTTCCCAGAATGCTTCATTTTTTTTTTTTCCTCCAAAAGGAGACTGAAGTCACATAATGCTTATGTAATTAAAAAGTCATCAAACATGTAAAAAGAAAAACGGGGGTGGACATGCTGGGTGACACGAGCTGCTTAATTTGCTGTCAGGCTCACAGAATTAGGGCACTTTCTGTGGATAAATAAGAATGTCCCCAGGCTGCTGCCCGGCCAGGGCGCTTTCCCTGTGTGCTCGCATCTGGCACTGTGCTTGCAAAGTGTTCTCCCCAATTCATTCATGTTCACAAAAAACAGCCATGGGGGCAGGCAGGGCCCATGTCCTTCCCTCTTTGACTGAGGCGGAAACAGAGGTCCAGAGAGGTGAAGTGACCTGCCTACGGGCACACAGCAGTTCGTAGTGGTGCCGCTCATGGCCCCACTCTGTATCCTGCGCTGCTTCTCCCAGACCTGCCTGCTCGCTGGAACCCAAATCTGTAGCTCCTTCCAGGGGAGATCTGGGGCCTCCTACCTCCTTCTGACCTCCCAACTGCTACAGGAGCTGCCGCTTCTCGGTCAGATGGTATCTCCTTCCCCCCTAGCAGTATCTTAGGATAAAAATAAACCGTCCTGTTCTCTTTTCCTGCTGTGCCAACTGAGGGGGAGCCTAGCCAGGAGGAGCAGCAGATGGAGTAGGAGCAGAGGGGAAGGGAAGGGAGGAAGGTTGTAGGACAAGGAGAAGGAAGAGCCATGTGAAACCCTGGCATGAAGATTCAGGTTTGTGGTGTGGGTGAGGCCAGGCTGGTTTAACCCAGGGATCTCCTTTCCCCGCTGCGGGAAGCTGCTTTGGAGTTCCCCAGTGTGTCCTGCTGTCAGGAGGGTGGGGGTTGAAAGGGCTTGTCTCCGATGAAGGCTGTGAGGGCAGCTGGGAGTGGGAAGAGGGGCACCTGGCTTGACAGGCTTCCCAGAAGAGCTCCGAAACCGATTGGACAAACCAAGTGGAGAGGTTTGCTTTAGAAAATGGAGCAAAGTGATGGTGGGGTTGGATGGGGGAAGGGCGCTCTGGGACTTTACCCTCCTCTCCTGCCTAGAGTCCAAATGCTAGCTTTATTCCTGGGCGTGGCAGTATGGCAGAAAGAGACAAAAGACCCATCACCTTTGCCACCTATCCCTTGCGTGACCTTGGGCAGGTCACTTTCATCCCTTAGCATCTCCACTTCCTCATCTGGCGAATGGAGACAAGACCCATAACAGCTGCTATTGATGCCTCCTTGGTCTTCTCCTGAGTCAGAGGTTCTCCGTCTTGAGCAGAACTACCTATAGGACTTGTTATAAGACAGGTAGCTGGGTTCCACACTCAACCATGGCAGTTTCTGATTGAGTAGATCTGGGATGGAGTTCAAGAATTTGCATTTCTAACCAGTTTTCCAGGTGCTGCTGGTGGTCCAGAGACCACATTTTGAGAACTATCGCTCTTGGCATTCAGATTTCTAGACAAGCAGTCAGTTTCCTGTTGTAAGCACTTGGGATCACTTCCCTCAGGGGCTTTCCCTGGTCTTGAAAACATTCTTGGTGCAGGTGTGGGGCAGGTAAGATGTACCTGGAGAGTTAATGCTCAGGAGTACTCTCAATCAACTGGCAATGAAAGTTGAGGGGTAAATGATTCAGCCTTCTTGCCTTTGGATGGGACAAATATGAAGCGTGGTCTATACTGTCTCCTAGGTTCCCCAGAGGGATCGAGCTCCAGCTGCCCCTCTGCGCTGGCTCCCTTCCCTTCCCCGGCTCACTTCCCCACAGCCCACTGGGGCTTCCGCACACTCCTTCCTTGCCACAGAGTGTGCTTCTTGGAGAAGTTCCCCCGACCAGCCAGCAGGGCTCATGCATAAGAAGGTACACTTTTGTACAGTCATCCTCCCTTATCCGTGGTTTCGCTTTCCACGGTTTCTGTTACCTGTGGTCACTCGCGGTCTGAAAATATTAAATATAAAATTCCAGATGTGAACAATTCCTAAGTTTTAAATTGCACCCCATTCTGAGTAGCGTGATGAAATCTCGACTTGCCCCACCTTGCCTCACTCAGGATGGGAATCATCCCCTTGTTCGGTGTCTCCACGCTGTAGATGCTCCCTGCCCGTTAGTCACTTAGTAGACATCTTCGTTATCAGACAGGTCATGAGAGAGAGAGAGAGAGAGAGAGAGATCATGTCCTCATAACTTTCATTACAGTATATTGTTATAATTGTTCTATTTTATTATTAGTTATTGTTAATCTCTTACTGTGCTTAATTTATAAATTAAGCTTTATCATAGGTATGTCTGAATAGGGAAAACATGGTATGTATAAAGTTCAGTACTATCCCTGGTTTCAGGCATCCACCGGTTTTGGAACGTATATCTTAGCATCCCTGACAAAGTGATGGGTTGCTCTTCATGGCAGTTGTAGCAAGTTCTAAGTGGAGCTCAACCAGAACTTTCTGTAAGACCTATGAGACAGTTACTCTCTGGTTCTAGGATTCCCCCTACGCCAGATGTGTAATGAAGGGCTGGGGCCCTAGAAGTTCTCAGGGTGTTGCCAATTCTGTAAATAACTGCAAAGGATCTAAGAACTGTAGGGTCCTCTCCCGCCTGTAGGTGGAGCGGTGGGTGTGAGGCTTATATCAGCCAGAGGGTGGCGCCAAGTTATCGTTAAAGACCCGGCTTTTGCTGACTCTCACACCAAGTCCTGCCCTCACTTTGGAGAGGAGGCCTTTCCTCCCTGAGCCCATCAGCCTCCGCTCCGCAGCTTCACCCGTTCCCTAGGTCAGGTCTTCCTCTCCACTCTGCTTCCTTCACTTTACAGCATCGACTACATCTGTTCCTACTGTGGCCTCATCCGGAGCAGGGCTGTGCCCAGTGACATACTGAGAGTGCTCCCTCTGTGCTAGGCACCCTGCTAAGAACTTTCCTTGCATCATCTTAGTCGGTAGGACAATCCTACATAAGGCACAGTCTCCTATGTCACCTGTTTTATGGATGGAGCTCAGAGGCCGAATGACTTGCTAAGGTCTGAGGAGTGAGAGCTGGGATTTGGACCTAACTTGGTTGACTCATGCACACAGGGGCTCCAACGTGAGGCAGGCCAGCTCAAGACAAGGCAGGAATGCAGAGACTACATGGCAAGATGGAGAGGCTCTGCCCATCTTTGGGGGGCAGCGTTGATCGGCTCCTTCCTGTGGTTTTGCCCTGCAGGAATGAGAGTTAGGGGAATCCAGATTTCCAGGTGAAATCGCCCCATGTTTAAGGGCCACCAATTCCAAAACTTAAAAAACTCAGTGAAAACCAAAGAAAGCATGTCACAGAGGCTTGGAATTAAATGGGACTGGGAACGTTATCATGTCCAATCTTTTTGTTTTATGTATGGGGAAACTGAGGCCCGGGAGAGTCTGGAGCCCAGATGGGCAACGTGGCATAGGCAAGTTGTTTCCTTCCTCCACACCCCAGCCAGGAGGTAGGAGAGGGCCTGTGGGGGCTTACACTCCACCCTACAAGCTTGGTTAAGGGGGCCTGAGGCACTGAGGTTCTAGGACTAAGGGAATTGCCTTGGGACTGGGCCTGAGCTGGACGTAAATGTCCTCTTCATTCTATGACACAAACCCTTGCTGTGCTAGGCCCTCCCCGCGCCCCAGGCATTCATGAACATACCCTCCCTTTAAGCCTTCGGGGCCCTGCAGCCTATTCCTTGGGCAGCAGAAATTATTAAAGGCTCTGTCCCGAAGGATTTCTCTCCCCCAGAGTGTTTCTAGCACAGAAAATTACAAACCCACCTGCGGGGGTTGGGAGATACAGTTTTAATATGCAAAAAAAAAAAAAGAAGAGAAAAAGGCGTGCTGTGGGCCTGGAGTCTGGGAGAAGGATGAAGCTCATGAGGGGACTCTCCTGGGACTCGCAGCATTGGTGCTGGGGGGCTGACTCTAGGAGGGGCTCAGCAAGGTCCAGGAGTAGCTTTTGTCCAGACAGATGGAGCTAGTGGGCAGAGGGTTAGGGAGG
>NW_024342471.1:16587034-16587494 GCF_902729225.1 Pteropus medius
TGGTTTGTATTTGTGCCTTTTTGTCTCCAAAACTCTGTGCGTATTTTCCTGGTTAGTGTGGACGTCTTTTAAAAGAATGTGTGTAAGTGCTTTACTTCCTGCTCCCGTGTGTTAATATTTCTCTTTAGTGCGTGTGTGTGTGCACACACACTCTGGATGGTTTTGTTTGACGTGCCCCAGTCATGCCTCAGCCTCCTCAGAAGCCTGCAGGCCCAGATACAGCCTAAGGGATGGAGCCAGGTGGGCAGGGTACCCAGGGGGCAGTCTGGGGAAAGCTGGGCCCTGGAGGTGGCACCAGCCTGGCAGGGAACAAAAGGGCAATCAGCTGAGAGGCCACAAGAGCACTGGCTGATTGAGGAAGAGGAATTAGAGAGGAGGCTCCCAGGGCCCTGCAGGAGGTGGGGGTGGTTGGGGGCCCCTGGCATCCTGATTAGGGAGCAGGTGCAGCTGGACTGGAGCC
>NW_024342471.1:16587505-16637407 GCF_902729225.1 Pteropus medius
CCTGGCATCCTGATTAGGGAGCAGGTGCAGCTGGACCGGAGCCACAGGGGGGCAGGCATTGGGAGCGGGGAGAGCAGAGGGGTGTGCCCAGGGATGAGCCAGGAACAAACTACAGCAGGGTCTGGCTTTGAGGACCTGGAGGAATGACCTCGAGGGGAGGAGCTAGGGGTCTCGGAGGAGGAGGGGACAGCCTGTACAGGGCAGATATTACCATTACTCTAGCAGCCCCCACTTATCCAGAGTTCGGAGGGCTTGACGATGGGCTAAGCATTTGCCATATGATCCTAATGACATGGAGGCAGGTTCTATCATCACCCAGGCTCCCAAATGAGGAAACAGAGGCCCAGAGCAGTGAGGGGACTTACTCAAGGCTGCACAACTACTAATTCATGTTGGTTTGACCTTAGAGCCTTCCTTTTAACCTTTCTGCCACCATTCCACTCCCCAGCCCTCTGCTGCATCACCAGCGGGGAGAAGTTACAGGGAGACAGATTGCAGGGATGGAAAAAGAGGGGTTTGCGAATCAACCTGACCAGCAAAGCAGACTAACTTGGGAGGTGGTGCAGTACGTGTCACTGGAGGTATGCAAGGAGTAGCTCCCCAGCAAAAGGCTTTCTTTCAGGATAGGAGGTTGGGTTCCATTTTCTCCATCACTGTGACAGGGACTTGAGACAGAGACCCTGGGTTTGAATCCCAGCTTCACCGTTTACTCCCTGTGTGACCTTGGGCAACTCGCTGGCCCTCTCGGTGCCTCATTCTTCTCATCTGTAAAATGGAGCAGTGTGTGTATTAAATGGGTAATACGTATAAAGTGCTTAGAATGATGCTTGGCACATAGGAAGCCCTCAATACATTCTAACATTGTAAGTTAGGTGGGGGGCAGAGTGGGAATGGATGGGGCTATGGAGGGTCAGAGAGGGTTTGGGAAAGAGGAAGGACTTGGGATGAACAGAAATCAAGATGGAAATGTGAAGGCTGGCTCTGAGGCTTGAAGGGTCGAGTGGGGTTCAGGTGGTCTCCCGAAGAGTTCAGTCTCCTCTGCTTCATTCCAGACCTCACATCTCCTCCCTTTTCCCTGCTGTTTCTGCCTAGTCTCTTCCCCTCCAGTCCATTCTCTGTCCCTGTTAATTTGACCATGTCCCCCTCTACCCTATCCATAGCCTTCGATGACTCCTCTTGGCCAGGAGAAGAAATTCTCCAAGTGTACCAGGAGAACCCAGAAGGTTGCGGGTAACCCTAGGTGGTACATGGTCTGCTGTCCCTTGGGGACTTTCCAGTTCTTTCAATGCCAAAGAGGACATCTTGGCTTGATGGTGGTTTGTCTTTCACACCTCTTGCCAAAGAGAGATCAGGCTCAGATGCGGCCATCAGCACACAAGTGCATCTGGTTAGAATTCGATAACACCAATGTGTTTTAAAATTAGATTTCTCCAACCATCTCCTTCTTCTCAAACACCTTCTCCTCTTGGCTCCTCAACTCCACACTTTCTTGCTTGCATCCTCTTCACTGGCTGCTTCTTCCCAGTCTCCTGTTTGGGTTTTCCCTCTGTGGCTGGTCTTCTAAAGCTGATATACGATTGGATTCTGCTTTGGGACCTTCTCGTCTGGGACTCTATCCAGTCCTGTGGCCTTAAAACAGCACCAGTAATTCCCCAGTGCATCTCTCCAGACTCTGAGAAATGTCCAGCTGCCTTCTGGACATCTCCACTTGGATGTTCAACAGCTACCTCTACCTAAAAGTCCAAAACGGAGCCTGAGTAACCCCACGCCTCTGCCTCCCCTCTTGCTTGACATTTCAGTAGACGGTTAAACATCTAGGAGTTACCCATGATTCCTCTCTCTTCCCTGCCTGACCCATCCAATCCATCAGCCACATCTGTCAACTTTACCTGCCAAACATATTCTGAAATAGCCATTTCTCTCCATTGCTTCCTGCCCTGGCCCGAGCCAGCATCATCCCTCACCCACGTGTTACAGTAACCTCTGCAATGGCCTCGCTGCTTCCGCCTTGCATCCCTTCAATCCACCACACAGCAGCTGGGAGGGCTTTTAAAAACATTAATCAGATTATGTCACTCCACTGCTTAAAAGTCTCAGAGGGCATTACCTTGTGCTTACAACAAATCCAAGCCCTTCTCTCTGGCTTACAAGGCCCCGTGTGACCGTGGTCTTTTTTTGCCCGTTTCTCCCATTTCATCACGTATGACTGTCCCCTCAACTTACTCTGTTCCAGTCACACTCAGCTTAATTAAACCTTATTCCCTCTGTCCAGAATCTTCTCCCCCTTGACCTTTGTATGCTCTGTACTTTCTCTTCCTTTAGCTGTCTGCATGAGGGTAACCTCAGGAGACAGACCTTCTCTACCGTCTAGTAGTAAAGTCACACCAGACTTGACTGCACCTGCCTCTTCCAGCTCTATGCAGAGCATGACATTTTTATCTTTTTCCTTTGGTTTTTGCTTTTCCCCATATCATTATAAACTAGGAAATTAGCAGGAAGTTTTGTAGGAATGTTACCTGTCTGGTTCATTGCTGTATCCCTAGTGCCAAGAATAGTGCCTGGGTTGTTGGAAGTATTATTAAGGATTTATCAATTAGATTAATACCTTGTATTTATTTTTACAATCACCCTTTGATTTATGACAGGTGTCACTGTTTTTTCCATCTTAGATAGTGATATAAAGTTTCCTTTTAAGAATAAAGCAAAAAAAAAAAAATCTGATAATGGGCTCGTATCCAGAATATGTAAAGAACTTATAACACGACAATCAAAAGACAACACAATTAAAAAATGAGTAAAGGATTTGAATATAAATTTCTCCAAAGAAGAGATACAAATGGCCAATAAGCACACATAAAGATGCCCAACATCATTAGTCATTAGGGAAATGCAAATCAAAACCACAGTGAGACACCACTTCAAACCCACTAGAATTTAGCCACTAAGACGGCTAAAATGAAAAAGACAGATGATAACAAGTGTTAGCAAGAATATGGAGAAACTGGAATGCTCCTTCATTGCTGGTGGGATTGTAAAATGGTACAGCCGCTTTGGAAACAGTTTGGCAGTTTCTCAAAAAGTTAAACATGGGTTTACCAGATGATCCAGCCATTCCACCCTTAGATCTGTACCCAAGAGAAAAACATACGTCCGCACGAAAACTCGTACATGAATGTAGATGGCAGCATTATTTGAAATATGCAAAACGTGTAAACGCACATGTCCATCAACTGATGAACGAATGAACAAAATGGGGTGCAGCTATGCCATGGAATATTACTGAGCAATGGAGAGGAACGAAGTATTGATATCTGCTGCAACGTGGATGAATCTTAAAACCAGAATGTTAACTGAAAAAATCCCATCATTAAAAGGCCTTGTATTACGTGATTCCATTCATATAAAATGTCCAGAATAGGCAAATCTGTAGAAATAGAAAATAGGTTGGTGGTTGCCAGGGGCTGGGGGAGGGAGAATGAGAAGTGACCTGTAATGGGTACAGAATTTCTTCTGGGGTGATGAAAATGTTCTAAAATTAGACGGTGGTGCTGGTCGCACAACTCTGTGAATAGGCTAAAAACCGCTGAATTGTACACTTTAAAAGGGTAGATATTATGCTATTTATTTCTCAATAAAGCTATTATTAAAAAGGTGAAAATGTGATAATTTGAAGAAAAAAAGCTAATAGTACAGAGACACACGAATTCTGGCAAAATCGTGGAAGAGGAATGCGAATGATTGAAGTTGGCTTATAGGCTTACAGGGATAACGTCTAGACATCCTAGTTTAACATTCAAGGCTTAGTTCCAGCTTTGTGCCTGCTCTTCTCCTGAATTCGGCCATGTTGGGCTGCTCCCTATCTCTGACACACCTAAGAATCTTTCAAGCTGCCTTGTCTTTGCAAATCTAGGCCCCTGACTGGGATGCTCTTTCTCTTCTTCTCTACCCTGTTTACTTCGGTCCAGTTAACGTTGGTGGGATTGATAGATGGAGAGACACATGCCGGGCACTGTGCCTGGTAATGGTGATACAGTACAGAGGAACAAGACAGATCTGGTCTGGGCCCCTGGGCTGGCCCCCAGACAGAATGAGGGAGATAGATGAGTACCTGGCAACAACCAAGCTGGAAGAAGATTCTGGGATGCAGGGAGTGCTGGAATTGCAGGAATGCAGCCGAAGAAGGTAACACAGCTTGCGAGATCCAGGGAGGACAGAAGGGAACATTTCAGCTGAGGAGTTAGCCAGGCAAAGAATAGGTGAGGAAGAGTGTGGCCAGCGGTAAGAACAGTCTGGGCAAAGACCTCAAAACAGTGCACGGCAGATTGAAGGAATCATGAGAAGGTGGATGTGGCTGAGTGTAGCCTGGGAGGTGGGGAGGGCGAGAAATGGTCCGAGAGAGAAAGCTGGGTCAGAGATTGGAGCCCTTGTGGGCATGTCCAGGACTCTGCAGTTTTCCAGAGCTGAATTAGATCCCATACTACACAATATTATGGTTATTTTTTCTTCAAATTGCTGATCACCCCTGTCATTATACATCCATCTGTTTATTGGCTCTCCCCTACTAGGAAGGACACGGACTTCGTGCTGTTCACTGCTGTGTCCCCAACGGCCAGAGCAGTGCCCGACTCACGCAGACGCTCAATAAATACTTATTGAATGCGTGAATTTACGTGCCTGTCTCCTCTGCTTAACTGAGTCATTTAAAGTCAGGAAATGGTTGTATTCATCATTGTGTCCTCGGGGCCTAGCATAGAGCTTGGCATGCACATGTTGCTTAATAAATATTTAAAGAATAAGTGAATGAATGAATGAATATCTTGCCCAATGGGCTACCAATTCCTGAAGGGCAGGGACTGCCTGATTTATGACTCCAATGCCTAACACATTGCCTGGCAGAGAGTAGACAGTCAATAGAGGTTTATTGAACTAAAAAAGAATTTTCTCTGGAAGGAGGCCCCTGGCAGGCCTGCAGCGGAAGCTAAAACAAGCACACCTTCTTCAGTACTGGCTCCCAGGCAGGCAGAAAGGGGAATTAACTCTACTGGCAAAGGGTCTCAGGACCGGTACCTATAGGATCAGCCTGGATGTGTGGGGTGGCCAACAAGACCCAGGAGCACCAAGGAGGGCTTCCTGGGGGCAGAAGACCCGGCCCCTGCTCATCAGTCCCCCTGCCCTGCCTTCTTATGGAGAATGGCAGGCAGCTCCACCAATGAAGTGTGGGCACAGCTGGGAGTGGTGGGATGGGACAGATGGTGGGAGACAAGGAAACCCCAATGTTCAACCTCCATCTGTTACATTTAATTGACTTCCCGCAGAAAGAAAAAAAATAAACCAGTTGCATGGATGAAATTGCTAATTAAAAGGCCCTCTGATTAGATAGACAAATATTTACCAATTATGCCTGACCCTGTCTGTCCCTCTTACGTCTGCAAATTCCCCCATCAGCACCATGGCTGCATGATACCCAGCTGGTGGCTCTTCCACCAATAGCTCTCCTGGGACTCAGTCTGGCTACGGGTGAAACAGGGTAGGAAAGAGGCGAATAGTCATTCAACAAACACTCACAATGCCTATTGCATGCAGGCTCAGTGGCCTTAGGGAGCCAGAGCAGATTTTCCATGGATAGTTCTTTAGGTTGTGTATGGCACAAAAGCTTATCCCTGAGAGAGTGGGGCTCCACTTGCCAACCCAGGACCCCTGGTGCCAGAAGAAGAGGATTTTTTTTTTTGCACGATGGGCCATTAACTTGTCAAGCCATATTCATAGGATTGTGCCCACACAGAAAAGGCTAATGACAGCTTTACAGAGATGAATATAATTCAGTTCCTCATCCATCCAAGGACTCTTGGGATAGTGGGAGAGAAAAATATGCCTATGAGGAATAAACAGTTATTTAGCAAACATTTATTGCGCACCTAATGTTTGCAAGTACTGTGCTGAGGGAGAGAGAGATGAGTAATATGTATTTTCCGCCCTCCAGGAGCCTAGGCTACTTGGAAGAGATGGCTGTACATCCTGAATCTGCCCTTCCTTTTTCTCTTTCCTTCTTTAATTCCAAAATAATCTTTAGGAATACCTGAGAGGTAAGAGTAATAGCTCTGGACTCAGTAAGTCTGCATTCAAATCCTAACTCTACCATGTCCTGGATGTGCGACCTTGGGCAAGTTATGTCACCTGTCTGTGCCTTGAGTTTCCTTTCTATAAATTGGAGATAACAATGATATCAGCCTCTCGGGGTTGTTACAATGATTACATGAGTTAATACATGTAACGCACCCCTGACACATAGTAAGTGCGCAATAAAAGTTACCTAGTATTATTTTTTTGAGTACCCATTTATAATGCCAGGCCCTGTCCCTTGAGAATACAGAGCTGGCTGTGCTAGCCACTTTCCTTTCCCTTTAGAACTCAGCATGGGACACATACAGAGAAATCCATTAACACACGTAGGCTCACATACACTAAGGTCATGCTGGAAGAAAGTTAAGGCGGTGGGGCGTATTTCTAGAGTGAGCGAGTCTTAGCTTAGAAGTCAGACGGGTTGGGGTTGTCTTAAGCCTGGCTAGGGAAATAGCACGATTGCCTGCTAAGGTAGTGAGCTCTCTGTCCCTGGAGGTATGACAAAGTATGAGGTTCCTACAGAGAGGATCCCAGTTATAGGAGAAAGGCAGGCCAATTCCATCAACTGCATACTAGTTGGGGGTATGACAGCCCCCTCTTGGTACAGTGGGACCAGTTTCCCAGGTATAGACCTGCAGAAGCCTGGTACTGGGCAATCCTGGGAGTCCATTCCTCTAGCAAAGGGACAGCCAGGCTTCCTGCCATGTCTGCCCATTCTCTAAGGCAAGGTAGGATTGAAGGCAGAGCCAGGAAAGTGTCAGCCTCCAGCCTCTTCAAGAGGCCCAGGTTGGGGTGGGAGATACTTGGGATGGCTCATTCCTGAGGGGGTGACTCAGGCACCAACTCTGTTTGTGTGACCACTGTCCACTAACTCCCTCTCGGTTTCCCTACCCATAAAATGGGAAGGGAATGGACAAGATAATATCGGTGCCCAGCCCGTGCTTCTTTTCTCGCATTCCCGAATTACAGAAACAACATGTATTTAGCGCTCGCCACATGCCAAACACTGGGCTAAGCTGTTCATGTAGCATCTCATTTACATCTCACAGCAACTCAGGAGGCAGGCGCTATTACTGTCATGCCCAATATCCAGATGAGGAAACTGAGGCTTTCAGAAGTAAAATAAGTTGTCTAAGTTAGCCCAGCGTGGAAACGACGGAGCCAGGTCTCAAATCCAGGCCTGGCTGACACTAAACCCTAGGATGCCAGTGACCCTGCCTTGCTGCAGGTCAGTCCTGCCGGGCTCTCTGGAGTAGCCCCTAGCCTGTGCCACATCCCTTGGAATACTCCCCGCCTCCCTGTCCCCCTCCTGGGCTCATACCATGAAAGCCCCACACAGAGCCTTCTCCTCTAGAGGGATATATATTATCTAAATTTGATAAGACAACTTAATTTCACTCCATGTCTGTTACCGGCGATAAAACCAGGAGACTTTTATGACCCAGCGTCCTCGGCAAGATTGTCAGGAACTTATTATACAAGGTCTAACTGGATTTCTCTCTGCAGATGGCTGGAAGCCATGGGCTGGAACGTAATTCGGCAACACATTTGGGGGAATAAATGCAAAATGCTTGTTCCAGAGACTTAGATAAGGCAGCAGGCCTCCCCAAGAATCCCATCTGCCTTTCCTGGGCCCTGAAGGGTGATTCGGGGAGGATTTGCTCTGTCAGGGGAGAAGGGGATGATGGGTTCTCTCTCCTTCATCCCTTGATTCGTCTGGCCCCAGGGAAGGAATGTGGAAGTGCCTAAGACTTGGGGTTCAGAACAGCAGTTCCTGGAGAGTCAGCAATTCAGGACAGAGGTGGGATGAAAGAGGGGGGTCGAATCGGTGGTGAAGGGCGAAACCAAAGATATGAGGATTGTATGCATTGAAAGAGGGGCGAAGGATGAACAAGAGAGTGGGGAACAGGGTGGGTCTTTGCTTGCTGCCCAGGGATCCCCCAGGACTCATTCTTTACCGCCCTGAGATGCCTGGCTCCTTCCTAAACAGACCTCATCCATCAGATGTGGGGTTCACATACTTGGGCTGACATATACCCTAAGATTTTAGAATTTGCTATCAGCATACCCCAAATTCAGAGCTCACCTCAAATTCTGATATCTCCCAGGCTTGGGCTCACAGATAGACTTGGGGGTTCAGCTCAGTCTTGATAACACCAAAGGTGGATCTGCAGACTCTCAAACTTGGAGTTTCATAACCAGAGTCAACCCCAAGTTCCAAGTTCACATTCTAGTACCGACCACCCTTGAACCTGGGCTTCCATACAGATTTGACAAAACCCCAGATTCAGACATCTCCCTAAACTAGACTTCAACCTGGAGCTTGGGCATCCCCAGCCTTGGGCTACCACCAGAGTCTCAAGGGTCACCCTCTGATTCAGGCTCATATCGAGCGTTGGGGGTCACTGCAGGCTCTGGCTCTCTCCGTGCTCAGCCAGGTGCAGGAAAGCTGCTTCACTGGCAGTGACCCAGGAAGTTTCAGGTTGGCCCTTTCTACCTGCCCAGAGAGGCAGCTGAGATATTTTCATCTGTCACCTGGGCCCTTCAATGCCTCATTTATTTCTCTTTCAGTGGACTCGGGACTCCATTAAGAGAATTCTTGACTCAAATTTTTCAGCCTCTCCTGCCTCTTCTTCTATCTGGGATCCTATGCCACCTGGGTCCTTCACTTCCCAGTTTTTGGAGGGATGAGGGTAACATGTACTGAGCATCCTCTGTGTGCCAGGGCCTGGCATGACTGTGGTCTTATCAAACCCTCGCCATAATCTTTCAAGCTAGATTTTTATTACACCCTTTCTGCAGATGAGGAAACGGAGGCACAGAGAGGTTAGGTCACTTGTCTGAAGGCACACAGCCCAGAAGGGTAGGAGGTTTCTCTCTGTCAGGATCCTGCCCCAGGACTTGGAGCAGAGCTTGGGGGGGGGTCCTCAGGCTTTGGGGCTGGGCTGGAGGCTGTCATCTACGTGGGAGCTGCTGTCGCTGAGCCTAAGCTTGCATTGTTTCCACATGAGCAAAATGATGTTTCCAATAGACAGGAGAATGTGGGGGAGGGGCATGGGAGTAGAGGACACTGCAGGCACTTGGGGGTGGAGGCAGGACCTGGACTTTGCCAGGAGGTGGTGATAAATGGGCTGGGTCCCAGCTGCGGGGTGCTAAAGGACAAATGGAGACCCAGTTCCTGTGCTTGTGTGTATGGGTGTGGGTGGGGGCGGGGGTGTCAAGAATCACTGCCACCTTGGAGAAGCCAGGAGAGTGGACTACTCCACCTTGAGTGAAGGCCAGGAAGTCCGTAGGGCCTCTGGAATACTAACAACCTTGAGCAGGCCCTGCAGGATGCAGCCACATGTATCCCCATGCTGAACTCCTCAGGTTCCTACAAGACCAAGGTCAAGGTCTGAACAAGAGCTTGGCTGCAACGAGGAGCCTATGATTGCTGGAACCAGGTTCTACCACTTCCTAGCTGCGTGACCTGGGGCAAATCATTTCACTTCTCTGAGCCTCAGTTACACGTCAACAGGTATGACGATGCTGTCCTTCAGGGCTGTGAGGGTTGGAAGGGACACAGGAAGTGCTTGTTCCGGAAATGGTGCTTTATATTATAAAGGGGTTGCCATGCATGCACTCTAATGAGCAGGCCCTGAAATTTGCCTCCAAGGGGGTTGGAGTTGGAACGCAAATCCCTCAGCTGAGAGTGATTTTATTTATTTTTTAAAAAAGAGAAACAAGTAACATAATCCTCAAAGGATTTTCCCTCTTGGCTCTACAAAAAAAAAAAACCTAATATCTTCATTTCCATTTCCCCTTTTAAGCTAATTTGTAGAAAATTAAAAAGGGGAACTCATGGAGGCTGGCATTTTAATTGGATCTTGTCTGGCATCCTCCCTAGGATTCCCTGATTAGCATCCTCCATTAAACCCTTTGTGCTCCATTTAGCCAGGTTCCTGCCCTTGGCAGGGCCTGGGACAGGCAGGGCCTCCCCGGGCCCAGGTGACTTCCCATGCAGAGAAGGGGGCTTCAGGCTGGCATCTGAGCTACCCTAAAGGCTTTGGGGAAAGAGTGGCCCAGGTTGAAATTTCAGCTCTGCTTCCTGGATGGGCATTCCATGCAGGACACCCTGCTGGCTGCATCCTGCTGGCTGCATCCAGTTCCTCATCTGGGTACGGTGTTCACCCGAATGATGTCACTGGGCACTTACAGATGACCAATACATGATGTTTCCTTCAGACCGCCTCTAAGATGGGGGGGGTGGGGGAGCTTTCACAGGTGGGAAGAAGGCAGCCCCACCCTGTCTGTATTTCTGGAGGGCATCAACCATCTAGCCCCTGGTTAAAAAGACAGTTCGCTGCTTTTCTCATTTTCATGGAATTGAGTAATAATGATAATAATTATTATAATACTTATTAAGCACACAATGTTTCTTGAGTGCTTTCTTCCTGTCAGATGTGTTACCTGCAGAATCTTATTTTGTCCTCATCACAACCCAGGGAGGAAGGGACTATTATTACTTTCCCATTATATAGATGAAGAAACCGATGCTCAGAATGGCTAAGTAACAGGACACACACCTAATTTAAGTGGCAGAGCTAGACTTAGAATTCAGGTGGTCTGGACCCGAAGTTCCCTCAACCTGACTCAACCAGTTTTGGATTAAAGCATGTTTCTCCCAGGCCTGGGTTTCCAGCAGGTCCCTATGGGGCTCGGATCCTGGCCCTCTGGGTGCCAGCCTCCTTCAACGGTTGAGAAGGACCCCAAGGGCCCTGTGCTCCCTTACCCCAAAGGCCCAGCCCTGAGATGGGGCTCCTGTCTCTGCCCCACGGGGTGCCGCAATCAGTGCTAATCAGCCCAGGCTAATTAGTCAGCCCGTGGGGAGGTGAGCATGGCTGGCTGCACTTGGAAGGTTCCAGCCCCAGCTTGCTCAGTGGGATGCTGGCATAACGCTTTCCCTTCTGGGTCTGGGTTTCCCTGGCTACACAGAGCTTGGGTGAAGAAGGTATGTCTTTAACTCTGAAATGCAAGGGAAAGAGCCTTGAAGCCAAACTCAGAGAAAGCTAGGGTCGTTGCAGAGCTCCCCACCAGAGGTGTGGGCTCAGCCCAGCTGCCTGGTTTAAAACCTGGCCCTGCCCTGAGCTGCTGGAGTAATTAATTTAGCTTAGTCAGCTCTCACTTTTCTCATCCATTAAGTGGGAATAAAGTTAAAGTACTGACACATGCTTCAATTGGTTGTTCTGAGGATTGAGTATGGTACTTAGAACAGCTCCTGACATATCGTAAGTACTTAATAAATGGCAGCAACGGTTAGGGAGCATTTTGCTTGCAGTATCTCATTTAATTCTTAGAGCGACTTGATGAGGGAGGCATTGTTACAGATGAGGAAACTGAGGCTCGGAGAGAAGAACCCTCTTGCTTCGTGGAGCTGTCTGTCATCCATTCATTCTGGGCATTTACCGAGGACATCATACCATGCCTCCCAGCCCGCTGCTGAGACTGACAGATAGCTCCCACCCTCTCAAGGCTCACGTCCCAGCAATCTGAATCCTGACTCCTCAGGCTCTCCTTGGGAGGGAACTCTCCCCACCCCCCTGTAATAACTGGGGAGGAAATAAGGGGGGGTCTCAACTAATGGATGTCCTTGGGGTTCGAGTGCCTAATGATCCCCCTTCTTCTCATAAACATCTCATGTAAATTTCTTTCATAATTACACTGAAAGCTATTTAACTATCTAATTTAATTTCTTTGTGAAAATAAATAGCTAACGTGGCCCTAGGTACTGGCATAAATACTTCAGGCAGAACGGTTGGGATCGCTGCTTGCGCAGGCCTGACTGGCCACAGTACACACTTAACAAGGGGGCCTGTGCCGCGCCCCCTCCCTGGGAAGAGGCAAGGATTCTGCTGACTCAGCCGGAGAGGCACTAGATCAGCGGGCCAGCAGTGGGGTAATGTGGGGAGGCGGGGGAGCAGAGGGAAAATATGCAGGTTAATTAATTATCCGTCTTTGTACATTCATAACTTTTTATTAAACAAATATGCAAATGCTGCCTAACTGACTGCCTTCTCCTGGGTCTGCTGTGGTTATGCTAATCTGTGGCTGGGGCCATGGCAAGGACGCTTGTTGGCAAAGTGGGCCAGGGTTGGGCCAGCCTCTCCTCGCTCCCTCCCTCGCTTGCTGTGGCTGGGCCACGCGGCTCTGATTTACTCACCCGAGGCCAGTGGATTGTGCCTTCATTATTCCTCAGCATGCCTACCTCTCTTCTCCACTGCCAGGGCTCAGCATCGGGCACTACCCTCTCTTGTTCTGGCTTCTGTCTATTTCTTCAGCCTCATTTCCTGTCCTTCTCCCTCTTGGCTACTAGCCTCAGCTGTACTGGCTTCCAACTAAACCTGCTCCACCTCAGGACCTTTGCACTAGCCGTTTCTCTTCCTGGAATGCTGTGTTCCCATGGCCAGGTCTTTCTTGTCATTCATGTTTAAGGTCAATGTGGCTAATGTGGTCGCTTTTACGTTTATGCTGTTCTGCTTAATTACATTTTTTTCATAGCACCAATCACTTTGAAAATTTTCTTTTTTATTAGTTTTATAAATTTATTTCCTTCTCCCACTAGAATGTGACTTCCAAGAGAGAACAGCCTTGTGTTATTTATTGTTGTATCTCTAGTGCCTAGAACAGCACACATAGTTGGCCCCCGCTTGATTTATATTCCCCGAATGAATAAATAAAGGAAGAAAGGGCCCCTCCCTCCTCTTCTTATTCCCAGCCACCCTCTTTGGCACACCATTCAGGACAGTCTTTTAAAAACACAAATCTTACCATGGACACCTTTCCATGGCTCCCTTGTCCTTTGGAATAATGTCCAAGTTCTTTAACCTGCCCCCTTACGACCTGGCCACTGTTTACCTCTCCAGCTCCTTCTCTGTCCACCCCACCTCTCTTCCTCCCAGACACACATTGGCCTTCATACAAAGCACTGGTCTTTCACGGGAGCCTTGGCACAGATTGTTCCAGCTGCCAAATTCTCTTTCATACCCTTCTTTGCTTGGCCAACTTCATCCTGTCTTTTGCTCTTCAGATCAGGCATCACCTCCTCCAGGAAGGCTCCCCGCTTAATCTGCTTTACCATTCCCTGTTCATGCACCTTTCACCTCACTCTCTTTTCTTCTGCTTCTCTCTCCAGATGGAGAACTTCAGGAGGGCAGAGATGGTGTCTAATATCTCATCATTCAGGCAACAATTGTGGAGCTGGGATATTAAGCAGATTCTGGATTAAGAACGTGGATTCTGGGTCTTCACATCCCAGCTCTATTATTTGCTGGCTAAGCTAGTTACCCACTAAGGTGGCCCCTAATGAGTGGTGGCATCTGGTATTCCTGCCTTTGTGTAATACCTTTCTCTTGAGTGTGAGCTGAACCTAGTGACTTGCTTCTAATAAATACAATACAGCAAAAGTGATGGATGCCACTTTTGAAGGTAGGTTAGAACAAGATGGAGGCTCCCATTGTGGGAGCCTCGCTTGCTCTCTCCGAGAGAAGTCAGCTGCCATGTTGTGAACTGCCCTGAGGAGAGGCCCATATGGAAGGAGATAAGATCTCCAGCCGACAGCAGTGAGGACCTGAGGCACCCAGCTAAGCTGCACCTGGATTCCTAACCTGCAGAAACATCAGATAATAAATGTCTATTGTTTTAAGCTGCTAAGTTTCGGGCCAATTTGTTATGCAGCAATAAATAAATAGTGACTAGGTGATCATGGGCAAATTACTTGACCTTTCTGTGCCTCAGGTTTTATATCTATAAAGTGAGGACAAAATTACAACTATTGTGCGGGGTTTAAGTGAATTAGTACTTAGAACAGTGCCTGGCATACATATTGTATGACTGTAGCTATTATCATATTCTCAGCATTTTGGAGGTGCTTAATAAATGTCAAACAGAAATAAACATGGTAAGAATAATAGTATTTATTGTTCTCTGGGCACAACGTTCAGCTTCTCAAGACAGCACTCAAGGTCCTTCACGAGCCCCCTGACTCCTGCCAGCTTCATGGCTGTGGGGCTGGCCACCGTGCTCAGCTCATCACGTCTCATCTCGTCCTTACAACATCCCTGGAGGTTAGGGACTATTTTCACAAATGTGGAGACCTAGGTTCAGAGAAGATAAGTAATTTGCCCAAGGTCCCACAGTCAGAACAAAATTAATCTAAGATTTGCATCTAGGAATGGCCAGCTTTTGGTTTAGCTTATTTGTATAATCCGTGCCTCCAATGGGCCTGGTATAAAGTAGGAAGCGGGTATGTGGTCGCTGAATGACTGCCTGCCTGCCTGCCTGCCTGCCTGCCTGGATGAATATTTCTTCTTCTGCCATCTCCCATTTGTAAGGTGAAAAAGCAACTAAAAAGCTCGCCCCTGCCAAGAGACTTTGTAAAGCAATGCTTAACCCAAGGGACTGAGTTGCCAGTGGGGGCCCGGGGCATCAGCCCAGCCACCCTGCTCAGTGGCTCGCTTTAATAGAGGAGGAGGAGGCAGTGAGAGCCAGCAGCGAGAGAGCTGCCCATTAGCCCTAATTAGCAGTCCGTCTGGAAAAGAGCTTGGGCTGAAATTAAGATGCTGTCAGTGGATCCCAGCTGGGTCATAGCAGAGTGGCAGCTGCAACATGTCCAGAGCCTGGGTTTGAAATACCCTTCTGGGAAGGCCTCTCTGCCTTATTTCACCTGGACTCAGCAGCCCCTGGGAGGCAGCCAGACCTTTTCCCGGTGAGGTGATGATCATCAAGACCTCTCACACACTGGAGCACTCGCAAAGCACGCGTGTCTTGACTATCTCGTGGGTCCTCCCACAGTCCTGGGAGTTGGCACTTCTATACCCACTTTGCAGAGGAAGAAACAGAGGCCTTGAGAGTTTTAATAGTGTGCCCAGGCCACACAGCTAGGAATTGGCAGAGTTGGGAGTGACTCTTGAGCCACTGCCCTGGATCCGAGCCTGGGGGTGGGTGGGAAGGGAAGGCCCAGAAAGTAGGGCTTGAGAAGACAGGGCCTAGGCTCTAAGTCACCATCTCCATCCCCTCCTCCCACCCCCAGGGCTGGACAGAAGTCTCGGTATCTGGTATCCCCGCTTTGGGAGGAAGAGACAAGTTATGCAAAGTAGTAGAGGTGGGCTGGGTTTGCTGGCAAGTGGGTCGACGAGAAGGAAAACCAAGAGTCAGGAAGGGCATAGCCTGCCTCCAAATCTCCACTTCCTCTTTTAAGGCACTAAGAATAAATCAGGATTGATTGATTGATTGATTGATTTTTTGTGTTCGTAGAAACGTCTTTATTACAAGTGTTCTTAAACACTACCCTACATACAGTACAGAATGGGTATTGCTTACATTCACCGATACAACACTAGTCTGAATGAAGCATGCAAGTATCAAAATGAGGATATCTTTATTACAAGTGTTCTTTTTCCCCCCTAAGTTTATTGGGGTAACATTGGATTTAAAATCAAACTAAAACGAAAATCACAGTTTATGGCCATGCCACCCTGAACGTGCCCGATCTTGTCTGATCTCAGAAGCTAAGCAGGGTCGGGCCTGGTTAGTACTTGGATGGGAGACCACCTAGGAAGACCAGGTGCTACAGGCATTTAAAAAAAAAAAAAGAAAGAAAGAAAATAAACAAAATCACAAAAATCCTAAATCTGCCTTCCAAGAAATCGATGGCAGTGATTTGTGCAGCCGCTGTGCTGTGGGGGAAGCCCTGGTGGACAGTGGGAGGGACAGCGTGGCAGGGGTGGACCAGGAGGTGCCCGGGACCAAGGGCACCCTACCCTGAATTGTGGATGTTATTCTTCTTGATAATTACAGGTAATGAGTTGAGGGCTTATTCCATACTAGATACTTGCTGAGTGCTTTGTAGAGATTAACTCTTTAATCCTTGCAATTAACCTTACAGGATGAGCATATTATCAGTCCTTGTTTTATAGTGGAAGAAATAGGTGCAGAGGGTAAAGACCTTTGTCCATGATGGGGAGTGAGATTTCAAGTCCAAATTTGTCCATCTTCTGAAACTGGTGAGCGTCTCAGCTACACCAGACTGAAATGGGAAGGTGGGATTTAAAGGCCCTGCCGGCCCAGAGGGAGGCCATGATTTTCACCTCGGAGATGGACTTAGGTCTTTGTCTGTGAGTGCGTTTTGAAAGGGGAGGTGGGAGAGCAGGTGGATAATGGCTGGCGGGGCATTGGAGAGGGGTCATTTCCTGGAGGGGAGGCTGGGGTCTCAGGGAGGACCCACACCTTACCCATCTCAGACCTGGAACTAATGGGAATTCCCCTTGGCCCTGGGGCCTCTTTTGTTCTCCTAGACCAGGACCAGGTGTTTGCAAACTACCACCTGTGGGCCGGTCCTGCCTGTTTTTGTCAATCAACTTCTATTGGGACACAGCCATGTCGACTCATTTACACAGCCAAAAATGTTTGCTATCCCTTTACAGAAAAAGTTTGTCGACCCTCATCCTAGACAATATCGTCACCCCCTTTTAGATCTCAGAATTCTAGAATTCTCAGAGCCAAACGAGCCTGTAGAGGATATTCTGTCCAACTGAGGCACAGAGAGGGCAAGGGACTCGCCCAAAGATGTTACAAATAGTGAAAGGATCAAGGCGAGAACTCTCAGGTCTTGCTTTGGACCGATGCGGAGGCCAGATCAGCGCTAGGAAACCCTGAGAGTCAGCGTCAAGCCTGGTGATTCCAAACATGCAGTTAGCATGGCCCTGGGGACCCGTAAGTAGCATTAAATAATGCTGAATTGTCACCTGGTAACAGAGGGGACTCCCCCTCAGCTCGCTTTCATTCTTCTACATCAGTGGGAAAGAATGCACTTGGTGCCAGTGTGTCTTTAACACCTCTCTCTCCTACTTAGTAATCTTCCTTCGTAATAAAGGGGATGCAAGACTCAGAAATAAAAGGGATGCGGGGCTCAGGCCGAAGCCTTCGGAGGGCAATGTTATCAGAACAGGCATTAATTCCACTGTTTTACTTGAGCGTGTTTTTTTTTCACGTCATCATCTATGTCCTGTGTAACCGTTTTCCCACTTAATGTGCTGATGTAAGTTTTGCTTTCAAAATAAAATTAAGTATAAAGAGGGGGTTATTGGAAAAAATATTCAGTCAATAATAGTCAAGTTGGTACTTGGATACAGCAGAAATCATGAATATGGTATTCGAATAGCTGAAACTGGGAAAACGCTGATCGATTTAGTAATATTTCTAACGCTGAAGTTCCACAGTTCTGTGATTTAAGAATAGAATCATCTCAAAAAAGGGTAGGGTTGCCATGCACAGAGATGCAGCCTGGCCATGGCACAAGGCCGTCAGGCCCTCACCTAGATGAAGGGGTCACCTTTTCTAATTCACACAAAGATGTGCTATGGGCTGGCAGGCTCCCCAGCTAGATCCCATCACCTCCGCCTTCTGACTTGAGATATAAATCCTGTGAAGCTGAGACATCTTGGAAACAGCCAGGTAACTGGCAGAGGTCAGAGGTTAGATGCTGCTGAGATGGAGGTTACTCCCTGTAGCCACTCCCTGCCTGCAGTGAGGCTGTTCCCATCCCAAGTTGCTGCTTCGGCAATGCTGACATTGGTGGCATTGGGTGACCTGGGTTTAGCGGCTGCCAACTGCCATCCACAGGAGCCAGGCCTTGGAGTCAGATCAGCCTGGGTTGGGGTGCTGACACTGCCACATCCTCGAAGTGTGACTTTAGGTAACTTCCCTTACCTCTCTCAGCCTCAGTTCCTTCAAGTTGCCTGAGTCTCTTTAGTGATTGGAACTGACTTCCAGGGTTGCCCTGAGGGTGAAGATTATGTGGCACAAGGGAGCAGTGGCACACAGTTGGTAGGGAATAAATAGCAGGTGGAATGAGCATTCCCCATCCTGGGGTGGCCCTCTGAGAGGTACTGGTTGGTCAGCTCTACCAGAGATAATGGCTGGGTCTACAGAAAGGCGGTATCTGCAGAGGCCGGGCTGATTCCCACAGCCTATGCACTCCTGCCTTGGCCTACCTGCCCACCCCACTGCCCAGGCTGAGTTGATGGTAACTAACTCTCCAGCCATTAGGCGGCTACTGACATTTTTATAGGCAGATCACAGATAATGAGCTTTCTCTTCAGGACCTGGGGACATTCTAGAAAACTGTATTTGGGTTGGAAAGCGGGAAGGGGATAGTACGGCTAGGAGGACAGAGGCCCTCCTTGCCTCTGCCCACCTCCATCCCCACCTCCTCCCCATTGGAAAGGAGAGAATTAGGTGAAGGCATCAGGCCCACATAGGGGCCCAGAACTACTAGGGGTGGGAAGCAGGCAGATTTCTTTTTTTTTTCTTGGGATTATGTTATGCTGAACTCTAGTCTTGGAGGCATGTTTTGAGCAGAGATGGTACTTTAAAGTTTAAGGTTATTTTTTTTTTTTCTATATGTTTACAGGCAGTGGCAGTTTATTGCTTATCTATCTACTATTTGTTTGTCTACTATTGGTTTGCTTATTTCATTATTCGTTCATCTATTCTATCTATCTATCTATCTATCTATCTATTCATCTATCGATGCCCATTCATTCCATATTTATTCTATTTATCTATCTATCTATCAATCATTCCATGAGCATTTATCTATCTTATTCATTCATTCTATCTATCTATTCATTCCATCTATTCTATTATCTATTTTATTTTATTCCATTATTTCCATTCTATCTATCTATTCATTCTATTCCATTTTATCTATTCTATCTATTCTATTATTTATTTCTTTCTTCTAATATTTGTTTATTCCATTTATATCTAATATTTATTATTCGTTCATCCATCCATCCATCCATCCATCCATCCATCCATCCATCCATCCATCCATCCATCCAAAAGACATTTATGGGGCATTCTCTTTTGTCAGGTGCTGGGTAAGTTCCTGAAGATAGAGTGGTAGGGTGGCAAACAGGACAAGAAGACATTCTTGTTCTCCCCATGAGCATTCACTCACTTATTCATCTATTCAAAAGATGTTTACTGAGCTCCTATTATGTGACGGACACTGTGGCTAGTGGAGATACAGTGATAAACAAAAAGAACATAGTCCCTATACTCAGGGTCATCAGTAAGGATGCCGACCCGGGGCTTGGGGATGGACGCCGATGGGTACTCCTGAGAATACAGGTGGTGATCCTGCAAGGGCACTGGCAGTGAGCATTGGCGGTGCCCCCAAACTCATCTTTGATGAGCACTGATGGTGTCCTCAGGGTACTGGTGCTAAGCCTTGATGTGCTTCCAAGGACATTGGTAATGGCCATTGATGGTGCTCCCAGGGTATCAAGGGTGGGCACTGGTGCCGAGCATTTGAGGTGCTCTTGGTAACGTCAGTGGTGGGATCCAGGAGTGACCATTCTTTGCTTCTGCTGCAGATCTCAGTTCACCCTCCCCTTTCGCTCTTCTTTCCCTCAATCAGTTAAACCTCCTGCAGGCAGACAGACCTCAGGATGACCCTGCAGCCTGCAATGTGATGTGATGGTGGCTGTCACACCTCTTCCCCCACTGGCAGGGCTGGCTTCCCAGCTGGAGGCCGATTGATCCCCTTGCCCGGGATTCTCTCTGTGGCTAGAATGTCATTTTCCACAAAAAAAAAAAAGAAAAAAAACAAAAAACCCCGCAACCTCTTTCTTGCAATTACTGAGAATTACTTATGAAGAGAGAGAGAGAGTGTGTGTGTATTGATTGCCACCCCCGAGAAGCTCAGGAATCATTTAGAGTAGATTAACCTAACTTTCTTTTGCCTTTTGGGAAGTTGGACTCTAAGTTATTTAAGGAGATTAATCAGCTCATCAGAGAACCAGACAGTCTTCCTCCCTCCTCTATCTCTTTTTGGACTAGCTGGGACCATGTCATTTTCACCCAGCTTTCAAAATATCTGTTTCCTGCCACTCTGCCTATATTTCCACCATTACTGTCCAGTTCAGTTAAGCAGGGTCCTCCGCAGGCTCCTCCCTGGGGAACTGGCAGTAATATCTCTGGCTGCCATTCGTTTACCTAGATGGCCTTGTTGCCCAGATCCCAGTCTGGGCACAACCTCATAGAGGATCAGGCCACCCCGAACAATCTCCCCCATCCAAGCCTTGGCTCTCTGCAGCTGTCATATAGGAAGGGGCCAACCTCTTCATTCACTAAAAGGCAATGGCTTCCAGAGGCTTTTCTGTGAGGCTTACACATTGATTTTTGCAGATGTCAGTCCTACTCATTCACTCTGAGTTCCCAGGTGCAGCTCAGGCCCTCCTCTTCCCTTCTAGGAAGCCATCCCAGACTGTGCCGTCATTCTGGGAAGAGCGGTTCTGCTTAGAGGGGCAGAGAGAAGGGGAAGCAAGAGGAGAAAAAGGAAGCCAGAGGAAGGGAAGGAGAAGCGAAAGAAGAGAAGGGAAAAGCGTTGAGAGGGCTGGGAAGATTCAGTGACTCCCAGGACACATCTTATAATTTCACCATATGTAGGTGGATCAGAGGCAGGTTGTAGAGCCAGACAAACTTGGGTTCAGATCTCAGCTCCAGCCTTTCCTGGCTGTGTGACCTTGGACAAATTACTTTACGTCTCTGAGCTTCAGGCCCCTCATCACTCAAATGGGGCAATAACAGTTTCTACCTCACAAGGTTGTTACGCTTGCAAATGAGGTCATGTATGTAACATGCTTAAAACAGGGCTTGGTGCTTAGTAGGTGCTCTCCTGATGCAGGTAGCTATTGCCAAGCATCCGACTTGATGCGGGACTCCGGGGAGGTCCTCTGTGAAGGCTTGCTGTGTGGTCTGGAACTTCGTACCCTGGAGACCTCTGTTCCTCCCCTGCCCTCCACCCCCTGTTCCCAGGTAGATGCAATCAGGGAAGCCAATGCACCTGGAGCTCTGGGAGGCGAGGCCGAAGGTCTCGACTCCCGGGGGCTGGGCTGGGAAACAGCTCTTTTTCAAACATCGTAGTCCCTCCTGCTTCCTTTCTGCTATTTCTCTCCTCTTCCAGGAAAAAAAGTTTGAAGTTGAATGGGTCCCGAGGTGGAATATTTTCCAAATGTCAGTGCAATCTGTGGTACATTACAGCTAAATGCGATCATCTCAGTGCCAGGCTCTGAATGTCAGCTCACCGGCCGTGATAGAGCTACAAACAGCAGGTTGACAGGTGGGGCCACAGCACCCTCTCCCCTGGGAAATCACTCTGGCTAGGGAGGGAACTGGACCGTCTCTGGGTTCAGTGGGCGGGGACCACGGGCCTCTGTGGGGACACACAGTGGGCCAGTGAGGGGTCCTATGCATTTTGTGTGTGCATGCACGTGTATACCTGCTCCCATGTTTCTGTGCCTGTGCACCTCCTCATTGTCGCTGTGTGCCAGTGTGCACATGCTCAGACATTCTAGGAGAGTGTTCACTGAGCACAGGTTGAGATCTGTGTGTGGCTGTGTATACGTGTCTTTCATCTCCATGTGCCACCATAGGTCTGTGTGTTCACACACGTTAGTAGAACTCCTGGAATGATGTACATTTGCACTAACCAACCCTGAGACTGTGTGTTTCTACAAAGATGGTTTCTACACCATCTATCTCCCAGTGCCTTTTATATTTGTCGTGCACACTATCTTCTTGTGCTTCTGTGTAGTTGTGTGTGCAATTGGGTAGGTTTCTGTGTATACGTGATTGCGTATGTGTGTGTGTGCAATCTCAGGATTACATCGTGTGTGTGTGTGTGTGTGTGTGTGCACATGTCTACGTTTGTAAATCCCATCTCGAGTATAAAAGTGGAAAGGGAAACCACAGTGGGAAGGGGGCTCCCTGCTTCGCTGCCATCCAGGTGGGGGGATTTTGATGGCCGCCTGTTCTGTGGAGCCTGTGATTGGCTGGGCGGGATGGAGATTAAATTGCCTCCAATTACCAGGGAGTGAATGGTGAGCTGTGAGGCCAGAGGGATGGTGTGTGCCTGCCAGGATCTGCCACCTACAACGGGATTAAAACTTCCTGTGTCTGCAGATGGCCCCTGTGTGTCTCTGTGGATGTGTGTACACATAAATGCCTGTGTCCATGAGTTTCGTGTCTTTGCGTGTAGGTATAGGGGCCTGTAACAATGCACACGAGCAGATCTGTATCATGTGTGATTGTGAGACCACAGAGGTGTCTGTGTGTGTCTATCAACGTGGCTGTCGTTGTGACCGTGTGGGTATGCTAGCATGCGTCTGTGTGTCTACACAATGTGAGTGAGCGCGGTCTGTTTCAGTGCATGCCTCCACGGCTGTGAGCATGTGTATATACGTGTACAATTCCGTGTGTCTTTGCGTATGAGGATTCTGCGTGTCTTTGTGTGTGTGCCTTCATGGATGTGGGTAGGTTGCTGGTGTTTTCTCTGAGCAGAGTGTGTATGTGTGTGTGTCTGGTTAACTGTGAAGGTCTCGGCGAGTCAATGGGTGTGAAGGAGAGGAAAGCGAGGAAGCTCTGCCCATTCCCGCCCCAACCCCGCCGGTGATCAGGGTCCCAGGGCCTCCTTCCTCAGACTGCACAAGATTCCACCAAAGGACAGGAGAACTCGCAGGGCCTCGGTAAGGGAGCCTGGTGAGGGGTCTGTGGTGATAGCCGATCTTGAGTCTGGAATAGGAGACGTTATGGGGTGAATCGTGTCCTCTTAGAATTCACATGTTGAAGTCCTAACTCCCTGTGCCTCAGAATGTGACCTGATTTGGAAACAGAGTCCTTGCAGATGTAATTAGTTAAGGTGAGGTCACACTGGAGTTGGGTGGGCCCCTAATCTAATCTGACTGGTGTCCTTCTGAAAAGGGGAAACTTGGACAGAGAGGCAGATACATAGAGGGAAAACGATGCGAAGAGACACAGGGCGAAGACGGCCATCCTCGAGCCAAGGAGAGAGGCCTGGAACGGACCCTTCCCTTACAGTCCCTGGAACGAACCAGCCCTGCTGACGCTTGGGTTTCAGACTTCTAGGCTCCAGGAGTGTGAAATAATAAATTTCCGTTGTTTAAACCATCCAGCTTCTGGAGCTTTGTTACGGCAGCCTGAGCAAACTGATGCAGAGGATATGGAGTGTTAAAGCCCTTCTCCTTCCAGCTCTCTGCTGCTCCCAGAAGGCCCGTTTCACAGGTGCCTGTGCAGTAATCGGCAGGCCGCCACAGCTCCATTCTGCCCGGTGGGATCCACAAGGCTCCCCTCCAGCCCGAAGCACTCTGCCTTCAAGGCCTCAGTCCATCAGCTCCCCGCCTGGGCTAGTAACCCCGCCTCCGCCTCTCTCCTAACCATTCCCTGCCCCTGGATCTTAGCTTCCTCCAAACTCTCCTGGCAAGGCTATTACCTTTCCAAGAGTAAGCACACATTCTCCCCACTTTTTTCCTTCCCCCCGCATGGCTTTGTGTTCTGCATACAGCAGGTGCCCACTAAAGGTCTCAGTGAGGGACCCCAGTCTTTCAACATCTTTCTGGGCTTGGAGTGGGAAAGAGGACTCACCCCAGCCCCCTTCACGCATGCGAAGTCCCAGCATCCGTGACCCGATGGCTGGCATTTGTTTTGCTCTTACTCTGTGCTAGGGTTGAGCAAGGTGCTTGTCTGGGTTGCCTTGTCCTGCAAAGAACCCCATGAGGTAGGTACTATTTTTAGCTTTATTTTCCGAAGGGGAATCTGAATCCCAGGGAGGAGAAATAAGTGGTCTAAGACCACACCTTAAAATTCTTGAATGTTAGATCAGGAAGGAATTTTAGGGATCACCTACTCCCATTTTTCAGCTGGAGAAACTGAGGTCCAAATGGCTCCTCTCCCTCCATCCACTCCTGATGCTTCCTCAGAGTTCACCCTTGATCCTCTGATCCTGCCACTCTATCCTCCCCTTGGACCTCCCTTGCTCTTATAACTTTAATCACCCTGTAGACGAGAGTGACCGGGAAAGCTTTTTTTTTTGAGCTCCAGCCCTGAATTTCCATGTCTTGTGCACATGCCTTGCAGGCCCCTCAAACTCAACATGCCTCAAATCAAACTGACTTCCCATGATCCTAGATCTGAGATATCTTCTGGTTTCCCTGGGTCATTACCAGCTTCACTGTCCTTGTCACTCAAGCCTAAAGCCTTTGACCTTCTCTACCCGCCATCCCTATATTTAGTCAATTGCCAACTCCTGCTAGGTCTTCCTCTTGAATATTTCTCAGATCTACCATTGCTGACCCAGTTTAAGCCTCAACATCTCTTTCTGAGATTTCTGTGTCAGCTTCTTGTATCAGCTTAGAATTAGGCTTGGCTGCTTGGGACAGGAAACCAAAATAACAGTGACTTCAACAGTTGAAAGTTTATTTCTCTCTCATGTAAGCCAATTGTGATTGTGGGAGGTTCATGGCTGGTGTGGTGGCTCCAGGAGGTTGAAAGAAATCAAGACGTCTTCTGTTTGACCATTCACAGAGTATAGCCTTTGTCCTTCTGGTCCAAGGTGGCTGCTTGAGCTCCAGCCATCTCAGCTGTGTTCAACCAGCAGAAAGGAGAAAAGAGTAGGAAAAAAGGCAAAAGACATGGATCAATAGTCATTTAAGGAAGTGTCCTAGAAGCTTCCAAATGACAATTCTGCTTAGATTGTATTGACTGGGACTCAGTCCATGTAATAGATAGTGGTGATGGAGTCTGGGAAATGAGGTCCTTGTAATAGATGGCCATATGCCCAGCTAAAAATAGAGGGTTCTCTGATTTAAAAAGGTGAGAATGTGAGCTTCTTACCTCTTCACTGGTCTCTCTCCTTTTCTCTCTCTAATCTACCTTGATACAGCAGCCAAGGTGGTCTTTCTAAAATGCAAATCCATACATAGGGTTGCCAGATGTGATAAATAAGAATACAGGACTAGGGTTTTAGTATAAGTTTATCCTGGGCAACATTTAGGATGTACTAATGCTAAAACAATTATTTGTTATTTATCTGAAATTCAAATTTAACTGGGAACCATGTATTTTATCTGTCAGCCCTATCCATATACCTTTCATGGTTCCTTATTGTTCTTGGGAAAAGGCCCAAGTTCTTTGGAAGGGCTTACTGGGCCCTTTATAATCTGTCCCTCAAATGACGTGTCCAAGCCCAGTGTTTCCAGGACAAGCTCTGCACTTCTACTGTGTCCCTAGGCCTTCGAGCCACGGCTCAAGTTGCTTCATCAGTCTGGAATGTCCTTCTCCATCTGAAAAGCCCCATGCATCCGGGAGGGACTTTGGCCTCTGTAGCTCCGTATTCCTGTGACACGGTAGGAGTAAGAGAGTATTTGATGAATGAAATGACAAGTCCAAGGCTGAACAGCAAATGAAGGCAAGATTGGAGTGGCCACCTGGACTCCTGACTCCCTCCCCAGTGCTCTCTGCACTTGGGCTGGCTCACATGGGCACAGTGCTGGGATCTGTCTCCCCAGCCTTCATTCTCCGGAGCCCACATCTAAGCATGGCATCCCCAGCACACAGAGGGTTAAGCCAGCCTTGGAGTGAGGAGCTGGAGCCCATGGAGTCCGTCCTGACAATAAAGCTAATGAATCTTCCTTGCCGTTTTCTCTTGCACAATAACATTTAATCATCATTTGCACAGCAGATGAGAAGTTTGCAGCAGATGCAATTCTGCGTGAGTGGCGATTTCTGCGTGTGGGCAATATTCCTGCTGTCCCCAGCACACCTGATGATCTGGGCCTGGGAAAGGCTGCACCCTAGGGGGAGTGTGTGCACCCATGTGCCAGGGCTCTGACCCCACACACTTGTGGGAGATGGGCTTCGGAGGCACGTGTCTGTTTGCGTGCATGCTTGCATGTGGAGTTAGACACATGTGACACAGCTGTGGGTGAACCACAGTGGGCCTGCCCGAAGGTGCGTGTGGACAGAGGTGGAAAGGTGCCCGAAGACACGCTGGTGTGGAAGAGGAGGTACACATGTAGATAGGCAGATGCACAAGGGTGGATGTCATTGCAAGCGTGTGCGAGCTTGGTGTAGATCTGAGTACTTATTGAAGATGCCTGTTTTGATCCTTATAAGTCATCTTGTGTATTATGTATAGACAGACCTCACATGCTCACATATGCAAATATGCACCACGCACTTGAAGTTAGAGTTTGTAACTGACCGTTCCTGAGGTTACCACGCTTTCCTGTGCATGCATGCAAGTGTGCATATGAGTTATGAATGAGTGCAAGGAGCTGAGTTCATGTGCACAAGTGTATCTGAGGGGATACATACACATGTGCTGTGTACCTGCATGGGAATATCTGGGGACATGCATATGTTCACGAATGTATATAAGTGCATGCCTGAATGGGAAAACGTGTTGGCTTATGGAGGTGTATCAGCAGACACACGTGTACATGCATGTAGGAGAACACATCACGGAAGGAATGTGTATGCTTTGTGTACAAGTGAGTGCACACGAGGGAGCCTGCCTGCCTTTAGTACAGGCACGGCAAGTAGGCATGTGACCACATTTGCAGAACTGCAGGGAAATGTTCTGGGAGCATGGCTGTGAGCATGCATGTGTCTGCACTGTGGACCAGGTGGGAACGTGTCTGAGGGTACACATGTGCATGCATCATGTATTGGCATGAGTATGTGGGTGTGCTCTGCATCCATGCGCATGCACAGAAGCGTGAACTCTAGACTTGTCTCGCAGTGAGAGCTGACAGGGTTACATTTTCCAAAGGCTCAGAGGCCAGTGACAGAGCTGGCCTGAGAATGCTTGCTGGTAGGATGTAAGCGGCATTGCTGATTTGTGACCCGAGGGTGGGCAGCAATGACGGCTGGCTGACGGATGTGGGTGCTTAGCCGCCTCCTATGACAGCAGCTGGCTCTCTCAGCTGCCTGAAGCAGGAGGTGGGAGGTTAATTCTTGACCTGCGTGCTTGGTGCTAGCTTCCCACTTCCCTGGTGTGTGCCCACAGCCACGTGCAGACACATGCACATGGATATACAGCAGACACGCAGACCCGGGCTTGGACTGCAGCCTGAACCCCCACCTCCACCTTGCTCCTCAGCTCTGCCATCTGTCTGGAGTGCCTCCCCTCCTCCCCTTCTCACCAACTGCTTGTTTCTTCTCCCCACCCTCCCCCAGAAACTCCACTCCGAATCTGAGTCGTCCTGGGCCTGTGCAGACTTGTGTGGGGTGCGTGTGGAATGGCTCCTGCCCTTACAAGCTTTTGCCTTTGAGCCAGCCCCCCTCGCCTGGGAGCCCTGGGTCCCTCATCTACAAAATTGGGCTAATGTCTTTCCTGCTTAAAATTAACCAAGGAAACTTACGTAAAGCACTGAAAACAGTAACTATTGAGTCCACCCTCCACGGCATTTACTAATGTGAGTAAGAATTATGTGCACTGCTTAGGACAGTGCCTGGCATGCAGCAAGCACTACGTAAGTGTGCCGTCACCATCATCACCATTACCATCACGTCATTGTCATTAATAACGCTGGTTCTATAATTTTGGCTCATTATACATTAATTCTTGTTCATGACCCTGAATACTCTTTTGGCCCATGATGATGACGGCGATGGACATGATGACAGTAAAAAGGGAATATTTTTCTTTTCATCTCAGATGCCTTGTAAGGAGGGCAGACGGGGTAAATGAGAGGCTCTGTGTTCTCTGAGCTCCGTGATAGAGTTGAGTGTGCCCAGTTAGAGCCTGGAGCTGGGGTGGCCATGCTCTCGGCATAGAGCAGGGAGAGGATTTGAAGCTTGTGGGGGGATTTGGTGGCAACCAGTGAGACAGATGGCTAAATGCTGTGTACTCTGCAAGTCCCTTCTCTGTGACCCCAAATTATCAGAAAAGTGCACAAAGCTCACAACATTCTTGGTGTTAGTGGAGACCTTGTGGAACCCAGTGAAGTGGCTGGACTCACTGGATTTCACTGCCGGGTTGGCTAAGGCCCAATGGAGATGCCAAATGCATGAGCTGGGAGCCAAGGGGACTGTGGGAGCATCACCTTTCCCTCCATGCCCCACCCCAGAAACAGCAGAAAACATGGGAGGCTTGAGGACTCCCATAGGCTGTAGCTCGTGGCAGTGAGTGGAGGGCACAGACGGTGACATTGAACACACCTAGGCTACGCGTTCAGTGCTTCTTGCGTACCGGACACTGAGCGCGCTGCTGACGACATAGGTTCTAGAAGCCAAAGTGCCCCAATTAAATCCCAGCATCTCCACTTATTCGCTGTTTGATGTTGGGCAAGTTACTTAACCTCTTTGTGCCTCAGTTTCCTCACCTTTACGATGGGGGCCACTTCTTTGGGTTGTTGAAGGAATTAAATGAGTTAATTCATGTGACGTGCTCAGAGCAGCCCCTGGCACGTGAAAAACGCTCAGTGTCAGTGGTTATTATTGCGTTTTATCCTCACTACAACCCGACGGAGGAGGCGTTCTGAATGTATGCATTTTATGGATAAGAAAACGGAAGCGCAGAGGGAATAAATTGTCCAAAGTCACGCAACTGGTAAACGGTAGAGCCAGAGGCTCAGAAGATGAATCTACATGAATAATGTTCTTTATTTCTGGCACGATCTTGGGGAAGTCACTCCCCATGTGTGGGATTTGGACAAGATATTCAAGGGTCCACGTGACTCCACGTTTACATGTCCCTCAGGACACGTAACCTGCCTGTAACCTCCTTAGCAGGGTCAGAATCTGTTAAGGCAGCTGGCACGTGTAGAAGGAATAGACTTGGAATCAGGAGTTCTGTGTTATCCCAGTCTGTCCCATACTTGAGCCAGTCATTTTGCTCCTCTGGGTCTCAATTTCTCCCTGTACAACAGAGATGCCGTAACCAGCCTTAGAATTGTTGAGCTTCTGTATATGAGAGCTGGGCACACACAAGTTGGAGAGGGAATTGCATGTCGTCCCATTGGCCCCCAAGTTACCATACCCATTTGTAGTATGAGCTACAGGAACTGTGGGTTAAAAGTCCTACGTGGAACGAACATCCCAACATACCCCCATTTGGGACTACGACATGAACCCTATATCCCTATCGTTAGCCACCCTCAGTGGACTGTAGGAAAGATGTTCAAGTTGAGCAAAGCATCAAGTTTCTTGGCTTGACCTTCAAGTTCTTTTCCCAACCTCCCTCCAGCTGGCCTTCCCTGCCTCACATCTCACCATTCCTTCACCCAGCGACCCAGCCCCTGGGACTACGCACCATTCCTGAAGCCACCACACGCTCCTTGCCTCTCCCCCACCCCCAGCTCATGCACTCTTCGCTCTGCTTGGCATGCTCTTGCTTGCTTGGCCATCTCATCATGCATCTCATACTCATTCCTCAAGATCCAGTTGGAGTCACTACCTCTGGGAAAGCCCTCCAGGAATTATGTAATCTTTCTTCGGTGTTTCCAGGACTTTGTTCCATTAATTCTGCTACAATTCTTACCAAATGCGTTATTATTGGCTACTTCTGCCCCCGCCTCCTCACCTTGCCCAATTGAGCCTTGAGTTACTGGAAGGCAAAAATGACTTAAGACCTGTGTAACTGGAGTGTGTTATTACTCTCTGAGCCTCAGTTTCCTCACCTGTGAACTGGGGTGACAGTATCTAACTTAGATGAAATAATACAGGTAAGGCACTCAGGGCGTAATGACCATTCTCTGAATCTGTCACAGTGGACCTAAGCAAATATGGAGGGAATGAATGAATGCTCCCTGGGAGGGCAAAAAAAATAAGGCTAATGAGTATTTATTGATCGCTTTCAATATGTCAGGAAGGCACTGAGATCAGAGCTTAACATTCACGATGTCCTTTAAGCCTCAACAATCCTTTAAGTGAGGGACTATCATTAGACCTATTTTATAGATGAGGACACTGAGGCTTCAGCGATTGAGGACCTTGATGAAAGATGCCTAGCTATCAGGAGCTGGAATTCACAGCAGGTCAATGTGGAATGAATGAATCACTTGGGGGTGGATGGGAAGATAAATATCCTATATCTTATAATCAAATAGGGTTCGAGCTGGAGGCTTAGAGATGACTTAGCTCCTGGGGTTCTTAACTTGGGGTCCATGAATGGAAAACTGATGGGTTCTGAGACCAGACAGATAAAGTCCCCACTGCACCCAGTAACTTCTAACTCCTCTGTCTGCCACCAACCCTCTCACTTCATCCAAGTCCTGGAGCCGCCCAGCTTGTCCTCTCTTGGCATTCCTGCCAAGTGTCCTGGTCCAGTGTTGCCTGGTGTTTCCTGAGATGCCAGAAGGCTCTGCCGTCCCTGGGAAAGTCCCTGCCCCCAACTCAGGGCAGGAGCAGGACAGGCAGTTGAGACCATTTCTTAATCCTCTGGAGATGTCGGGAAAATGGGGAGGGCAACTGGGGCAAGGGGGAGAGCTCAGACCTGGGATGCAGACACACAGGACTAATAACGACAAAGACAGTAGTAGTATCAAAGGCTAACATTTATTGAACACCTACTATGTGCCAGGCCCTGTCCTAACCACTTGACCTCTGAACTCTTTTTATCCTCACAGCTCTCCCAGGTAGGTTCTGTTATTAGCCTCATTTGACAGATGAGGAAACTGAGGTCCAGAGAAGTGAGGTCACTTGCCCAAGGCCAGGCAGCTGGTAAATGCCAGAGGCTCCGCCACTCATTGGCTGGGTGTCCTTGGACAGGTCACAGCCACTTCTCTGGGTGGCTTTCTCCATCGATTACCTGCAGGGCCCCACCTCATGGTTTCTGTGACAACTAAGATGGTCTCTGTACAGTACCCCAGCACACAGTAGGTGCTTAGTGAACGAACAACCCTTCTTTCCTCTTAAGTCTTGGTCGGGGACACCTGGGTGGCACTTCGGCAGCGTCCTCCCCCCAGGTTTCCCCCCCCAAGCCCGGAATGAACCACCTGCCCTTTCTAACCCCAGGTCCACGCAGTGCTGGTCTCGCTGCAGTTTTAAAGACATTGGTTATAGTTCCCCCACATTTGGGCAGGAAGTTGCACCCCCTTCCCCGTGGGGGAGCATTGGGGAGTCCACCTCCAGCAAGTCCCCCTCCCCTCAGGCCGCCCTGGGAAGGTGGGAAAGGGCGTGAGCAGGGGAAATGCCTTGTCCTGGAGCCTAGTCGGGTCCTGGTTGGGGCCAGCAGCCGCGCCCCGACGGCAGGGCTGAGGGCTAGGAGGCTTGGGCCTCGTCGTCCGCGCGGTGGCCGGCGTAGAGCGCAGCCAGGGGCCGGAAGCGCGGGCCCCAGCTGCTGAGATAGGCGAAGTCCTGCTCGGAGCCCGAGGAGCCACTGTGCAGCGAGCTGAGCGAGGCGGCCGGCGAGTCCGCGCCCTCGAAGGCGTAGGTCTGGAAGGCGTCGTAGGGCGGCACCGTCAGGTCCCCGTCCGCCAGCGCCACCTTGCGGCTGATGAAGTCCCTGAACACCGAGAAGTCCGGCTCGGGGCTCGGCGGCCCCTGCGGGAGCGAGTGGCGCTCCGAGGGCAGGCGGGACGGCGGCGGGCTGTCAGGGCCCCCGGCCGGGCCCCCTCCCGGGCCCCCGTCTCCACCCCGTCGCCGCTCTTGAGCTCGCCGAAGTCGTAGAGGCTCCGCAGCGCCGACATGTCGTAGGCCTCGGTGTCCTGTTCACCGCCACCTTCGTCGTTGTATTTGATAACGTTGTCCCGCATGTCCTCGTCCTCGTCCGAGCTCAGGTGGCTTTTGTGGTGGCGCCTGAGGGTGAGGATCAGCAGGACCAGCACTGCGTGGGAGACAGAAGGGGTGAGTGAGGGCCGGCTGGCCGGGGGCATGCCGCTCCGCCCCTCTTCCCCCTACCTAGCTGGCCCATCCTAAACGCTGGTGTAAATTTTCTATATTTCTGTGCATAAAAGACCTTTCTTACAGTCAGAACTGAACTAGTTATCTAGAGAGCTACCACCCCCATTGGGAGGTGTGCAAACTAGGGCCGGACTACAGAGGGCAGTGTTAAGAGATTTCGTGGGTGTTGCGGGCTGAACCCAACCTCGGAGGTCTCCATCTTCAACTCTATGAAGAGATGCACCCCTGAGGTCTCTAGCTGCTGGGGTTACACAAGGGGCGACTGAGGGCTGGGGGGAGGGAAAAATGTCCTTGACCCTGACCTCTCTCACCGTTGTCCTCCTCTGTCCACTCCAGAGGTTCTGAGCACTGTCTTAGCCCTTGGAGTCTCAGGTCAAGACATCTCCTGCAGGAGCCTTTCCCTGGGAGCTCCAGGCCAGGTTCAGTGCCATCACCTCCAAGCTCCCCTGGTGAGGGGCTCTTCCCCCTATCACACTGGTTCTCAAATCTCCGTCCCTGGACCGGCAGCATCAAGCATCTCCCGGGAACTTGTTAGAAATGTGAATTCTCGGGTTCAACCCTAGATCTACGGGTTTGAGAACTACTGCTCCATCACGGCACAGGCCCTGCTGTGTGAACATGTTAGGTTCCTCCCATCCAAAAACAGACACTCTATACCACCCTTGAGGACCTGGGGAATGCTCCCCGAGCTTGGTGCCTGGCATGCGGTGAGCACGTGACGCATGCTTGCTGGATGAATGACTTCCTGAAGAGTTGGATGGAAACTTGGGTGAATGAAAGGATGAGTGAATGAATGAATCATCTTGGCTTTCTTCACTTGGCTCTCAGCACTCCACACTCTCTGCCTCCTCCCACTTCACTGATTACTCAGTCTTCCCGCAGGCTGCTCCTCTCCTCTCGGACTCCTTAACATCAGATGTCCCGGGACTCAGTCCTTGGACCTTCGGCCAGACTCCCGCGCTCGGTGCTCTCCTTTTTGTCTCATTTATGGCTTTTAGATCCATGTAGAGGCTGACAACTCCCTTATCAAAACCTCCAGCCTGGACTCCTTCCCTGAATTCTAGATTGTACGTCCAATTTCCCACTCAACAAGTCCTCCGAGTTAACTAAGAGAATCTCGAACTTCACATGTCCAAATCTTTCCCTGGTTCTCACCCTCAGTCTCCCCTGTCTCAGTGATGGCAACCTCAACTCTCCAGTTACTCAGGGCTTTTAGTCTCCTTTGTTCATTATTGAGTCCCAGTGCCTGGCGCAGTTTAGCACGGAGGGAGACCTCGCTGGATGGATAAATAGGGAACTGTTGAATGAAGGAGAGGATTAAATGGATAGGTGGGTGGATGGATGGACAGATGTGTTTGGGTGCTATGCCAGGCCCTAGATTCTCCTTGATGCTCCAAACAGCTCTGCTGGGCTGGTGGCCAGAGTCAGCTGCTAGGGCCATGGGGCAGGGTGCTGGCTCATGGCCTAACAAGGTGGCTCATGACAGGGAAGAGGGTGGGGGCCAGGGATAGGTCCGGAGGGAGGGAAGGTGTCAGGACAGAAGTGGGGAAGATGGATGGATGGTTTCTGGAGCCGGAGGAGGCCGGGAGCTGCGGAAGGGGATGCCCGTGAGAGCAGATGGTGGGGAGTGCAGGCGGCAGGCGACAGATGTGCCAGGCCCGATCAGCGATTCCGCCCATCACCTTTAGAGCACTGATGTGCACTTTCTTCGTTTGTGGGCAATTAGGCAGAAATTTGTTTGCACTGCCTCGGAAAATGAAACCGCTGTAAAGTGCACCCTGTGGAAAAAGGGTTTCTGAGCCATGGGCTGGGGAGGGGAGAGAAGAGGGGCTGGGGCCTCCCGGCTAGGAGAAGCCTGCCCAGGGCCTCTGTAGGCACCTGAGGAGGTGCAGCCTGGCCACAGGCAGGTCCTCGGGGGTGGGTAGCAGCTATGCCAGTGGTAGGCAGCGAGCAGTGGGGGGCAGTTGACATCTCCCGGGGAACTCAGCAAAGCCGGTATCTACAGTGTGGACCCCCCTTGAGTTTTCTAGCTCTGGCTGTTCTGTGAAGTCCAGTAGTCAGGAGTGAGGTAAGGCCTTTCTGCTGTGAGGGTGAGAGGAGGCATTACGGCTACTTGAACCCAGTTTGGTTCCTAGAACTTGACCTCTTCCTTAGGAACATTTTGGGGGTTCAATTGGCTGCTGGTAGAACTGATACCAAAGTAAATTTTGCCCCCCCCAAATTCTTAAGATTTTGTCCTATAGCCCTAAGGTTTTACCTGCCCCCCCCTCCCCATTTAGATTCATAGCAGGTGGGGCAGTTAAAGGAGCAGAGAGCACAGGGAGAGAAGACCTGATTCTAGGTCAGAAGACTTGTGTCCCCTTATGCGAACCACTTGACCTCAGGTTCCTCATCTGAAAAACAGGGATGATGCACCTGGCTGAGTGGTTGTGAGGTTCGTAAGAGCCCTTTATACTAAAAGTCTTAAATAGAGAACGAAATAGGACAATAGACATGAGAGAATTTTAAAAATATGTTTGGTTTTTAAAAATTAGGGAGAGTTTGGGCTGTGTAGAAGGTGGGCCAGAGTGACTTAGTCTCAGGTGGGGGCTGACATGGTCCGGAGTCCCTGGTGGGGCTGATCTGTACTTAGAAGACTTTTCATAGGAGCCGCATGTTCGAGCTTGGAGTCATTCGGGCCAGCTTTTCCTTGTACAGAGAGGGAAACTGAGGCCCCACGGGGACTACTAAGAAAGGAAATCCAAGACCCAGGATGGGGGCCCACTGGGCAGCGGGTGGCTCTCGGAGGACTCACCGACCAGAATGAGGACACAGACCAAGAGGGCGATGAGGGCGCCAGGGCTGAGGGAGGCGGCCATGACAAAGGCTGTGGTGTTGCAGGACTGGATGGTGCCGGAGCTGTCGCAGCCGCAGATGCGGATGGTGAGGGTGCCCGTGCTGCTCAGCGTGGGCGGCCCGCTGTCCACCACCAGGATGGGCAGGAAGAACACGTCCTGCTCCTGCCGGTTGAAGCCCAGGTGCTGTGTGTGCACTGCGGCCGTGTTGTCTGCTCCGGAAAAAGGGAGTAGCATGTGACTTGGAGTCCAGAGAGCGGCATGTGATGCCCCTGTCCCAGCCACCTCCTGATTCCACCTCGGGATTTGCCTCCCGACAACCCAAGCAACTGCCTCCCAACTGACCCGTGGATATATTCCTGATCTCCTAAAATTATGTTACCAGCTGTCCCCAAATTCTGCCCTCAGCTGCCTGAAGATCCTGTTCTCAGCCATATAGCCCACAGTTCTGTCCTTAGCTGTCCCTAGATTCTATTCCTAGCTGTCTCAAGATTCTGTTTTCCAATTCAAGCTATTCCAAGATTTTGTCCCCAGCTGTGCCAAGGTCCTGTCTCTGGCTATGTCACTTTTTTTTTTTTTTTTTTTTTGCCCTTTGTCTCAACGGCCAGTTTTTGTTCCAGATTCCACCCCAGCTGTCCAATGCATCCTGACCCTGGGGTCTTGTGGTCCTTGGGTTATGGCTTTCTGGGCCCTGACAAGTTCTGGGTCATCAGAGAAGACTGGGAACTCTGGCTGGCAACAGTGAGCTAACGGAAGTCACACTCATTGCTCCGCTGTTACTTGTTTTTGGGAACGCAAGGCAGGACTTGGGGGGTGGGTGTCTGGTCTTGGAGCACATGGTGTCCACTTTCCTTGGACTTTCTGTCTCCTCTGCATCTCTCCTGTATGGGTCAGGCCATCCCTGAGCCTCATTTCGATGGCTGCCCACATGGTGGTACAGAAGCACTACAGCCCAGGTGGCCACTGTCCCCCCGCCCTTCATAGCCAACTCCTCAAGAAGAGGCCCGGCCTTTCTGAGTCCTTTTCCCTCTCCTCAAAGTCTTCTGGCTGGTCTCTCCGACCACAGTCTTTGGCGGCCTAGGCCCCTTCCCCAGCTTTGTGGCCCCAGGTAACCCACCCTCTTTCCTGCAGCCCCCGTTCCAGGGCCCCTGTCCTCGTCTTCCTCATCATGACACAATTCAGGAAAAAGAGACCTTGGCGGGCTGACTTGTGACCTTGAGCACATTTGGGAAGTGGACTAGAGGTCCAGCTGAAACAGGATTGGTCATGAGTTGAAGCTCATGAGATAGGCACGTGAGGGTTCATCATATTATTCTATCTACTTTTATACCCATTTGAAAATTTCCATAAACATGTTAAAAATAATGCCGAGTCAACAATTTACTGGCTTGGGAAATTTACTTAGCTTCTATGGACATCGGTTTCCTAATCTGTAACTGAGGAAAACAGTATCACGTTGGTGTGAGGATTCAATGGTAAAATTCATGCATAACCCTGAGAATAGTTCCCAGCACATAGAAATTCATAATAAATGCTGCTTTTTCTTTTTTTCATGTTCCTGGTACTGCACTATATGCCCACTCTGTCTAGGCTGCTCTGCCTTTACTCACCAAGTTCCTGCTATCTGAAACACCCTCTCTCCACCTTCTTGCCTGGGCAAATTCCTCATCCGTCATGCTCCAGCTAAATGTCACCTCTTTTCTGTGGCCTCCTTTCTCTGCTTCCCTGGGAAGGAAGGATTTACGGCTCTCCTCTCCCTGCTTTGACTACGCAGGTGCCATGCACATTTCTGTTACAGTGCTCGTCACGCTGTGTTACATCAGAGCATGCCTGTCTCTTGCCTGGCACCGAGCCAGGCTTGAAGAATGACACTTGAATGAACCACAACTTTGGGGGTAACTGGTGGTCCTGGGTTAGTTCCTCAAGCTTTGGCTTGGACTCTAGCCTTCCTGTCAAAGATCGCGTCAATCCCAGCTGTGAAAATATCTGCCTTCCCCTGAGAAAAGCAGAAAGGGGGAATGGTGGGAGTTCTTTGCATGTACTACATGCTTTCTAAGCATCAAGGACTGCGTGGGTACTTAAATACATAGCAATGTTTAATTTTCACAACCAAGAGTTGTAACATTATCTGCATTTTATGTCTGGAAGTTGAGGCTCAGAGAGAAGTGACTTGTCTGAATCTATCCAGTAAATTGTTGGCATAGCTACCTTTTCCATCCGCCTGTCAAATCATCTATCCATCTATCCGTCCTGTACCCACACATACATCCGTCTACCCAACCATCCATCCATTCACCCATCTGTCCATCTTTCCATCCTTCCATCCAATAAATCTTTATTGAGCAACAATTATGTACTAGGCACCATGCTAGTCACTGGGGGAAAACAATGGAGAGCTAAACCAATAGTCCTGGATGTGAGCTTATATCTGAGACAATGTTAATCAAATAGACCCATGATTTAGTTGACAATCACAAACCCCGGTGAGTGGTAAATAGAAAACATATAGGAAGAGCACCTAACAGAGGACTTGACCCAGTCTGGAAGGTCAGGGAGGGCTTCTTGGAAGAAGTGATATTGCTGAGCTCTGAATGATTAGTTCAAAGAGAGGAAACAGCCCATGCAAAGGCCTTGAGCTTGGAAGAAACAAAATACACTCAAGAAACCCAAAGCAATTCTTTGTGGCTAGAAGGATGAGGGTGATGGCTAATGTGAGTCAAGATAAAGCTGGAGGGAGAGGCAGGGGCTCATCATGGAAAGTCTTAGAGGCCATGGTAAAGAATTTACCATGGGTTATTTTCTTAAAAGCAATGGGAGGCTGCTGATTGGTGGGTTTTAAGCAAAGAAGTGACCTAGTGACATATTCATTCATTCAGCAGCAAATTCTAATTGGGCACCCTTTATGTGTCAAGTCTATTGTAGTCCCTGAGTATATAGTAATGAATAAGACAGACAGGGTCCCTGCCCTTGCTGAACCTATATTCCAGGAAAGGAAGCTTCTAATGTAAAAGACAAGAGTGGACATGGAAGAGTAGTTAGGGAGCTATTGTGTGTTTTGGGTGTGAGATAATAGCAATAGTAGAGGCACAGAGAATTAAACAGATTTGAAAAATGAGTGGCTGGCTCTGGCTCAGCCTCAAATTCCTAAGCAAGAACGGAGAGGAGAGGAATGTTTGTTTCCCAGGGTTGCTGTCTTTGGCCTTGGAGCCATATGTTTTAAGAGCTCTGGTCTCTGCCACTCTTTCACTCCCTAAGAGGGAATCCCTAGGCATCATCCCTGAACCCCTGAGCTGTCCTCCCGGGCAGTGTCTGGCTTCAGTTGGGGAAGCCACTGGCTACCCCAGACCCCTACCCCAACCTTCTAGGTGGGCTCTGCGCCCAGCACTGCATCCATCCATCTGGCCTGACATATATCAGTGTCAATCCCTGGCTGCAAAAGCAATATTTATAAATCAGGTTTCCAAACTGGCTACAAATTTGTACAAAGAAACAGATGGGTTGGGGTAGCCGTTCGTCACCTAGGATATTTATATGGTGAGGGAGAGGGGGCTTGGCACAGTGTGGGAAGAGGCTGGGACACTGGAGCAGGAGACCTTTCATGGCTGCTGCCACCCTCGCTCCTAAGGCTCATGCCAGGTGGTCCTACCGCATAGCAGCTTTGCTGGCCTCTGGTCAAAGAGAGGCATTTGGGGCAGAGAACCTCAGGCCCCTTGGGTTGGAAAGACTTACGAATCAGGCAAGGTCACGCCAGGGTTATTTGTGTCTTCTGGGGCCAGCTCAGGACACCACTGGAATAATGAGTAGGCAGGACAGGTGGTACCGATTGTTAAAATATTGAAATAGTTCCAAAAAGGTTCAAGTAGCCATGACTCTGAGCCCCTCAAGTCTTTCCCTGCTGCCTTAGCCTTTTCCCCAGGCACCTCCTAAACTTTGACACGATCGAGCCACTAGGAGTTAAAGCCTGGCACTGCAGGGGCTCCAGGGTCCTGCTCCAAGCTATTTATGGCCAGTGTCCTTTCTGATTGGTTATCTGAACTGCACTAGGTGTTCAATATTTTTAATATGACTCCTAGAAATACAGATGGCTCCGGCTTCAGAGGCCATGGAGGTCTCTCCCTTTGGAGGAGAGGGGTGTAGAGGTCTTGGGGGTCGATTCCAGACCTGCACCAGAGTCAAAAGGAACCAGAAAGGTCTGGCCCCCGGCCCTGCATCTGCTCCTAGTCCCGTCACTCACTCACTCCAGCCACACAGGTCTCCTGCTCCTTGAGCATCCCGGGACTGCTCTCACCTCGGGGGCTCCGCACTTGCTGTCTGTCCACCTGGATCATTCTTTGTCCAGTTATCTGCATGGCTCACTCCCTCATTTCCTTTCGATCCCTGCTCACTATTAATTCTTTCGGGTGGCCTTCCCAGACCTCCTTATTTAAAATAGCTTCTACTCTCATCCTGATTTATTTTCTCCTGTTTTGTTTAAGACACTTTATTGAACACCTACTGTGTGCCAGACACTGCTCTAGGCACCCAGGGTCCAGCACTGAATAAAACAAAGTCCAGACTCTCATGACTATTGCATTATTCCTCCCCTCACCCCCTAGGCACTTACCGTCCCCAACATATTGTTTATTTGTTTCATTTCTTTCTCTCTTCACTAGAATGTAAACTCCAGAGGGCAGGGATTTTGTCTTGTTTGCCACTGTGCCTGACATGTGGGCACTGTGTTTCAATAAATGCTCAGTAAATAATTGCCGAACGAAGGAAATAACATGTCGTAGTTACTAACAATATACCTCATTAGCCCTCATCTTACTGAGGCCACACAGCCACCTGAGGTGGCTGGCATTTTCAGCCTCATTTTACAGATGATGAAACAGGCTTAGAGAGGTGCAGACCTTGCCAGAGTTGCAAAGAGAGCAGTGAAGTGAGCCTGGACTGGGACCCAGGTCCCTCACATCTTCCTCCCACCCCACTGCCCCGACTCCCGGTTCCCCAGTCTATTCCTCGAAGGTTCAGACTTCAGGTTCTTGGGGAACTTGCTGGGGTGTGTCTCACAGGGGATCAGTTCAGGCTGGGTGGGGCAGTTTCCTTTCAAGGTAGAGCTAAGGCAGGAAGCACACTGGGTCTGAGACAGGTGTGGGTTTGAATCTCAGCCTCACCACTGACTCCCTATAGGACTCTGGGCAGGTCTCTTATCTCTTAGAGTCTCAGTTTCATGACCCGCAAAACGGGGGTTGGAGTAAGAAAACCACCTCCCAGGGTGGCCGTCAGGATGCAGAGCAAGGGAGTGGGGTAAAGTATTTATTAAACTGAAGGGCGGGAATGTGCGCATGTGGCTTATTTCAGCCTTCGCTTAGACCAGGGGCTCTCTCCACCCTGGACTCTGGTCCACTCGCTCCTCATGGATTGCCTCTCTGTATGTTTCCACCTACCAGTCTCTACCCTTGAGATGCCCCATCTCCACTCTGCCAACCCACAACCTGCTCGTTCTTCAGCGTTTGGCCAGCGGGCCGAGTAACAGTTCCAGCTTGGCCCGGACTTTCTCTGTGATGTTGGACTGAACGCTGGCCTCCTGGGCCTCTGGATGCCTCAGTCTCACCATCTGTAATGTGGGGAAAAGGTGGGAAGCCTAGGCCCCTCCCTCCAGGCACCCTAAAATTTGGGGGTTCAGAGAGAACTCACCTTGGATGTCAAGCAGAGAGAAATGGGGGTTGCTGGGAGCTTCAGGCACCAGACGGAAATAGAAGCGGTGCCCACCCTGGGGCTCGTCTCTGTCCACCACGCTGATAGTCTGGATGAGCTGAAGGTTGAGGAGGGGGCAGGGGACTGATGTGAGGCCAAGCCCCCTCTGGGCCTGGGTAGAGGGTACCCTGGTCAGTCCCGGCAGCAACCCGAAGTCCCCAGCCCCTTGGTGGTACCTGGCCTGGCTTGGCGTCCTCACACACGGCCGCCTCGTAGGGTGTGGCCAGTTCCGGGGGATTGTCATTCACATCCAGGATTCGGATCCTTAGGGATGCCCGGGAGAGCTGGGCATGATTGTCTGTAACAAGAGCACAAGGGGAGGGTGAGAGGCTTCAGGTGTGAGACAACCCCCCACCTGCTGGTGGACAAGATCAGGCAACGGGTCACACTGAGAGATGTGTGGGTGGATCAGTAGTACCAGGACCGGGAGTGAGGACATCTGGCATCAGTGGGTTATCATCACCATCACCGTCTCCACCGCCATTAGCACGGGCACCACTGGCATCATCACCCAACCTTCACCACCCTAATCACCAATACCACCCATCGCCATCACCAATAATACCATCACCATCGACCGCCACCATCATCATCACCATTACGATCACCCCTGCCACCAGTAGCATTCTCACGGCCACCTCCACCAGCGCAGCCACAGTACCACCGTCAGCATCCTCGCCACTACCACTATCACTCATGCTGGCACGACACCTCTGTCACCATCACGATGAGATCATCACCGTCACTACCATCACCATTAGATGTATCACCACCGCCATCGCCACCGCCCTGTCCACTACGACCACCTTCACGATCTCTCCCGTCATCACAAACACTGAGCCCATCACATCACCGCCTCCACTCCCGCCTCTGACAACAGCTGTCGTCACCGTTGCCAGCTCCATCCCATCATCACAGAGTACATAGAATGGACCTGGGGCATCCACGCCTGTTACTTCAGGTATCCTTGTAGCAACCCTATGGTTTGGTACAATTTATATCCCCATATTGCAGAAGAGAAATGAAAACGTGGGAAAGTTTAAAGACTTGGTCAGCTGGCAACTGAACTCCCAAACTTCTGTTCTTTCAAGACTTGATCCTGAGAGGGCAAGACAAGTCCACTGGAGGTGGGTCTTGGCCTGGGGTCCTCAGGAAAACCAGAACGTCCCCCACCCCTCTAACTGTGATGCCTTTGAGGCCAAGGTCTCTGTTATATTACTCCTTGGGTTCCCAGAATTGTGGAAAATGGCACAGAGTAGGTTCTAATACATTTGTTTAATGAATGAATGAATGAAGCCTGGAAGATTTAGGTGGAAAGAGGCTTGAATCCCAGGCCTGGCTCCGTCCTTGACCCAGTGCTTGACTGTGGGTAAGACCCTTCCCTCTCTGATTTAAGCTTCCACACCCGGAAAATGAATAGAGCATCGTGATTAAGAGCAAGAACTCTGGAGCCACGTGGTTCTGTCCCAACTCTGTCACTTAGTTTTGTGTGATCCATGCCAACTCGCTTGTCTTCTCTGTGGCTCAGTTTCCTTCCCAGCAAAATGAGATTACTAGCAATGGGTTGGTTAACAGGACATATTGAGTTAATATCTGTAAAGTCTCTAAAACACACAGCAATTGCTACATAAGGACTTATTGAATAAAAAAAACACCCTCGAAGGGGCTGTTCAGCAGTGACATCAAGTGACTAGGATACTGGGACACCTCATCTCAGCCTGTCCTCTCTGAGCAGCACCCCAAATGTTGGCCCTTTCTAGCCTCACCGCCCAGACCTCTGAATGCCCATTGGTGTCCTGTCCTCGGCTGTCTTAGCCATGAGTTCATTACTGACGTGCTCCTCCCCCCGGTGACTTCAAGGATATCCCTGGGGAGAGGAAACTACCCCTTTGCCCGGTAGTGACTCGATGGCTGGGTCTCTGGCCTCGCTGGCAGGGAGCTCCTTGGGGGACAACCTGGAAGCTTCCAGGCAGCCAGGAACCCCATGAGTTTGGGGGAGGCTAGGGCTGGTCTTCTGCCTCATCCTCTGAACTCAGGGTCTGCTGGATGCCGACTGCAGCTGCTCGTGCGTCTTGATAGAAATGGAGACTAAAAGGCAGGTGCAGCCACCTCCTGAGGTGTCTGGGAAAGGACTGTGTGTGTGTGTGTGTGTGTGTGTGTGTGTGTGTTTAATTAACTCAGACTCTGACCCCTCTCCGGAGCTCCCCTTAGCCAGGGGCACCTTATCTCCTCAGCTCACCCAGATCCGCTGCTTCAGTGATTAGAGGGGGTTTTTCCGAGGGCGAGAGATGGAGTCGTGACTGGGAATGCCGGGTGAGTTGTTATTTTTAAGAGTGTGTTGCTGGAGAACTTAAACAGACAGACGGTGGGGAGGGTGAGAGCTGCTGCCGGGAACAGCCACCTCTCTCTCTGCTGAGTCAGAGGGAGGGTAAGGGGGTGGCCAGGGCCTGAGTGCCCTTCCTGAGACCCCTCCCTTGACATGGGGGTGGTGTAGGGGCTGGAGGCAGAGACAGGGTTCCGTGGGCCACGCAGAAGGAAGGCCTCAGAGCAGGACGCGCCCCTCCCTCACCGTCTCCACCGCCATTAGCACAGGATTCACCCTGCTGGAAGGCTGGATCCACTGCCAGTGAGACCCCATTATGGCAGCACTTCTTTGGGTTCTGCTGGGCCTCTTCTGCTTTTTTTTTTTTTTCAAAGTCTCGCTTTATTGAGATATAATTGACATATAACCTGGTGTTACTTTAAGGTGTAAATGGGATGATCTGATACCTGTATACATTGTGAAAAATGTTTACCACAGTAAAGTCAGTTAACGCATCCTTCACCTCACATAATTACCGTTTTGTTGTCCTTCCTTTTTTTTTTTTAATGTCACAAGTCACCTCTTGGGAAAACCTTGAACTCTTTGGCATGAGTCAGGTGGGGCACCGAAGAGGTGAGCCTCTACCTTGCCAAAGTCGCCACCTGCAAAGCTTACCCTAGGGACCCCCGAAATTGGGGCTGTCCTGGAACTCCCAGAGTTCGTGGGCCAACCCAAAGTCAGGATCCAGTGCCCTTGACATTGCAGCAGTCTCCAGCCTGGTTGCATACTAGAAGCACCTGGAAAACCTTTAAAACACACCAGTGCCCAAGGCTTGGTCATTGATGTTTTTTAAACAGCTCCACGAATCTAATGTGTAAGAAGGGTTGCCAGCCACTGCCTTGGGTGACTGGCAGGTGGCGGAATCTGAATGACTTTCTCCAAACCCCTCCTGACCACAGTAAGCACCATTTGTAAGAATCGATAATAATAATTCACACTTTTACCACCTTAAATGTTTCTGATATAAAACAAAGAATTCATCCATTAATTATCCTTCACCTCTGTGCAGGACTTCCCAGTTTATAACAAGCTTTCTTATCTATGACCCCATTCGATCCTCAAGGCAGTCTGGAAAGGAGGTCTTGTGAAACCCATTTTGTAGACGAGAAAACCGAGGCCCAGACAGGAGCAGGAATTTGCTCAAAGCCACAGGCCAGTCAAGGGTAGAGCTCGGTTGGGTCCTAGGTTTCCTGTGTCCAAGTCCGGTGCTTGGTTTAGATACAAGGCCAGCGGGCCCTCTAGCTGTCTGGATATTTGTCCGTCCAGTGGTGACTACTGCTCGGACCTGGGCGCACGCTGACCTCACCCAATACCCGGCAGCAGGTGTCCTCTCTCCAGGGGCCAGATCCCCCACGGGTCCCACCCCTCCTCTTGGCATCTCAGTTCAGCTGACTGACATGCAAATTAGTTTAATTATTTCTTCTTCTAAAATAAATTATATTTTGCAGTAGCTGCAATATGTTGTGTCAGGCAAAATTACATTCAATATTTTTAAACTAATTGATGCAGCCTTGAGGAAGGCTGATTGACAGCCCAGAGCTGAGCAGGCCTGCAGCCTTAACGGATTCCTAAATTAAAATTAAACGTGCTTCGGCCCGGTGCTTCTTCCCTGAGCTGGCTCGCCATTAATCTGGGAGGTGGCAGGTGAGGCCCTGGGGGGCCGATGGGCCAAGGGAAAAGTTCATTGGCTGCCTCAGGAGGAGACTGGACTTGGGGCAGGAGAATGGTTGTGCAGTGTGGGCAGATCTCTTACCTTCTTTGGGCCCCAGCATCCCTTACATATAATGGATTGGGGGGTTGGACCGAGGAATTTGGAGCTGAGACTTCTGGTTTTTGCTGACGAGTATGGATTGAGCACCTCCTTTGCACCAAGGACACAACATTGAACAAGACCAACATGGTCTCTCAGTCTAGTGGCAGGGATAAACATTACTCCAGACTGTGATAAGAACTCAGAGATAAAAGTTCAGGAGCTGTGAGAGCAGGCAGCAGGGGACCCTGCCCTGGTGGGGTACTGGGGTATTTTCTCTAGGTGAGTTTTAGGCTGAGATCCAACTAGGAAGTAAAGGAGGTACCATGAAAACCATTGTTAAACCGATTAGATGAAGGGGATGGGAGGGAGAGAGTGCCCCAGGGAGCATGTGCAAAGGCCCTGCGGTGAAGGGAGGTGTGGATAATGACTCTAGATCTCTTCCAAGGAGCACCCCATCCCCTGGCAGTTACTCACCTAGCAACTGAACCAAACTGAGCTTGGAGGACTGAGGGGAGATGGGACGTGGCCTGGTAACTCTGTGGGGGCACTGCTAGGAGGGTGCTCCTTCCCAGAAGAACACCAGTCAGCACATACTGAGCACCTGCCATGGGTCAGCATCTGTGCCACCCACATCATCCTGTCAACGATTGTGGGAGGAACAAACTAGTATTATTGCTGTTTCATTGATGAGAAAACCAGCACAGAGAGGAAAAGAACTTGCCCAAGTTCTCAAAGGGAAAATCAATGGAGCCAGAACTTTAACTTGGGTCTAGTTCCAAAGGGAGACTTTCCAACCACCAGATGGTATTGACTTTCTTACCATCTTTAGCTGGCAGAGTCCTACTTGCCCTCCAGGTCCCAAATGAATGTCTCTGCCTCCACCTGGAAGCTTTCCTGGACGGCCTCAGTCCTGGGCAATCAGAGTATAAAGTCTTGCATGCCCGCAAGGCCCCGTCGGCTCTTCCTGTCACCACCTTTCTGGCCTCATCCCTCAGCCCTCTCTCCCTTTAGCTCTGCTCCAAGTCTGTTCCTTCCCCTCCTTCAGTTCTTTGCCCAAATATTTTCCCAGAGGGCCCTCCCTTATTTAAATGTGCCCCTCGCCATCCCACCAGACACCCCTTTCCTGCTATTTCTCTCGGTAGCCCTTATCCAACATCCCCTGTGATTTTACTTGCCTAACGTGTTCTCATCCATCTCCCCTATTAGAAAGTAAGCAGAATTGTTGTCTATTTTGTTTACTGCTGTATCCCTAGCACCCATGTGTCTGGCGCACAGTAGGTGCTTAACAAAGGGTGTTGAATAAATGGATTTCATTGTCTGTGACATCCCTGACTACGCTGGGATGCTGGGGAGGTGACAGGGAGAGACGGAGACCTTCTCGGATGGGCTAATTCTGTGAGGGTCGTTCCCCCTCCAGGATCCCTCCATCTCAGAAGTGGTCTGGCCATGACTGTTCCTGCCCCCCTCTCTGGACTAAGGTTTTCTCATCAGTAAAACAAATGGAGTTGGACTTGGAAGTTCTCCTTGGCTGTCACAGAAAGAGAGAGAAGCTCAGAGAGAGAGAGAGAGACGTGAGGTTTCGAGAGTGGGAGTGGGAAGGAGAGTGGGAAGTGGGGAGAGGGAGGGAGGGAGAGAGGGAGGGGCAGCTGGAAGGTGCCTCTTTCCCACTCACTTGCTGTGGTAGAGGGTAGGAGCAGAACCCGGACCCCTTTCTCCACCAGCTCCTCAGCCCCTCCTCCTCCCAAGGGAATTAAATTGCATCTGAACACCAGGCTCTGATTAGAGCTGGCCAGCTGAGCAGGAAGATTTATCATCCCAATTACCAGCCAGCCAAGACAGGACAGTGAGGGGAGCTGGCTGAGCAGGTGGGGGTGCTCCAGCTGAGGGGCTGTCAGGGCTGTCAGGAGTGGCCTCCTTGCCCTTCCTGCCCTGTCCCCGCTCACCTCCCATGGAAGCGAGAGTTTCAGGTGCTTCTCTGTCCCTTGTATCATGTGTTTGGCCTCCACGTGGAGATTGAAGGCTTTGACCTCCAGAGGGTTGGGGAGGACTTCCGGGTGAAGTAGGGACTCTGGAATGGGGAGGGGGGTGTGGGACAAGGTTTTCTTCCCTAGAGCTGAGCTGGGCCTGATGTTCTGGGCTGTCCTATGGAGTCTCTACAGATGTCACAAAACCTTTGCTCTTGTCGGCATCCGTTGGGTGGCACGGGATCCCGGGAGTTACTCAGCCCAAGTGGAGCCCAGGCCTGAGTTACATACCTCTGGTGACAAGAAGTTTACTGTCTCTCAGAGTGGCCCCCTTTATGCAGGATCGTGTCAAACTTCTCCCCCACACTCGGCCTCTCTGGAGCTTCCTCCCACCGTCCCAGCCCTGCCCTGGCGGCCCCAGCATGCATCTAAGCCTGGGTCTTCCTGACAGCCTCTCGTCTGTTCTCCTGCTCCAGGCCGGCCCCCTCCTGTCTGCCCTCCCCTATCAGCCTGAGGGAATGTTGGGGACCACACATCTGACCATGTCACTCTTCTGCTCAACGACTTCCATTTGCTCCCCGTCATTTCCGGGAGATGTCCGGCTCCTCACAGGACATCCTGAGAACTTCCGCATGCCCACCTCATCTTGCCTGCTCCATCTTCCAGCCCCAGCCTCTGGATACGCGGCACCTATCTGTCGTCGGAATGGGCAGTGGACTCTGCCCGAGCCTCCAGGCCTTTGCACTCACTGGTCGTTCTGCTGGGAACACTCAAATCCCCTTTCAAAGGCTTCCTCAGCCTTGGAGACCCAAGTCAGATGTCCCGTCCTCTGGGAAAGCCTTCCTGCCTTCTTCCCTTCTGGCTGGGAAGACCCTCCATGCTCCTCCCAGTGCCCACTGCCCCCTTACTTCCATTCATTGATGTGTGTCTCTCCTGCCCACCTGTGAGCTCCCAAGGTCAGTGGCCTCGTATTACCAAATCCTAGTGCCCAGCCAGGGCCAGGTGGGTGACAGAGGCCATCAGGAACACTGGCTGAGAACAGACATGGGGGTGTTGTCCCTGGAAGAAACTGAGCACTCTCTGCCACTCAAACCCCACTGCAGCCCCACACCCACTCCCTGCTCCTTCCTCCAGCCTCCTCAGATCCCTCTAAGGAACACCGGATGGGGTGTCAGAAAGCCACCTCGTTGGTGGATTTGGGCAAGTTGCTTTCCTTCCTGAGGCTCCGTTTCCTCAGCGATGAAGTGGAGGTGGGTGGTGCTGCAGCCCATCGTGTCAAACGTCCCCTCTCCCCTCAGATTCTTTCTCTGGCTATAAATAGCAACTATCGTGTGCCAGTTACCGTGCTAAGCACCTAACGTGAGTGATTTCTAATGTACATGACATGAGATGTTTTATATAAAACACTCAGCATGATAGAAAGCATTCAGTATGATGTCTGGCATATTGTAAGCTTCAAATAAATAGAAACTGCTATTTTTAATAGTTATTATCCTTCTAGTCCTTCAATATAGTACCATTTTATAGATGAGAAAACGAAGGCGACAAGAAGGAATCATGCAGCTAGAACCAAGTCTCCGTCATGCCACCCTCCGTCCGAACTGGTGGGCAAGCCCGTTTAGCCATTCATTCAGGAAGACAGATGAACTAATTACTCTCACAAATGTGCACAGGAATCCTAAAGCGTGCTCTGTGCTACGAAGGAAAAATCAGGGTGCTGTAAGACATGACGTGGCCTGGGGTGACCCGGATGGGGAAGCGTCTAGCTAATCTGGTTAATACTTGGCTGTCCCGGGCAGCTGGATACCACCCCTCCGGATCAGCTTAGGGCCTGACCGCCCTGGTGGAGGGGGCCAGATAGCAGCCCCCTGGCACCCCCCACTCAGCGCTGGCTTTCCAAGTCCCCCCTGCCCCACCCCGTCTCTTTGAAGACTGTCCCTTTACAACTGCCCTTTCCACCGAAGGATTCAGACACAAATTGTACTTTAAATTCAATATCGGTCATTAATATTTCATGATTACAAAACGTTAAAGATAATGTCAGGGAAGGAGCGTCTGCATGGGCAGAATGGATGACTCAGAAGTTCGGGGAGAGGGGAGCTGGCATACTAAGTGGTTTGGGAGTCGCGAGGTAATCCAGCAGGACAGGCCGCGGCTCCCGGCTGAGTGCAGCTCTCTCTGATGGGCTCGCAGAACTCCGCTGCTGTGTATAAATATTTCCCCTCTGATTCTTGTCACCTTATGTTTGTTATACCCGGAGCAGGTGGGGCCTCAGTGACCCTGTGAGCATCCCCTGCTTCTGAGGCAGCCAGATGGATGATTTAGCCCGAGGGCACGGATGGGCAGACCCATTGGCTTCACACTTGGGGCTCAGGCTGGCTTCCGGGAGGTGAGAAGTCTGGGGTGGAATCCTAGCCCCACATGGACTTGCTCTGTGACCTTGAGGCCACTGTTCTTCCTCCCTGAACCTCTTTCCTCATCTGTAAAGCAGGGATAATAATTTTGTCCTTGTCTCTTGGAGATAGTGAGAGGCTGGAGTGGGTGGATTATTGGTGACACTCCTGGCTTCATGCCTGGCACCAAGGAATTATGACTTGAGGGGCATCTGGCTGAGAGCTGGGCTCTGGAGTCAGACAGGCTGGGGCTGGGAATTTGGACATATGACTTTCCCCAACCCTCATCCACCAGTAGGGGATAACTGCTGACTGACACCTCAGGTGGGAAGATTTAATGAGCACATCACTGTAGAATGCCTGGCCCACAGTCGGTGAGTAAGTCAAGTGCACAGAGTCGAGATCAATAGACACCACTAACTGAGCACTTATTAAGTACTATGCTAAATTCTTTCTATGAATTTTCCTACTTAATCCTCCCACAGATATTGTGAAGTAGCAACCATTCATTTCCTGTCGATTACTATGCCAGTTAGGGTTGGGCAGAGGTTGTGGAATGCAGCTCATAGAGGGCAGGTCTCTAGCCTAGTGACCAGTCTTTTCCTTGGCCACTGTCAGTTGCTCAGGATTGGTAGGTGGGACGGGGGTGGGGCTCAGAGAGCAGACAGCACCAGATAAAAAGAGTCCACACACAGCAATGCTGTGATCAGAACCGGGCTTTGCTGCTGCATATCCTTGGGCAAGTCTCCTATGCTCTGAGCCTTGATTTTTCCCGTCAGTAAAATGGGTGCTGATCTGTTACTGATCATGATTCAATAAAAGCCCGTGCTAGAAGTGACTAGCCTAGAATATGTATTAGGTAAACATTATAAAATCTTTATGGGGGAGAGTCCCCCACATTCTTTCTCCTGTGAAATGCCATTATTGCAGACCTCATATGCTACTCTAGCTGCTTTCTGAAAGAGACTCACTGGGTAGAAGCATAATGTTT